>NC_046223.1:90757634-91075230 GCF_009819885.2 Catharus ustulatus | reverse complement strand
TCTCTATTCAATGAAAGTTTGAAACAGCGTGTGGAGTTAGAGGCACTGCAGCTTAAAAGGTTAACAAAACTCTGGGATGTTCCTCTCTCACTGACCTGGCAGTGAGGCTCAGTGTGCTGCCAGTTCAGCCCTGCACCAAGGCAGTGACCAGGGCCATGAGAGCTGTTCAGTCTGAAGAAAGGAAAGATCTGGAGAATCTGGTCAATTTGTATAAATACCTGAGGGGCAAGGGAAGGGGAAAGGAGGGAAGCAGATGCTTCTTGCTGGTGGCCAGGACACACAGCAATGGACACAAACTGAGATGCAAGAAATTCCACCTAAATATAAGGGAACTTTTTTTCTTTCTTTTTTTTTTTTTTTAATTCCAGAGCGATCTATCTATATAATGGACTTCAAGCTGAGACCTGCAAAGAGAGCAGACTTTTCCCCCAAGTAATTCATTATCAGGCTGATGGCAGACGTGTCTACAGAAGCACTCTGACATTTCCCATGAAGCAGGTTGATGAGACAAGCTATGGCACAGGAGTCCCTGTGATATGATAACATCTCCACTGCCTATATCTTCTGGTACTTATGCACTTAACATTTTATTACTGGAGTAATGGATTTAGCCTTATCTGATATGAGTGGGATAAGGCAGTTTGTATTTTTATCTTGTCAATAAAGTAGTTTGTGCTGGGAAGCAACTGCTTTTATTTGCAGTTTTCTTCAGTGGAAAAATGTGCATCAGCCATTTTTCTTAGGTTGTGACAGAATACTATTTTAACTGAATGTTTTAGAATTTGGAGCCAAAAGAAAGATTTTTCAAGAGCATTAGCATGGATGGTATGGTATAATTTTGAAATTTATGGAACTGAAAACAACTGCACTTCATGGAACTTTTGGTTTAAACAGGAATAAATACCTAACACCTTGAATGTAATTTGGCAAAAATTAATAAAGTCTTTTACAGGCTGTTGATTTCACTGTTCACAACCACATCAAGCAGAGTATTTTAAATGGGATCTCTGATTTCAATGAATCCACAAAGCAGTATATCTCTGCATTTACCCTCCTGGAGACACCATTTACATCACTCAGAACTCTAATTGTAAAAACAATTCAAGATATGGATTAGCAGATATGGATTATTTATATTTTGGAGCTTATAAATTAATCTGATTTCTTCACTCATCACAATTTTTGTTTTAGTTGGAAGTGCTGGGGGTCAGTTTTCCAAATGAAGGTGATATATGCTCAGGCATATCTCTTAAAAAATTTAATTTGCAGTGCATGTTCCAGACTGTGAGCCCAGCTTCCCCCTCCTATGAGCCGTAACATTTGGTAGCAGAACTTGGTGATACTGTAGTTGCAGATTTCCATTAAAAAAATATCAATTGGGACAGCATCATTATTTGTAACTGCTTTTGCACACACAGAATCTCATTTAATGGTGTAACCTCTTAGCAATGCAAATAATATATTCAATACACAATGCAGCCAAGGATGTGAGAATGAAATTAACAGATAGAATGAAACTGGCAAAAGCTCTATTTACAAATATGAAGAAAGAATTTAAACTCCAGGATGCATAGCAGTGCTACGTATGGGAAGAAATGTCAGTTACAGACAGATGAAAGTGGAAAGAGTAAAAGGAAATACATGTACTGAGACATATTCCTGTTGTTTCCTCTGAAGTAAGTAAATTCTATGAACTTTGCAAGGGATAAATAAGCCATTGCAGTGGAAATACTCTATGCTGAAATTTTATTAGAAAAAACCTTTCTAAACTAGATATTGAAGTGAGTATTCCTTAGATGATACTTGAAAAACACCCTTAGCCCCTAAGTTTAGGACAATTGTTAAAACAATAGTTTTGGTAAAACTGAAAAATTTATTTTCTGTATCGAATCCAGTCATCTTTTTACTTGGCCTGCTTGAAGAAATAAGGGAGCATGAAATCTTTGTTCATACTGATCTTTACTTAAGCATAAAACATTACATGTGCCAATGATCCAAACACTAAACTCAAAAAACAAGGAAAGAGGTCAAACAACTGACCACTGAGTGGACCAATGTGCAAATCTTACACCTTCTGAAGTTTAAATAAATCTCAAATATGTGTGAACTTCATCTTTCTCTTTTACATTTGGTCAATAATCACAGTTGGAAAACCTCTTACCAGTTTCATCTTAGCTGCTATTTAGAAAAAGAGCACTTGAAAGGCCTAAGCACTGCATCTTTTTTTTTTTATTTCTGCAACTAGTTTTGTTTCTTGAAACTGATGGTTCTGAAGGAAAATAAATACTTTCATTCTCTCTTTCAGCAGATGAAAAATATTATTTTGTTTTTAACATGACACTGTACTTCTCCTTCTGAAAAGACTCTTTAAAAATTAGAATATAAGCATTCTGTTCCAGTCCTAAATGGCTGAGTAAATTGTGCTGGATAAATTGAATTGAATTCCTTTAACATAGATGGTATGACAACTATCACAAAAATCACAATTCCAGAATGGAGTCACTACTGTTTACCAAAGATTCCATCTAAGTTCAAGCAGTAAAGATATTCTTCCACCTTGTTGATGCCATCTATAATTTAGAGACCAAATTGCATGATCTACCTATGCAATATTATAGCACAATGTGTCTGTGAGGAATAAAGGAGAAGCACTGAAGATGCAATTGATTTCCTAAGCAATAATTCATTCTGGCAAGACTTTTGCTTGTAATTTTTGGGACTATAGTAGGCAAACTTTGGTCTTTGCCCACAGCAATATTTTCCAGATGTGTAGTGCCCTGCTTTGACAAGAAAAAAACCTTGAAAATACTTCAAGAGATATACTTAAAAAACAATTGATAAAGTGGGAAAATATTAATCTCAACTCAGCTAAATATTCTAGCCCAAGGGATGGGGAACCAAATGCAAACATTTTTCCTTTATCCATTCAACATAGTCAAAGCTTATTCCACGCAGGACAGAACAGAAAAATATACTGCTTTGGGAGTTCTTACAGCACTTCTGGAAGGTGTTTATAATTTCACCAAGCTAAGGACAGAATTGAAGTCAAGAATCTGATAAACCAGAAGAGTGCTCTTATCATTGGTCTGAGATCTGAGGAATAAAAACAGCAAGAAGGGATGTACCAACACTGGATCTGTCTTTCAAAGTGTCATCTCAACTTTTTCTGGGAGTATTTAGGAGGTATTGTTCTCTCTGAGATACACTTATAAAATAGAGGCATTTCAGATTCTAAGTGTTAAGAGGACTCTTAAGAGAATCAAGATGCTTCCAGAAGTGAATGGAAAGCAGAAATTCAATGTGCCCTGATTACATTAAAGTGTAGTTTTGAGAGTACATTTTTTTTAAAGGTCTCACATAAGAATAGTTTAGGCCTTTAAATAATTTTTACAGAAGGATTGTCTTATTTCTTTTAGGATTAGTTTCCCCATGTGCTGACAATAGTCCTTAATAGAAGGAGGGGAGATCTCTATTTGTGGTTTTGACTGGGATAGAGTTACAGTAGCAACTGTGGATCTGTGTTTTGGATTTGTACTAAGAACAGTGTTGGTGATATAGAGATGTTTTAGTTACTGCCACACAGTGTTTGTACAGTCAAGGCCTTTTCTGCTCATCATCCCACCCCACCAGTGAGCAGGCTGGGACTGTACAAGGAGTTGGGAGGGCACACAGCCTGATCCCAGCTGCCCAAAGGGGCATGATCAACATATAAAGCTGGGTGAAGAAGAAGGAACATTTGGAGTGATGGCATTTATCTTCCCAAGTCAGCGTTGCAAGCGATGGAGCAGTGCTTTCCTGGAGGTGGCTACACCTCCACCTACCTGTGGGAAGTGGTGAATGAATTCCTTGTTTTGCTTTGCTTGTCCGTGGCATTAACTTTACCTATAAACTGTCTTTATCTCTACTCACAAATTTTCTTACTTATACCTTTTGATTCTCTCCCCCATCCCACCAGGGAGAACTGAGCAAGTGGCTGAATGGGGTTAGTTGCCAGCTGAGGTTAAACCATGACATTTTATAAATACTAATTAAGATTCCTGGATAGAAAGCATTTTTCTATTCAAAGACTGTGTTACTGGAGGCAAATGCTTTTTAAAAAGCATTCTGTATCACACACTATAGAAATTAACATAAAAGCTGTCCTGAAAGCAAGATGAGAATATGTAGAAATTACTAGTACAGAAAGAGTTAAAAATGCAGAGTACTGTTATGTATCAACTAGTCTTTCTTCCAGATTTAATGTCTAATTGCATCTTAATGCTGGAGAATGGCTGACATGCATAAACACAAACATCATTTATTCATCAGTAATTTGGCATTTAATTAAAATATTACTGCATTCTCATTGAGTGCATAAGAAAGAGTGTTGTAAATATGACAGGTCAAAAAATATCTGTAATATTAAATGAGAGAAGGAAAAAATGCAGTACTTGAAACATCCTAAATAGAATTTTACAAGGTAAAAGATAAGGAACTAAAATAATAGACTTTATGTATTTTTTTTCTGGGAGGAAGGAATGATTTTATAATCATCTCATGACAGATGAGAGAGTAAACAACAGCCCATAGCTAAACTGTATATTGAGGTTTACTTAAGAACCAATGAGACTAGAACTGTTACCCTAGGTGTGTATCTCATGCACTCCCCATGTCCTCAGTTCCCCCATGCCCTGTTATGTTCACTAGGTTTCCACTTCTAGCAGGGAGGTTGCTGGTCTGGGAAGCTCTAGTGGAAAGTCATGTTGATTCACACTGAGCTGCTGTCTGTAGCAATTGATCATGACTGTTACCAGTCATGGTCCCTGTGCATGCCCTGGTGTTCACCTCCAGGCACCTCTCTTATCTTCAGTACTCTTCCCCACTTCCAGTATCTTTCTTCCAGCTAGAAGGTTTACCTTCTTTCCTGGTGAACCTTCAGTTATCTGAGACCTCAGCATTTAGCCATAACTAATGATAAATGATGGAGAGTGCTTGGTGAGGTCTTCTGTCTTCTGTTTCAGTGCCTTGGGTGAATCCCATCTGGCCCATGAGAGTGTCTAAGTGGCTCAGCAGGTCACTAATTACTTCCTCCTGGATTACAGGGGGTCTATTCTTCTCCTACCAGCTCAGGCAGCTGGTTGCCCTGAGGATAACTGGTCTTTCTGTTAAAAGTACCTTCTGAGGTAAAGAAGGAGTTAAGTACCTCAGCTTTTTTCTCTTTCTCAGTGACAATGTTCTCCTCCAAGGAAATGGAGATTTTCCTTGGCCCTCTTTTGCTGCTAATGTATTTATGAAAACACTTTTTATTATCTTTCACAGCAGTGGTCAGATTGAATTCTAGTGGAGCTTTTGCCTCTCTAATTTTCTCTCTACATGACCTAATGATATCCTTTTACTCTTCTTGAGTTGCCTGTCCCTTCTTCCAAAGGTCTCTAAACTGTCTTTTTGTCCTGAGGTCCTGTGAAATCTCCCTGTTCAGGCAGGCCACCCTTCTTCACCACTGGATTGTCTTTTGGCACATAAAGTTAACCTGCTCTTTGTTATTAAAGTGGACCACTTTGTTATTAAAGACTTTTTTCTAAGGGACTTTCTGAAAAAGAGTACTGAAGAGGCACCCAAAGTCCACCCTCTGTAAGTCCAAGGTAGAGGTTTGGTTGATTTCCTTCCTTACTGCACTGGGAATTGAAATCTCTACCATTTCATGGTTGCTGTGCCCAGATGGCCTCTATGTGCACAAATACACTGTGAGATCACCCTCCTAAATGATGCTTTTATCACATGCCACTTTATTAACTGCAGGCTTCAGGGTCTGCTACTGTTGTTTGGCCCAGACATTGTCAGAGTATACAACCACTCATATTGATTGAAGCAGGAGGTTTCTGTTTAAGAATTAAAAAGTTCTGTTTTGGATATTCATATGTGTGTCCTTTTATCTGCTGGCTGCTACTGTTTACAATTTAATATTTTTTTCCCCTACAGCAATATCATATTTTAGCATGTCCCAGTGTAAGATGCAATGCTAGTAGATGACTTTCCCTTCTTGGAATGACTGTAAGGGTACATTAAACAATGTTATGCTCTTACTAGTGGGATTCTCCTAAAGGAAGAATGTTAAATGCTGGCATAAGTAATATTAGAAAGCTATTTGAATTTTGGCCCAAACACAAAAATGTGTTTTTGTCAGGAGCATGCTGACTTTACCTGAGAGTGAGCAAATACCGTAACTATGATGTTAAGAGCACCAAGGAGAACCATCAATAACAAAGTAATAAAGAAGTTTGATACTTATGACCTCATGTTCAATCTCGTTTTGATTTCTAATTCTCCAAGGCATTAAAATGCCACCCAATATAGTAATTTTCCTCCTAAATATTTGAAGAAATTTCATCCACAAATAAAACTCCAGGACAGAATTCACTTTGTCAAACATTATCTACCTAAGAGCTTCAAAACTTGCCTGAGCTGACCACCATGGTTCTCCCTGCAGACAATCTATATGCAGAGAGAGGCATCTCCAGCTCATCACATTCTGAGAAACGCAACCAACTTTTCCCATTGACTAGGGATGGTGCTAAATAAAACATTTGTGATGAGTGAGGAAAAATTCCTGCTCACTATGTCACACTTAAAATGATTTGTGATTATACAGCTGAAAAAATCCCAAACCACTTTTATGTATTGAAAACATTTCCTAAAAGCATTTCCCATAAATTATAAATTTTCTTTTATAGCAAAGAATGGAGCTTACCTTACCTTTTTCCAACCTAAAGTAATCTCTCTAACACTTTAAGCAGTTTAAGTTTGCAATGAAGAGACTTCTGTTACTTTAACATGTCACAGAATGTGATTCTAACTTAGGAAAATCTTAAAACATGGAGAGTAGTAACAGGCAACCTTATCAAGACTGAGAAGTTTTATTTTTAGTGTGAAGAGCTGGAAGAAAAAACAACACTCCACAAACAAGAAATAAGAAAACATCAGATGCCTTGTCAGCAGATCTCTGTCTTTCTTTCCAATAGGTGAGCAATATTCAAGACTGCACAGGGATTAAGATCAAGTGCAGCAGAAGAAAATGCTCTGCATTAAACTGTTAACTTTTGATTAAGATTAGGAATAATTAAGGAGTTGACATTTCTTGATGTGGATTATTTGACAGAAAGATGCTATAAAAGAATTATTCATACCCTCCCATCTTCTTATCAACCCAAAGATTGTGAGAGGACAAGATCATAGCGAGGTAGAAAACATAATAAACTAAGACTATTTAATAATGAAATTACCAGGTGGTCATGTTGTTCCAGAATAACATTGGAAGTTTCAGAAATTTTGCATCCATTGATCCAAACAGTTTTTGTTTTTCTTAAACACTATGTGAACCCAAATGCTATGTCATTGATGGCTTGGGTACCTGGCTATGACTTGGAAATAAGCAACACCACTTGCAAAACTAATTGGCCATTCCAACTACAAAAAAAATGTCTCAAAACAAGAGTAGAAAAGAAGCGTAGGCAAAACTGGGAAATTATTCTCAATGGCAGAGAATACGTCTCATTTTTACCTTCAGACTGAGCTACATTTTTCAGCCATTCTTCCTTGAGTAACTTTAAATCATGAAAAGCATTGATATTAGAGGTTTAAATGGGTAATTGTATCAAAGCAGGTCAGATTTAATAATATCAGCCAAATGCTCATCATCGTATCAACCACATAACTTTATGAATGCAGTCAGGAGGTTAAAAGATGTAAGATGTATGTGCAAGATACAAGTGTGGTTTGCTCACATTCTTAATTAAAAAAATAATGCTTGGTTTCCTTGTGAAAAATTTAGACAACTCATTTAGTAATCAAGACTTAAAACATCTAAGCTATAGATTTAAATTATGAAAATAAAACCCACCAAGGCAAGTAGATTGTGCTTTGCCATTTGCAAAGGGCTTAGGAAGTACAAATATACCTTTTAATATATACCTTTAATAGTAATTTTATTCAATTAATCCATTTTGATAAAAATCTTTCAAAGTTTGCAGGGCCATACTCCCAAATTAGAGAATTTACCTTATCCTGTTTATATTATAAAGTTATTCTGAGGGGAAAAAGGTATTTATTGTTTATAAAACTAATCTTGCTTGCACTAGAACTCTCTCCTCAGTTAGAGTTCTGAATGTTGCCAGATTTTTTTCATATACTTTAATTCAGTCAAGAATACTTTATATCTTCTTCTTTACATCTTCTGGTTTATGAAATGAATTTTATAATTGATAAATGCTGGAAGCCAGCTACTGATGTCACACTTGTGTTTATAGTGCCCAGAAGAGATTTAATAGTTTCCTATCATTTCCATACAATACTTACTCAATTTTATAACATCAGTGAACTATGTTAGACAGTTAGTTCTGAGAAATTAATGCATTTTCAATTGACTAATATAATTTGGCCTCCAGCCTTCATCCTTACAGATGTAAAAATTCCACATTATATCTTTCTATTTAAATACGGAATCTTTTGTCAGTTAAGGAATGCCAAGTCACTTTTTTTTGTCAAGTGGGACCGTGTATGGGTTCTAGCAGTGCAGCACCATCTCCTGTCTACCTCTTAATTTTACCATGGGTATAGAGAGGGAAAATGGGGAAATCTGGCTTCAGAAAAGTGTTCAGAAGCACATATATCTCAACAAATTCATGCATTGCATAGAGACAGCTGTTTTCCTAAAATTAATGTTATTTATGTTCATGTCCTCTTTTTGACACTGTTGGTAATTTTAACAGCTCGTGGTTTTATGAGCTGAAAGCCTTCCTTCTCCCCACTCACAGATAAGCTACCTTAGATTTTTGCTATTGCCAACCATTGAAACTTCAGAGTTTCAAAAGAAATCTCTATACCCATAACTAATATTGGGTCTAGAAATTTGCGAATTACTTTGGAAGTATGTGTGTAGGAGCTGAATGAGAGGAAACAAATACCAAACATATTATATATTCAATTTTTGAGCAAATTTTCAAAAATATAAATGAAAATGCACAAATACCTGCAGTGTAGCACAGACAAAGCAACATTTCTCTATTCTCTGAACATTCTACACATTTACAGGAATTGGTCTTCTGAGAGTCAGAATTTCTTTTTTTAACTATTAATTTTAAAGTTTACACATATATTCTGAATTTCTTATTCTCCCTGTTTCCGCTTTTCATATGCCAGTGAATTTGAATGCAAGAAAAGGGACTTTTTATTCTCACAAATGTATCAAGGTCTGTCTTAAGTTTTAGGCTACATTTCTGAAGATTTTTTTCTTTACCTAAGAGCTGTGATTTTACTTTTAAAGAAGGAAGGAGGAAAAAGGAAAGGATACAACAGGATTTAAAGCTGTTCTTTTTCTGAATAGTTATTTCAACGAAGATCAATAATGTTGGGGTTTTTTTAACTGTTATACTAGGGTTTTAAGGCTGCAGGGGGCACTGATGCATCGTTTATCTGCAGTACTGCAGAGCAAGAGTCAGACAGAACATGATTAAACAGTCTTGCAGGTTACAGATTCAGAAAATAACATATAAACTATTTAAAATCAATTAAGGTCTTGAGAAATTAGGTAATTTTAAAATATTTATAGGAAATTTGGAGGGAAATTCATGTTTCTTTTCCTGGTTAATATATTTGTTTTGCTGCTGCAATCCAGTGGTTGTGGAGATAAGACTGTTTTCTTAACTTTACAACCAAGGTCCTTTGAAGGATGATATATCTTTCTAGTCTTGCATTGCTTAATATTACAACCTTAAACAAACAATCCCTATCCTGCACAGAAAATAAAATTTTGTTTAGCAGCTCTCCAGGGAAGCTCATTTATTCACTGTAGATAATAACTTCCTCATATATTAATCAGCCAATATATATACAACCTGATTCACCAAGTCATTTAAGTAAGAATTTATTAGAATAAGAGTTAATTATATTTTTAAAGAAATAATTAAATATTACTTCAGTTTATTTAATATTTCATATTATATGATCTAGGAGTGAGGGCATCTAAGATGCAGAGATTTCTTGATAATAAGAATGCAAAACAATTTATGACTCAGCAACACACATCAAATATGCAGCCATGTCTCATCATGTGTTTTGCATTTATTCTTTACTGCTTATTTATCCTTTAACTCCTTTCTGGAAAAATAATCACTTTTTTTTTTAAAAAATACCACTTACATTAGAGTTCAATCTCTTCTGTTCATCTCAGGCCTCAGTATTTCCTGCATTTACAGCTGTACTAAGTTATGGCTGCCTGGAGAACCTTCTCTAGAAAGACATGAAGTATAAGCTTAACAAAGCAACACAGGACAAAGCCACCATTTCACTTGGTAGTCTGTACCCAATTATCATCATTTTTACAACAGCTGTTTTGGGGGGTGATTACCAATTCAGACTTTTACAACTTTCAGCCATTGGCTCTAACATGCTCGTCTCTGCTGAGCTAAAGAAACCTAGTCTGCATCCTGTGCTTCTCTTCATTAAACAAGAGTGTTACCTTTGTATACACCATAATCCCCACAGCCATACTTCAGCAAAAAAACTGAGACACTGAATTCCTAAAGTATCTTTCTGCATCCCTTTTTCTAAAAAAATCACCAATTTCTTTAAGGGCTATTGAATTATATCTTTCATCTTTTATGGTTTCTAGGATCTGCTACATTGCACATCAGGACATAATGAAATACAGCACAACCAATATCACAATCAATAATATACACAGAAGGGAAATTGTCTTCCTGCTTTCTTGCTCACACACACAGAAATAACATTTATAATTTTTCTCCAGAAGCTTACATTGAGTTGCTTGTCTAATTAAGTAAAAGTAACTCTCCTTTTCTCTTTTGTCCTGTTTAAAATAATTCAGATATGAAGATTTCTACAAAATTAATTTCAAAAAAGTTACTAATATTGCCTTTTTTCAGGCTTTTCAACTAAATCTGCAATGTTTTCACAATTTTAGATAAGCTTTATTTTCATTTAAATACATTTTATTAAGTTAATTGCATGCTAATATATCAAATTTTGATGTATAGGTTCACAATACATAACATTGTCAAGAATATATTTTAGATTTCAAGAATATAAGGGACATCTTTAAAAAAAAAACCCTTTTTAAAAATTTTGATTCCTGGTAACTTTTAGATTTGAAACAAACCATTATTATAAAAGTGCTCTGACAAAGAGAAGTTCAAACAGTCTTTTTAATTATGGAAAATATATAAAATAGTGGATTATTTGTGATGGATTTTATTTTCTATAAAATCACACAAGGTTTTTTCATACTAACTGGTTCACTTTTAACTTTGTTAAATGAGATTTTTACAAACCCACAAATACTTTATAAGTCACAAAGTCCATGGTCTATTCACCAATACAGTGAAGGACATAGAATGGACACCAGCAGAATCCTGCCAGACAGAATAAAACTGAACTTCCAAACTTTTCTCTTGTCATTCTGGCTGTGAGCAGTCGAAGGCAATTCTGAAGATTTCTTATTACTTCTGTATAAAATTTAAAAGTCAAAGAGAAAGCATTATACCAATTCAAGTTTGCAGTAGGCAAATTATCTCTTTCAGTGTGACTTTCATTCTCACTGATTCTCTCTAATACGCCTCTCTCCACAATGCAGTCTGGTATAATACCAGGAGCAACTCCAGCTCCATTATGAGACACTTTCTGCACAGAACTCAGAAGCCATGGAAACCTGCTCCAAAGTTTAATTATTTCTGACTATATACTCTCCATTTCCACATTTCTGTAATTGGAATGACAGCAAATGCTAGCACTAAATTTAAGTGTGGCTGTAGTTCAATAGAGAAAGCATGCAAGATAGTTTCTTTTCCATTTGATAGTTTTTAGACAATTCATCATCTTATACACTTAGCTTTTCTTAACCACTGCGCCTAATAGATGTAAGACTAGATACTTTGGGAAATATTCTAAAAGCAAATTTTTGTCAAACCATATATGCATTCATCTTTAAAACCAAGTTTTAGGTGGACAGAACAAAACAGAGATTATTTTTGCTATTTTAAGTAGAAGAAAATTATTTTATTATTCACATATCTGTCTGGCTAGAAGCCCAAGTACTTATTTCATGAAGCTACTGAATCCCACCACTTGATGTCTTGTGTCACTAAAATAACTTTTCTTAAGAATTAAGCTAAAGTTTTCAAAGATTATTTCGATGGTTATGATGTATTATATTATTAATACTGTGAGAAACATATGCAGGAAAATTTCAACAACTTTGAAAAATGGCTTTAAACATTTAGCTTCTGTGAATCTGTGCAAGTTTTGCAAGAAAGTTGATATGTTCTCAACCTTTTTGTTTTAATTCTTGGAAATACCTTCTATTTTTGCATTAATAATATTACAGTAATTTCACGATTATAAGCCGCACTGAGTATAAGCCGCACGTCTGGGTGCCAGCAACTTTTCATTCTTTGTCCATACATAAACCGCACCTGATTATAAGCCGCACATCACAATACAGAGTGTGATAAAAGGTATCTATTCTATCACCATCTGTTGAGGGTGGGGGCAGTGATCCTTATCTCAATGGCAGATATTCTACTGATGGGCCATCCATTGAAACCAGGCAGGGTATTGTTCTTTATCTTTTCACAACCCATCCTTCCTCCAGCGAGGCATTTTCTGCTAATGGCCCATTGAGTCCCACTGTGGGACTGATAAAATTACTGCATCCCATTGGAAGTTGCTCCAGCCAGGGGGAAGACCCCAACATTTCTTACCAAGATAAAAACAGAGGTTTTGGGACACTAAGGTAGCCCCTTTCTCCACTGGACTCCAGAGGAAAACCGGATTTCTCCACATCACCACTGGACCTCCAGAGGGAAACTGCACCTTCTACAGGAGCACTGCTCCAACTGAGCCACATCTGTCACTGCAGGAGGATGCAGCCACCATTTAATGGGACTGCTACCAACACCCTGCCTGACAGGGTGCCAGGTTGTACTCTGACTTTATCAGGGTTTGGAGTTTGTTTCTTTGTAGTACTGTATTTCTATTTTAATTTCTCTAGTAAAGAACTGTTATTCCTAATTCCCATATCTTTGCCTGAGAGCCCCTTGATTTCAAAATTATAATAATTTGGAGGGAGGGAGTTTACATTCTCCATTTCAAAGAGAAGCTCCTGCCTTTCTCAGCAGACACCTGTCCTCCAAACTAAAACAGCAACTTTTTGTTCTTCGTCCATATATAAACCGCACCTGATTATAAGCCACACTTCCGGGTTTAGACCAAAATTTTAGTCAAAATGGTGCAGTTTATAATCGTGAAATTACTGTATTTTGGTTTTGGGGGAAGCTGTGCTGAAATATAAAATGAAAAAGTTATATTAATTAATGAAAAAAAAATATATTTAAATATCATAAATCTTTAGCATTTATTTTCTTGTGCTTTTCTATGCTTTTACATTTCAAAAGCTAATAATGTTCAACCACAGTGCCTTTTCAGATGACAGAATTTCCAGGAAAGTATGGATATTCAAAGCAATTTGGCAAAAGGAAATGAACACTGTTGATAATCTAGAAAAACCCCAAATGTTGTGGCAACTTATAGTTTTCCGGAACTACAATCCTTGACGTAAAACATTCTCCTTTACTGCAGCTAAAAATATACAGCTGAAATTCTACACCTCTCCAACCATTAAATAACCACATAATCCACAGGTAAGAAAGGCTGAAAGATTGCCAGGCTTTTAAACTATCCCAGCAGCCTTCTAATTCTGATCAGTCCTGACAGTGGAGAAGCTCCAAGTGTGGAGGATTCCCTGAGCTGTCCTTCGGACTGCAATACCTCCCAGGATTTCCCCATGCTGGTCCACAGAACTCTGCCACATCCTTGACTCTCTTGCCTCCTACGTAAGACCTTGTGGTGACCTAGTGAACAGACATCTGACAGGCATTCTCTCTCACTTCCATGATTTGTGAGTGTGCTTTAGATGGATACAGCAACGTTATGCACCACGCACAGTTTGTGGGGCTTTGAATCTACCACTCAGTGTAAAGAGGCCATAGCAGACAGAGGCTCCAGCTGTAACAGAAGTCTTTAACACATATTTTTCCTTCCTAAAGTAGTTAAAATCTGCGTCATAGAAAGATTTGGGTTGGAAGGGATCTTAAAGATCAATTAGGTGCAACTCTCCATTGTCATTGGCCAGGCCCTCCCACTAGACCAGGCAGACAAACTCTGATTAAACCTGACCTTGAAAATTCCAGAAATGGGGGATCCACAGCTAATCTGTTATAGTGCCTCACCACCATCACAGAAAATAATATTTTTCTAACACCTAATTTAAATCTTCAATTTAAAGCCAATCCTTCTTCTGCTCTAATAAAAAGTGCCTCTCCAGCCTTCCTGGAAGCACCCTTCAGGTACTGGAGGGTCCAAAAAGGTCTTCCCAGAGCCCTCCCTTCTCCATGCTGAACAGTCCCAATTCTCTCCACCTGCCTTCATAGGAGAGGTGCTCCTATGATCAACTCAGTGGCCTCCTCCAGGTTTGTTCAAATGGATCCATGTAGTTCTTGCGTTGGGCACCCCAGAGCTGGATGCAGTACTGTGAACAAATTTAGTTCTATACTATGAGTGTTCTGCTAAAAGTGTGGTCCCTCTGAGCCTCACCCCTCCTGTGTTTCTGTACATTTGTGATTCCGTGATGTATGAAGGGACCTGTTTCTATGCAACAGTTTAGCATTTGAGGTGAAAGAAGTTTTATAAATTCCATTAGTAAATTTAGTAGTCTAGAGTAAGAATCACCAGTAACTGGAGTCATTAAATATTATACAAATGAACAAAAATAGATCCAAGGGTGTGACTGGAGTACAAAAGCACTCCATCAGGGGAGCATTTTTTAAAATAAATTAAATTAATAACATGAGCAGTAGTAGAAAGACTATTTGATTACAGTAATTTCACGAATACAAGCCGCAGCAAGAAGACTAAAATTTTGGTGGAAACCCGGAAATGCAGCCAATATTCCGGTGCGGCTAATCTATGGACAAAAATGTGATATCTGCCCTTACCTAGTATCATGCTGGTTCAGTCCCGAGCCAAAACAGTCTGAAATCCATGGTTTCCCGTTGTTCCGACGATGAACCAATCAGAGAACAGCTTATTGCCTGCCTGTGGATGGCGGCGCTACTGAGGGGCGGGGGTTGTTATCGGGGTGAGTTACCTCGGCAGTTCGATAAAAGTGTGTGATACTTCTCTGTACTTTTTAAAGTGTTTTCAGTCTTGTGCGGCTACAGGGCTGGCTGGGCTCGCAGGGAGAGGGCTGGGGGAGCCTCTCTCCCCGCAGGGAGAGGGGTAGAACGGCCACTCGGCTCGCAGGGAGAGGGCTACAACGGCCGCTCCCCCCGCGGGCTGCGAGGGCTACAATGGCCGCTCCCCCCGCGGGCTGCGAGGGCTACAACGGCCGCTCCCCCCGCGGGCTGCGAGGGCTACAACGGCCGCTCCCCTCCGCGGGCTGCGAGGGTTACAACGGCCGCTCCCCCCGCGGGCTGCGAGGGCTACAACGGCCGCTCCCCCCGCGGGCTGCGAGGGCTACAACGGCCGCTCCTGTGCCAGCACAAAGATGTGGCTCCGCTCGGAGCTCAGCTGCCTGCCCGCGCGGCTGAGCAGTTGTTTAAAGGCAACGCAGATCCATTGGGAATGCTCGCAAAATGACCACACTATTGTTCCTGTCTTTTTCGGCTTGTAAATAAAGGGTGTGTCTTTTTTCACTTGGAAACAATGTTTCCGAGGTTGGCAGTAAGCCAGTAAGCCCCGGCGATCCCGCGATTGTGTTACTAAATGACGACTTTGTGAAAGTTCGCTGCGAACTAAAGTGCGGCTAATATTCCGGGTGCGGCTTATCTATTAACAAAGGCAACAATGTTGCCAACATACCAGCAGTGCGGCTTATATTCCGTGCGGCTTGTATTCGTGAATTTACTGTAACAAAAAAACAAACCTGTGAGTCTTATTCACAAAAATATTTCCTTTTTTCACAGCTGTGTCAGAGTGTTTTCCAAACTATTTAACTGAGATGTTATTTATCTTGAGCAACACACCGTCTCAGGCATCGTATGCAAAACACCGACATATATACTTGCAAATGCCTCCTTGATAAAAATGAAAGGAAAAAATGCATGGTATCCTTTAATACATGTCTTAGTTCCCATGAAATTACCTGGCAATTTCAGCAGAAATCACAATCTCATTATAATTGTTCATTACAGACACCTGCTAATGGACAGTAACTGCCATTGATTTCTGTTGACAGAACTAAGAAACAATTTTCTCTTGGTATAATGCATATGTCTAAAGTTTCAGAGGGATAATTAAGGTCAAGGTAAACATCACCAAGAACTATTATTAATCTAGAAATAGAGAGTTTTCCTAAAGAAGATTAATAATAGTTTTGTGGTATGCTGAAACCAGCAGAGAAATGTAATGTTTACAAACACACATTATCTCACCTGAATATATTTGACACATGGATTTATCTATTATGTATCAGAAACAATTTTCACAGAATATTTGAAAAGATTGAGATAAAGGACTTGTATAATATTTTACAGTGGTGTTGTGGATTTTTAACAGTAGAGAAGTTTACATTTGCCACTTCTTTCTTTCTTCTTTTTTTTTTTTTTTTTTTTTAACACTGCAATCTATCACTGAAAAGTCATTCTCTGAACAAGAATGCCAGAAGAGGAAGAAAAGGTAACAGAAGAATAGAATTCATGTACACACAAAGAGCAGAAAGAAATTGTACAGGATGGCAAAACTCAGAAAGGAAAAGAAAATATTGCAAACAAATGCAAAAGATGAGGGAAATCAAGAAGGGCAAATCAAGTAAAGGGTTGAAAGCATATGAAATCAACCCAGGCTCTGGAAAAGGAGTAAGAGGCAAGTACACAGAAAAGTTATCAGCCAGCAAAAGCAATATATAAGAGAGGGGAAAACTAACAAAATAAATGCATAAAGCAGATCAAATTCCTGTTATCACTCTCTATGTTAGAATTGTACAGAAATGGTATTAACATAACATCAAGCACTGTGTATGTGGTGAATACAAATGAATCATATTTCTGAAGTTTTATCTTCAGTTCTGTATTTCAGAATCATTTAAGCCTGTCTCCATATTAACCAGAGAAAACCCATACAACTTGAATAAATAAAACTAAGTAGTGTCAGTATTCTTCATTTAATCATCTTCTTCTGTAATGTTGATGGGCACTGCATATTCTTTTTTGTCTTTTTTTTTTTCTTTCTTTTTGGTGTTTCAGAATTAAGCACATAAATTTAAACCGTTAAGGAGTAAATACAAATGCAGGTAATGTAAGAATTGAGATATTGGGATGTAATAATTTAACTAGTAGCGTCTCACATATAACAGAAGCCCAGTAGTTTTTATAGTATCTTGTATTTATAAATAACTAAGAAGTGAGTGGACAGAACATCTGATGGTTGAAACTCTATGATCTCTCCTTCGATTTTGAGCTAGCTTGTATGTTTGACTGACTTTAAATTTCTCAGTTCAGGTGAATTCTTATGAAGAAACTCTTCAAGCCAACCAGAGTCTTCTATGGACTCTTAGGATGCCAACATGGAGCATGTACCAGCTTAAACGCTTTCCTTGGAAAGTGGAAAGGTAACAGCAGGACTTTCACAACTGACTGAAAAATAACTTCCAGCAGATGAACTTTCCCCTTTTTAAAGTATGCAGTCCATTCCAATGACAGAAGTCAAACACCTTCAGATGCCTGGTGTCAGATGCTCTGAGGTGTGGTGTTTTATAGTAAACTGAAAAACAGGAAATTCCACAGTGGAAAAAATGCTGAGAAACTGCACAGGAGACTGCCTTCACAGAGGTGTTGTGATCTGTGGGGATTTTTGTAAAAAGATCACAGAAAACTACAGAATGGAAAAGGGAATATTCACACATGAGGAAGGAGATTTGGAGCTTGTTGGAATGTGCCTGAGTGGAAATGAGGGCTTACTGAAAACATGTAGAGCTCTCCAAAGTGTATTGACAGCTCCTGAGAAAAATTGCCATATATTAGAAAGCCCATCAGTCCTCTTCAGGGAATGGAACTTGGGTAATGCACTTTCAAGAGCCTCTTTCCAAAATGCAAATAGCAATCAGAGTTTTTGCTGAAATAAAGCTCAGCTTCAGACTGGAAACACATATAAAGATAAATTAATAGGAAGGCAAAATATTTTAAAAATTCTACCACAATTCTGTCCAATGGGTAGTAATGAAGAACTTAGCTTATTAGCTCCTTTCTGAGAGTCCAATTCACTGTTGTAAATTTGCATTCATCAGTAAGACATCTCTTAGGAAAACAGTATTCTTCTGTTTCATAGATAGGGTTCTTTTTTTAAATGAAAAAACAAGGCTTGGATAGGTACAGGTATATATGTGTCCATGTACATGTATGTTTTCTCTGTGTGTGTGTTTGGAACCTTTGAATTTAGTACATGCAGTAAACTCTTGCACTAAGCTCTTACAGCAATATATAGCAGTCATAGCTCCCAGACACTAAAACAGAAACGAACTGCAGTAAACACCGTCTCTTAATACTGGGACTCAAAGCTTCATTTATATCTGTCATCTGAATTCTATCTGGAAGTGATAGTCATTTATCCTGCAAATCTATTCCAGTAACATTTTCTGAAACACTTGAAGAAGCTGTATATTACACTAACACATCACAATATCTTCCTTCAGAAGAAGTAAAAAAAATAAAAGAGATTTCACTTCTTAAAAAATGTTATCAGAGATCCATTATTTTCAATTGTCCTTCTACTATTACTACTGGTTGTTATATAATCTCTTTCAAAATTGCCTTTATATTCCTAACTCTGAGACAGGTATAATTTAAAGAGAATCATAAAATAAACTTTGACAAGATTTACATAACTATATAGTCTAGCATAATTCTAGAAAACCTCTTGAAGGATTACCTTTACTAATTGATACAGTTCCATTATAACCTCTCTTGAAAGCCAAAGCTGCATAACTCAGAGTACTTTATGGCTGCCAGTTTGCTCTCAGAGAGTCAAACTCTTCCTGTCCATATCATTATTCTGTCATTTCCTGTTTCACCTTGGTTACATTTACTGGCAGGAAGTTCTGAGGAGCCCTCAGTGCAGTACAACCCTCCTACCTGCTCTCTATCCTTGGGATATCCTGTAATCATTTACCTATGACCTCCATGCTTAAACAGCGAGGCATTTGAATAGCAGAAGGAGCTGGTCAGATTAACAGAGTTAAAGCCTCATGTCTGAAACCCCAGTGCTTCTGAGCATGCACTGAAATTTTGCATTTTTCAGAATGATAAGCATTATTGAAAGTTTTTGGTCTTTGATCATAACCAATTGCCCAGTGCTGCCTGTATCAATCAACTTTAATTTAAGTAGAATTTAACACCTGCTTTCAAAATTACTTGAAAGGTAACTTCCATGTTGTCCCCATCTCCAATTTAGTTCTACCAAGTTAAAATAATTCTACTTTGTGGTGTATGATATTTGCATTAAAAGATATGAATTTTAAAGCAACAAATAGCATTCTTGCCATAATATATTTAGTATTTTTGACAGTAGATAGATATATATGCCAAGGAAACTAATATTATGGTGCAATTTTTTACATTTCTTAATTCCGATTATTTTTAAACAGTAATATAAATCTCTGATATAAGGAACAGACAGTATATAATATCCTACAAAAGGTACTGTCTTGTCCTGATGTAGTGATTTCAGTAGTTTTGAAAAGGTTAATGAACTATCTCTAAAATATGTTTTTGAAAGCTCTCTACATTGCTTGCACACATTAGACCATCCTTTTCGTATTTTAAAATACAAATAGATCCAGTTGGATGGCAGAACACATTTAAGTAAATTTCAATCCTATGAAAAAATCATAAGCTTAAAATTTACCCACAAACCCATACATTTTAAGAAGTATCAGCATGTCCACAATCCATGCAGCTGGGGCACCAAGAGCACAGCAGGATAATGGAATGCCACTAGAACATGCTAAATATGTAAAAGCAGGGCATTCAAAAGGATTACAAATCCATAAATAGGTGATGATATGTGAAAGGTCAATTAAAGTAAAACTGCCACAGTAAGAACAGAAAGAGTCCCACTAAGTGACATCATGGATGTTCTTGCAGAAGAAATTGGATTGCTTTGTCTGACACACTTCAGAATTCTCTGCTACTATTAGGCAACTCCAACTCTAGCAATACTGCATCTACGGAACCATAAAATTCTGAAAATAAAATATAAATGACACCACACATTCTAGTAGTCACCTGCTACTTGTATTTGCAAAGTATATAATCCATTATTGCCCAATTTAAACAACTTTCTTCAATCACTTTCTCTTTCCTTATCAAAACAAATCCATCTTCCCCAAGAAGCCTATCTCACAAAAGGGGAATGACAGCTGAGCTTCGTAGATGCCTTTAGGGAAACAGACTATATTTAAGGACTGATATGACAAGATGAATGTGGGTTATACCTAAAGTGAAGAGCAAACAATGATGTTAACTGCCAGGTGTGAGCAGCAATGAAATTCGTGTGTCATAGGGCAGGAATGAGTAAGAAGAAGCAATCCATTTCTACTGACTTCCCTCCCCACCAAGGGAAAATCAGAATAATTTAAATTATCTGTTGAAATTAATCTGAATTTCAGCTGACTAAGTACAACAATTTCCATTGTTGAAATTCAGCTTTTCCCAGACAGGAATAACTGTGATTTAGACCAGAATGGTGCAGGTCTGTGTGGACTGCATGGGGCTGGGCAGTGTTAGGCTCATCTGCAGTATTCTGAAGAAGCAGGGAGGTAAAAGGAACACGTTGTTTAGCATAGAGGATTGAGAAGGCCCAGCACTCTTCCAACATCCTTTTACGTACAAGATCCACAGTTTGTCTATACAAAGAGTCATGTCATTCTACTCTCCTAATCAGTAATATATGCACGATAAGTATTTGCAAGAAACAGTCCTAGACTGCAGTCACTGACATCTGATTCGAATAAACCAACATTTAATGTCTGTATGATGCCATATTTGTATGCTAATTAAATATGAAGGGGAGCATCAGAATCAATACAAGATTCAATGAATCTTGGTGGATAGTTCTATAGATTATAATATAACAGATAACACAGCATTCTATACTAATAAAAATTTAAAAGGAACAAAGCTTTTTTTTGTTTTGTTTTGTTTTACAAGCCACCTCTTTCAGGTCTATATCCCTCTCTATGTTATATGCAGAGATTGGACAAAGCTGTTATCATTGCTTTTTTTTTTGTTTGAAGGCTATCGATACTTAATGGAATGGTTATATAAAGTGTTGAATAGGAAAAACTGTAAAAAAGAATAGTGTCAAAAAACACAAGGATGTAAGCATTTGTATCAATGGAAGTGTTATTAAGGAGAATGAAAGAAAGTAGAAAATTTGGTAACAGTACTGGTTTTTAAATTATCCTGTTTTTACTTAGCAGTTTAAAAGAAACAGAACTACCTCTTGCCCATGATTTAGGACATCAAAGCTCTAATACATATGCAAAATGGAGAAAAAATTCCTAATCTAGTACCAGAGGTGATAGCTGAGATGGTTTATGAAAGTTAATACCTGAACGAAAGACATGAAGTAGCTTCCTCATTTGCTTTCAATCTTATGAATTTCTGTTTTTCAGAGGCATAATTTCACAGACAAGAGTACATGCCCTCATTTTGAGGGACACCATAGTCCTGACTAGGAAAATTTCTGATGAAACTGTGCACAAAGACAAGAGAGGAGACATTACTTCTTTCTTATTTGGGGTTTATCACAACAAAGGCCAGGGTTTTCTTTTTTTGTGGAGGATTTAGAACCTCAACCATTTGTTAAATGCACTTAGAGAACATACTGCAAACAAAGGGCTTTGGGGAACTTGAAGGGTGCAAAGATTTATTTCTTCATCAAGTTTGGACAAGGAGATGACACTGAGCTGCTGTTCTAAATAAAAGTGATGGTAGGTCTGTGCAGGGATAAACTGAATTTTGTGTTCAGAGTAAATTTTACTGGCAAAAGCAGAGATGCCTGAGACTTGGGGCAGGTAGTTCATTAGACAAAGTGTTGACACTCTTTTTGTGACTTTGAGTGGGATGTGTGTTCATTAAGGGATTAGCGGTGGAGGGGAGTGCAGAGTTCAGGTCTCACGGATCTTTAGTTAATGGTCTAGAGGGTTATCACCAGCTTTGGAAGATAGTGTTTAAGCAAGCATGTGAACATTAATTGACCTATTCTGTAAATTCTAGGGGGAAAAGTCATTTGTAAAAAGCCATGTTTTCCAGGAATTTAGGACATGTACATCCTATGACTGAAATGATACTCTCTTCTGAAAACTTCATTATCTACAAATGCAATTCACCTCTGTTTTCCTTTGCTTTCCACTTTTCCCTGTTTAGACCTATCATATTCCAGAACAGAATCCTAATGTACACCACTGTCCCTGTATGGTCTTTTATTTTAATCAGTGCATGACCAACAGCAATGTGAACATGCAAAACTGAAATCAATTGGGGTTTTTAAATGTATTCAGAAACAATACTTTCCAGCATTTTTCACAATCTCTTGTAGAGTAAATGTGGCACCAAGTCATCCATATTTGTAACAAGATTAATGGCAGTCCTAAAGTCATGTGCTGGTTGTGTTTTACTCATCTCCCCACTTCCCAATCCTGTATTTTCCTGCAGATCATCTTTATTAGTGCACTGTTTCAGCATTCAGGGTGTGACAACTCACTCTAAATAAGCTGTCAAGCTTAATTGAACAGCTCTGCAAAGAATAAAATCTTCCAGGAAGAAAATGCTTTAAAAGCATAAAAGAAAGCAACATTGTTTTGGGGTTTTTTTGTTCTCTCTAGGGTTTTTGATTGTTTCTTTTCTATAACCATTATTGAAATTATTTTAAATGGTCACCCTGTGTAAGGAAAAAAGCAAAATCAGTACAAAAAAAATTCTTATAATTTGGAAAGGCATAAAGGGCAGTTTACCTGCAATTGTCAACATTGCTTCTTCCTACAGCATTTGAGAAGCTGAAAGGTCCAACATTATTGATTTCTACCACTTTTATGCAGCCAGTGAAATTGTAGACAGGTCCAGAAATCTACAAAGGAAAAAAACCACACGATTCTTTAGTTTCTTGCCATTGTGATCAAGGTATTTATTTTTCTAGAGAGGAATACAGCCTTTGTGAATGGTAAACAGGGAAGATTTGAAATTTCTAAGTTTATTACTTCCCTGTTCAAAAGATTTCTAGTACCATTAATCATGTTTCAAAGATGCCTAAGGACCTACTAAAATGGGAATCACTGCAGGGGCACTGAAAACACAGAACAGTAAGTTGGTATGCACTACCAAGGACCTATTTTTAAAAATGAAGTCAGGTTTAGATAGTTGCAGAAATAAAAATAAAAATATCTTGAGGAAAAATTTGCTGAAAGCTTAATGGAAAGCATTAAATGCTTTTTAAAACCCAACAGGAGCATTAAGCCTGCCAGAAAGGCTTTAGGGCTAATAGACCAGCTAAGTATAAAGGGAATGTTCAAAGAGACAAGGCCCTCACAGGAAATGAAAATGACTCACCAAATCAAAATTTAACGTAGAGTAGTTCTGGGAGGTTCCCATGATGGAACCCCTTTTTAGTTGGGGTACATCAGAGATCTGTCTCAAATTGAATTACTACTAGAAAATGTTTTTTAAAAACCCAAGAAATGAACAGTGACAAAAAAACGAGAAAGATCAAACAGTGTTTGCTTGGGATTCTTATGGGAAATTACTGTGGTCGTCACTTAAAATGCCATCCAAACCATGGGAATGGTAGAGATGGATTTTTTGGGGGAGGGAAGAGGGCCTTGGATTTTTTTCTTTGTATGATTTTGAAAATGGGGACAAGACTATGCCATGCAAGGACACACCTCAAACTGCAGATCAGTAAGTCCCAATTCTACTCAAGACAGGGATTATGAATTACACTGAAGAACAGAATTAACATATATGTAAATGAATGTAATGTACAGGGGAATAGTTGAGAGGGTTTCTGAGAAGGGAAATTACTCACAGGAGGAACACTGACTATGTGAGAAAAGATGCCTTGGCACATAGCCTTTGATTTCCACAGCATTTTAAAAAGTTTCTGTGTTATAACATTCTAAAGTAACTCAGTCCCCCTGGGACAACAAGGAAAGCCTTTAATAAGTTTGAAGGGTGGTTAAAACAGAAGCAGAAAAGTTGTGACAAAATGGTGAGGTTTCTCAATGTGGAGAGTCCCTAGAAATTCTCTCTGCAAATCTGTGTTGGGGTCTGTGGTCTTCAATGCATTTAAGTGTATCACTGTTTTCTGCACTACTCAGGATAGCAAAACCAAAATCCTGAAAGCAGGATTTCCCCATGTGCAAAAGTGTCACAGTATGCAAAATTGTAAGGTATGCAAGGACCATGATATACGTGAGAGTTTCCAAACAGAGTAACTGTGTCTTCAGACAAGAAAACTCACTGTCAATGAAAGACAGAATAGTGTGCAGATGAATAAACAGTTTTCAGTTTCTCAAAACACAGAATCAAAAGGACGTGGAATGATATAAATCAGTGAGAAGATGGAAGCAAGGTAAGGCATTTGCTTTTCATACAATTCAAAATTAAGCTGTGGAACTCTGCCATAGTGTGTTGTGGATGATAGAAGTGTAAATGGGGTTAAAAATCAATCCTATTGAAGGGAAAGAAGAGCTGTCTCCCTCCCAGCGGACAGATAGGCTACAATATGGTTGAAGCAAGGAGAATTGCTTTTCTCTGCACTGCTCAACAGCTCTGGAACATAACACAGCGTGCCATGCCATACACTACAAACAGAATGATCTGGCCTTCCAACCCGTGGGAGGGCTCGAAGAGTTCACTAACAGTTTATTGTTTATTTCCTTAGCAGCAAAGGCTTACAGGAAGTTAAGACTTTAAAAGACATACATTGTTGAACTGCAACAATGTGGAAAGTTATATAACCATCTATAAGGCGGCGTTTAAAGTCAACAAAGTTCAAGTGTGGCAAAGGGAGGATGGTTTCTCTGTGGAACAAACACAGAGGATTACAACGAAGCTTCCTGGAACTTAAAAAAACCCAAAAATCTCATTTAAGATCAGGACGTGAACACTTTCCTGCAAGTTAACAAATCCTATTTGATATACCACAAGGGCTAGTGAAGGTTATTCATAGGGAATACAGAAAATAGAACATTCTTTCTCTTCCTCCTTTGCCAGCTACTCTGGCATGGAAATAAGTGTGATGGAATGCCAAGATGGACACACACTAAGTAGCCTGCTTTTGCTGCCATAATTATAATAACATATAACCATTGAAAATATCTTGTCCTCCTGAGCTTCACATTTTAATTTTTATAAGAGATGCTTGTCATTTTTCCCCCTGCCTTTTATAAATAGTAAATAAAATAATTTTCAAATTAACAAGGTGCAGGATCTTTTATAAATTTATTATGAACACTGACAGAAATGGTTACAGGATTCTGAGCTGGAAACTACATGGGATTGGTAACATTGCTCCCCCAAAAATGAATAATTGAGCAGTTTTAATGTTGGTTGCAGAAACTAACTTTTTAAAGCTGTGCTCCTTTTTTTTCTCCCTGAGCCTCATATGGTTTTCTCAGTCACATCATGCAAGTGTGCGAGTGTTTCAACAAAAGCTCTCTTTCTCAAAATTGCAAAAATGAACAAAAAACCAAAAAATCAACAAAAAAAAATCAATAAATGCAAAGGGCAGATACAATATGATTTTATAATAGCTACTGTGCCAAGTTCATCCAAGACTCTGGTATAGGGAAAATTCACTATGTCAACCTATGGTCCATTTTGCACACTGGAGAGCAAGTTAGTCATGTGGTTTGGAAATCAATGTTTAGCTGCATATATCCCAAACACTGTAACAGTGTATATTTTAACAACATAGTTACCTTCCCCTCACTACTGGCTGGTCTCCTAATAATTTCTCTTACATTGATATGTGCATATTTTGAAGGCAATGCATTCCTCTAAAGCAATTTTAAAATTATCACTTCTTTGTTTTTTAACTATAACTACATTATAAACATTTTGGTCAACTACTTGCATTTGTTCTGCTATGCTATCTATACAAAAGCCCAATATGTTTGAGATATATAGGAATAAGAGCTATTGATACATGTAATAAAAAATAAATGGTTTTTATTCCTCTGTTTTTGAGAACAGATACCTATTGTGTTTAGCAGAAACTAAAATGTGGACTTCACATGTAGTTGAGTTCCCTTCCATTTACAAAAATACATTAATATGCTGACAAACTGTAACATTTAAATTGCCTGAAAATGTCAGGGCCAGAGCAACACCAGAAATTTAGTTTAATAAAATTCAGTATTCACAATCTATTCAGATATGTTTGACATATAGTAACCATGCTCTTTAAATGCCCTTTATACTTGACAAAAATGAGTACAGATACTTACCTTGTAGGAAAAGTTCACACATCTATGCCTAATCATTTATTAACATCCCTTACTGACTAGCCCAAATTAAGCTGCTGCTAGACAGAATTAACCTAGAATGAGCTCCTAATGAAATGAACTTACATGCTGTCAATTCACTACAGATTCATAAATAATATAATGAGGTTTTGGTTTATGATCTGAGCATTTATTTGAAAAGGGTGATTAACTGGAAAGAAAACAAAGCATAGCACAATCTTTCCTCATGTGTTTCCACTCAAGATAAATTTTATATATTTTTAAAAGTCTCACTATAGATATTACAGTGTACAAGTATATATTATTGTTAGCCTTTCCCATCTTTGTGATTCCAGAAATATGTCTGATTTTGGAGACTGATTAGTAGAACTCTTTTTAATAGACTACAAAACATTTAAAATGCAACATTTTAAACAAATAAAATAACTCAGGTGGACAGTTCTGAATACTCTAATAAAATTTTAACTTGTATTTACTAAAACCATGGTGAACCATTTGGAAATTAATAAAGCGAAAACCCCCTCAACTTAGATAACAGCCCCTTTACTCCAGTTTTGTTTCCTGCTAGTGATTAGAATCATATAAAACAGTCACAATGAACTCTGAAATAAAGCAAGCCATAATCTCACCTCTGTATTCTCTTTAAATTGGCCATAAACATTTGGCTAACCATCTCAGTTGTAACGTGCCTGACGTCTACTGTAACTGAACTTCAATATCAAACCACTAAAGAAAAATATGAAAATCAAAACTAAGATTTAAAAAAAACTCCCAAAAGTCCCATATCTAAGTCCTTGGGTTGTGGTGGTGATGCTTCCCCCCAAAGAAGAATTTGGAACTTGTTCTTTAAAAATGTCATTTTAAAACATATTATCCTATTTTAGATCCTGAATTACATACAGAAAAAAATAGAAATATACAGACTATCAAATTAGCAGCAGGAAAATCAGAATAAACTTAATCCAATAAGACATTATTCTTCCTTTTTATTCCACTTACTGAACACTGAAACTTGCGTACATTCAAAGCATCATGCTATATATGGGACATGTACTTTCTTTAAATCCCAGAGTTTTCAAGACTGTCAAAAGTCAACATTACTGAGTCAGACATCACCTTGCTGAAAAATATTTCTTGCTGATTTAAATTTTTAAATAAAGCAATTAATAAAAATTAAACCTTATTCATTTTAACTCTGGTAGTTCAAGCAAAATGGACAAAGCTTATCTGGTTAATTTGAGAGGTCCTGCTGAAGTAGACAGTAGCAGAGGAGTATGTGTCTTTGATGCATCTATACTGTTCATTATTTCACTTCTTGATATTTATTTTTAATAACATTTTCCATACTCAGTTCAAATTTTAAACCGCAAGTATTTTTTTTATTAGATAATGGAGTACTAGCAAAAGTGTTTAATGACATTTCAAAATGTGTAGGAAAATGAAAAGTAGTATTAGCTTTCAAACAAAAGTAATAAAAGAAAACACTTAAAATATAGGAGAAAAAAATATTGCTTCCGTTTCTGCCCTGGTACTGGTGTAGAAATGGGAAGGCAAAATGGGAATATGTACTGGTAAAATTGACTTCATGCTATCATATCAATAATTTGAGTGAAACACAAAGGAACTGAAATCTTTTCCATCCTGACTCATACTGACTTTATTGTATCTGCTATGGATATTGAATCCTATCACTAGAATTTCATGAAGCAAGAATGGTAATGCATAATAATATAGGCAGAAGAAGGTAAGAAAATAAATCCCCAAAGTGCTTAGGGTGCCAGAGGTTTAGATTTCTGCTCTTTATGTCTCATTTGTTCTAGCCACTCAAATCAGGGGTTATAAAAGTAGCAACCCTGATAGTTCTGCTATCCAGCGAGTTCTTCCAGTCTCCTGTGCTGTAGTGCAGGTAACTGAGACTGTCCTCTCACACTGGATCTGAATTAGCAAACCATCTCCTGTATTGCTGTGCTTCACAGTCTGGTGGAAACCAGGCTGGTCATCTGCCTGGTCCCAGACTCAGGGGGGAACCAGCTCACCACATAACTGATATTCACATTCCTCTTGCATAATTTCTTCATCTAAATTGACTGGCAGTCTAAACCTTGAGCATAAGTGTTTCACTGTCAATCTTCCATGATCCTGACAGTTCTAGCTCAGAATGGTTCATTAAACCACAAAGGATTAATTAAAATCAGTAAGTCTGAAAGATTCAAAAGTACTAAGAAATTCCCTTACCATTTTTATGAAAGTTCATCCTTGGCTAGGATCCTTATCTTTTAAATTTGCTCTTGGTTTGCGCTGTAACAAGTGCAATGTTGCATTTAAGAAAGGATATGAAAACTCTGATGTGAGGAAGGATCTTCCTAAGCTTTATGGCTAGCAATGTCTGGGTCTTTGTAAGCAATTTCAGTGTCTGTGCTTATAACCATTACGCATGATTCATTTGCTGCATCTGTTATTGCAATTCTTAATTAGTTTAACTACTGCAATTTATTTTTTTCAATTCTCTCTGTTTAATGTGGTACAATACCTTGTCCCTGAGAAAGATGGAAAATGTATTGGACTAAGCGGACTAGAAAATGTGGAGTGAAATTTGGAAAATGAACTTACCTTTCTTGAATAGTATAGACTCTATCAACTGTGGAAATCATCTCTGTGGAGAGCTACAGTAGTGCAGGAGGGGTATCTTCCCCAATGAACAGCAACTGTACTGACTGCCAAAGAAGAAACATCTGTGCCTGGCCAGTCAATCTTGAGGATATAAAGGAGTTGGCCAACTTTCCAACACACACAGGAATTTGCAGTTAGAGAGGCAGTGAGATCAGGAGGAGCTGAGGGACATGTGGTTATGTAAGGGACAGATAATGTAAGATGATACTATATGAGGGACAGTGTCCAGGTTTAGGTGGTTGGGAAAAGGGACAGTTTGAGGTAGCCAGCCATGCAAAATGAAGGAAGGTGTCAGAGCTGTATGAAATTGCCCATAAGTAAAGGAATCAGTACAAGCTGCCAATAAGAGAATGGAGTCAGAAGTAGCAGAGAGGCCTATAAGATGAGGAGACAGAGTTGTACAGAACTAACAGAGAGGCTTATGAGAAAAAGAGACAGTGGTGTGTAAGAAAATGGTCTGTAGAAGAAAATATGTTGAGTTCAGAGTTGTATGAGAACAAGGACTGAAGATGAAAATGTGTATGGTTTGTGAATGAAGACTGGTAAGGAATGCCAGTGAGAGGGCTGATGGTGTTTCCAGCCTTGTCTTGTCTTACCTGTGACACAGCTCATCTCCCTGCACTTGACCTTTGCAGAGCGACACTGAAGTCACACATGTTGAACACCATGATAACTCATTACAGCACTTAGGGAAAGGTGTTCCAAGTCCACCACCATGAACTAGTTTTCAGCCTAAGTTAGTCAGCTTCTCTAGTTCTGGTTCTTGTCCAATCAATAACCAATCACTCAAACCTACAAATGTTTAACCCAAGAGGTGTTTGTTTCAAGCATATGAATTTATATTCTGATGGATTTGATGAATCTCATGGGTCACTTTCAAGTCAGGATATTCTATTCCTAAAGGAAAATTCAGTGTGAAACACTTAGTCAACTATAGATGCTGAGTTACAGAAAAGGGAAGAGCTCTAACAAGAAGTTGTACATCTGTCTGACTAGAATAGATAACACCTTATCTAAACCAAAGACCTCTGTATGCAAAAAGGTGTCTTCAGGATGAAAAAATGCCTATGAAAATGTTCTGATAAAATAGGCTTTTCTTTAATGAATATAGATGATATATGGTATTCAGAAGGGTCTAATTTTGTCAAACTCCTAAGAAGACTGAAGGTTCTCTGTTCAAGAAGGGAGAGAGGATGAAAATTTCTTCATAATGTTTTATGATCTGTGCTTTTCTTATATTATGCCAGTACATCTGGAAACATATGCAACTGCTTTGTCTGGTTTTGTACACCTTAAATACTTTTTTTTCTAGCACAATTTCTTAATACAAGAGGTGTTGGAAGATAACATGGTATTCATCACACACTAGGTAAGGAATATATCAGCTGGCACACTATACCTTTCAGCAAATGCCTTCTCTTCCCCAAAATACTCCAGAGAATCCAATGAGGCATATATCAGGACCAGGAACATGGCAACAAGAACTGCCTGACACATAACAAAGTTTTCAGAACCATGTGGGAATTCCAAGGTGTTAGTCACATGTATTTATGTGATTGGAGGTGTGTCTACAGTCAACAGATCACATAAAAATTGAAACCAGGATATTCCAAGAAGGTGATGAATCTAAAGACTTGTGAAATGCATTTAACTATCTTGCTATAGTAAAACAATATGAGTTACTGTGTTCTAAACTAAATAAACTCCACTAATAACTAAGAATCAAAAACTTTTTTTAAATTTTTAACGAAACAACTGACCGGTTACTGCATTTTTTGTCTGATCTGTCTTTCAGTTAGTTGTTACCGCCCTTATGACAAATGTAGTAGAGCATGAAAATGTATCTATAATTCAGCATATTAACATAGATTTCAATTAATGGCAGTTTAACTTGGTACAGCTCAAAAGTGGACATATAATTTATCTCTTCTGAGGAAACAAAATCTTTTAGCAAACAGTCGGATTTGGCTACCTAATTCTTTGGTTAAGCTTGAATTTCCTGAGGGACTTATGACAATATGTGCTTATCTGTAGCTTAAAACAGTGCTACCTACTCACTGCCAAGGACCGATGTTGATATTTTTTTTGGAGCATTTACTTTTGCTCTAAATTTTATTCTTTCCTACCTTGATTTGTATACTATTTATATATTTGTCAAAAGACACACCTAATCCTAAAATTCTCATACTTGCCCTGAGTTTCATGCTCTTAATCTTCTTGCCTAAAGCATATACAAATGTTTTTTGAATTGATAGTCCCTAGCAAAACCATAGTAAACAGAAAGATCAGATTCACATACAACTATATTACACACTATATGATCTAGAGGAGAAATCAAACCACTTTCTAAAAACTGGAACTTTAATGTAAGTTCTTCACTTACAAAAAAGAAAACACATGTTAAAATAATTAAGCATGCATGGCAGATTCTAAACTGCTCCTTTGCTTTCTTCATTCACTCAGATTCTGGAAGTGACTTCCCTCCTCTCCCTCCCCAACATTGCTCTAAGCCTCAATGCTCCCCTGTTCTATGCTTCTCAAGATGAAATCTTAACTGATGAAAGTAATTTTAACTATCGAAATACCCCAGGCTGTTATGCAGGACAAACACCACAAGGTCAGCCACTTTCCCTTTACAGAAATTTAATACATTTGCATTCCTTTTCAAGCATATTCTTTCTTGTTGAAAAAAACCAAACTTTCCAAAAATCAGAAAAAGTCAACGCTATTAAAAGCCCTTTGAATGAGATTAAAAAATTATGTTCATGCAATGTACATCCCACTAAGATAAAATAATTTAATTTTCTATTCAGTCTTCAGAGATTACAAGAGTCATTGATGAAATGGTGCTCAGAAGACTGTGAACCCTCCTTTCCATTGTTCTGCCACATCGAAATGCGTGTGGCCATGTGAAATACTTCATGTTTTTTCTTCTACCATTCTCTTAGAAACAAAAATATTAGCTGAGAGTAAAGAACCATCTTCATCAGACATAGAACTTGTATATTATATTTCCATAGTAGCAACCAATACAGGATGCTAGGATATAGAACAGTAACAGATCACAGCATGGCTGAGGTTTGAAGAGACCTCTGGAGGTCACCTTATCCAACTCCCTACTGAAGTAGTGCCATCTACAACCAATTGCTCAGGAGCAAGTCCAGACAAGTTTTGAATATCTCCATGATTGGGAACTCCCATACCAATCAGAGTAACTTGTGCCAGTGCTCAGACACCCTCACAGTGGAGAAGTTCTGATATTCAGATGACACCTCTTATGTTTCATCTTGTGCCCATTGCCTCTGGTTCTGCCACTTGCCACTGCTAAAAAGAACCTGGCTCTGCCCTTTTTGCAGCCTTTCTTCAGATATTTGTGGAATATTGGTGAGTTTTCCTCCAGAACTTTCTCCAGGCTGAACAATCCTGGCTCTCTCAGCCTTTCCTAACAGGAGATGTTCCAGTTCCCTTACCAACTTTTTGGCCATGTGCTGGTCTCTCTCCAGTAGCTCTGTGTCTCTTATATTGAGGAGCCCAGAACTGGACACAGCACTCCAGATGTGACCTCACCAGAGCTGAGCACAGGATACAGATCTCCTCCCTCAACATGCCAGCAGTACTTGTAATGCAGATCGGGATACCATTAGCCTCTTTGCTGCAAGGGCACATTGCTGCCTCCTGTCCATTTTGCTGCTCATCAGGACCTCCTGGTTCTTTACTGTAAGAAATCTACAAACTCTTTCCTGTAAAACTGTGCAAATCACACATGCCTGATGTGATCTTGGACATTTCTTCATTCATCTTGGTAGAAGACTTTCCACATGATAGTTTGGCTATTAGAATTTCAGCAGCCATAATGAATAAACTTCCACATACAAATACACACACACACACACACACACACGTGCACGTGTGCATGCTCACACACACAGTGGCACAGAGAATTGCATTCATGCACTCATTCATGCTGTAAACCAGGAATCTCTTTTAACTAAACATCTGGCTAATCCAAATCCCTCTCCTCCAACCCCGTTAAAGTATTCATACTCTGCCATATGGACATACAAATGGACAGTAGGATTGTGGAATCGGCAAAAAATTTTCATTTTGATAAAATCAGCAGCATTATTTTTCAGATCTTGCTTACCTATGAGCTCACAAATACCAAATAATATTAGATTATGTGAATAGTCAGGCTATTCCTATTATTTCAGGTTTACATTGGCATTTCACCCTATATTAACTTGTGTTATTACATTTTAAAGACATTCTATAAATGTACTTGGTTTTAATTTTTTCCTCTCTCATTTTCTTCTCATACTATTCAGCCCATGATGTAAACAATTGTCTGTAAAGCAGCATTCTGTAATCTGGTGTAAGAATCTGTATAATGAGACGTGACACAATCACATATTGCTTTTTTCTGCTACTATTATATACAGAGAAAACAGCTTGCTGTATTTCTATATATGCTGTATTTCTGTATATGGTTCTCAGAAATTTGTAATCACAAACACAGTAAAGTAAGTAAACAGTAAAAACAGTGAAGTAAGTCAAATCCAGGTAAACAGAGAGTTTTAAACCACAGAAGAGAGGGACGGGCACCAATAGAGTAACTTATCTTTACTCCTTTTTGCTTTCAAAAAAAATACCATTAATAATAATACAATTAGAAATTAAAGGTTTTCTGCTAATGTTCCCTACAGTTCCATTTCATTAAATGATTCCTCCCACTCTATTCTTTCATTTCCAAATCTCATTTCATTTAGATGAAAGAGCACAAAATAATAGTTGCATTTCCAATATAGAACAGCTGCCAGTTCCTTTGTTCCTCTCTTCTGTTTTTTCAGGTCGCACACCAAAAATCACAAATGTACAATGTGATCATCATGTTCTTCTCTTAATAGTGACTCTTTATATTACAGCAGCTTTGTCAGCCTCTACCTTCAGAGCAGAGTGCATTTCCTGCTGGCTTGGCAAATGTGTTGTTTGACCACTTTTCAGGCTCAGATGTTCCCTGCATGCCCGATAGGTACATTCAGATACTTAGTTCAGAGTGAAGCCATTAAGCAAATAGCACTGAAGGGCTTATTTGCCAGGGATCAGGAATGGCCTCCATTTACTACAGTTTTCTATAAAATCTGCCTCTGCTACATTGTTTGCTATCGGGAAAAGGAATGAAACAACACAACAAAATGTCAAAGCTGTCAAGAAACACAAAGTCAATTTATTGTTACTGAAATAATGGAAACTTCTATGTAGAAGATCAATGAGAATGGGAGATCCTGTACTGAGAATGAATGCAGAGAGAGATTGCTGATATTAGTAGAGAAGTAGATTCTATGCATAATCACATAACTGTGAGACTAACTTAGCATGCATAACAAGAAACCAAATACTTTAGAATGTATTTTTATTCATAAAAAAAACATAAAAACACCCCAAAAACCAAACAAACCCACAAACCTTATCTTGTAGATTGATAAATGTCAAGGACACTACAGAAACACTAATCATCCAGATTAACTCTGAAAAGAGCAAACAGGAATCACTGTAATTTAGACAGAGTCTAGACAAACAAAACTACATCTTCAGTGATGGTTTTATTTTTTGGAAGGAAAAAAAACACAAAATTGAAGAGCTCAGATAAAGAACTGAAAACATCAAAGATGGAAGGTGTGAAAGTTCCTTAATTAAAAATGCTTGAATGTCTGACAATCACCTGCTGGAAGAGGGTACTGGGAATAATGAATACACAGAAACCCACACACAAGGAAACAGCAAAGAGTATAATATATGTTGGAAGTAGATAGCATAAAGATTAAATTAAACTTTGCAAAAAATTTAATCTGAGCTGGACTTTACACAATTTTTGAACACATGGAGGAAAGAAGAGTGACAGACTACAAATGAGAAACAGGACCAGGTTGCAAATACTGCAGCTGCCACCAAAACCCTTTGTCTTATTAACACTGGAAAAACAGTGCAAAAACTTCTAGGGTCAGGAGTTTCCTACACAGTTGTGTATCAGTGTTATTTTGTAATAGGTTGCATATTTCATTTGCTGTTATTTAAAATTAGCATTATGGTCCCTTAAGCATAAAATTTACACTGTTAGAAAGATAAAATATGATTGGTTTCCATAATGAACCAAAGAGTGGGGTCTGATTTAAAAAAAAAAAAAATTTTCTAGGTCACAAAACAGATGGAAGACAATAGGCATCACAGGAAACCAGCAGACTGCAGCTAAAGCAGAGAAACTGAAACTAGTCTTAGGAGAAAAGAGCACAGAACCTGGGCTCCAAGATAATGAAGAAGAAAATAGGATCAAAGAAGATACAAATTCACAAAATTTACAGTGAGAGACTAAAAATCCACCTGCAAGATTATGGTGGGTGAGTGAGGGCTGTGTCTAGCCATTTTCCTTCTACTTTGTCTAACTTCATATTAAGCTTTTATTATGAAAAGGTTAAATGCTCAAGTTTTTAGAGTTTTTCTACCAAAACATGGGATGTTACTTGTGTTGAAGACTTTTGGTCTTTGGTTAAAGAAAACCATGTAGAATATCATGACCAGATAATCTCCTGCAATTTAGGTCAGATCAAGGTGCTATCAACTCCGAGGGTATTTATGCATCCTTGTGTTAAGATTCCACTATAGAATCCCAGATTTCAACATTCGTTTCACACCAAGATTAGGAAAGTTATAGAACCTCATATGACTATTTTCATATAAAATATGTACAGAGGATTTTCTGCTATCTGTCCTAGTATTTCTTTGTAAAGAGATTGTTAGTTCCTTGCAGAAGGAGCGGTTCTTACCAGCTAGTCAGGCAGGGCTCTCACATCTGGAAATACCTTTAGCACACTGAAAAGTCTACTGCAGGCCTACAGATTATCTATGTCACCTAACAGAAATACAAGAGAAAATACTGTGTGTGAATCTTTGTGAGCACATGGCACAAATTAACCACAGATGTCCCTCTGATGTGACAGAACAGTTGAGGGAATACAGTGGGTACAACCCAGATGGACTATAAGATCCCTTCACTCTTTTGCTCCCACCCCCCATCAGTATGGTAGAGAGAAGTGATAAAGTGAGCAAACTCATGGCTTGTCATTAAGTCAGTTTAACAAATGAGGAAAAAACACTGATGCAAAAGTAATCATCATCAGCAGGCAGATGCTCTGAGCAACAGCTACTTTGGAAATCTTCCCATTTTATCATTGAGCATGATGTTTTATGGAATGGGATGTCCTTTTGGTCTCCCAGGATCAGCTGTCTCAGCTGTGTGTCCTCCCAGGCTCTTGGCCACACCCAGTCTATTCACTGAGAGGTAAGACCACGGAACAGAAGGAATTGATGCTGTGTAAACAATGTTCAGAAACAGCCAAATCATCCCTATATTGGCAACACTGCTTGGGTCACCAGTCTAAAACACAGCACCATACAAACTGCTGTGAAGAAAATTAGCTGTGTCCCAGCCAGATCCAGCTGGAGAATTAATACATGTTGACACATTGCATTTATCATATAAAATTTCACAGATACATTATAATATAGTTCATGCAATGCTTACTGTGAGTCATTGCGTGAAAACACAATTGCCACTAAAGATGTTAGAGAGACGCAAAGTTGTACAAACTCTAGGAAAAATGGTGGCAGAGGTAAGAAATAAAAATCCAAGAGACTGTACCAGAATACTGTAAGAACACTGCTGTGAGAACAAAGATTTTTTTTTTTAATTGTTGACAGTTCAGAAGGCACTATATGGCTATGGAAAATTAAATAAATTACCTTAGTGTACCGTATAGCAACATGGATTTTTTAGTTACTGAGTTTGTGGTTATCAGAAATGGCAACAATTTGCTTCACTTGCTATCTAAAACATAGAAGTTTAATCACTAAAAGTAATTCTCAATGGGATTTAGCAGCAAATTATCTTTTTTCTTTTTTTTCTGAAGAGAAACTCATGGATTTACATTTTAATAGGATGAAGTTATACACCCAAAACTTCATGTTTGTAGCATAAACCTCTCTGATTCTGAAAAAAACTTCAAGAAAAATCACACATACATAAAATAGGAACATATTAATATTCAGATCAGTTGCATCTATTAAAATTGATAAGAATTTTGCATAACATGTCTTTCTTCTTATATAGATTGAGTTTTGGGGTTAGATTGCTGCAGTTGATGCCTGAAAATATGCCTTTATCAAAAATCCAAGTTAACAGGTGAGTAAATTGATAGTTAAAGAACAGCTCTTGATTTTAGCTGTGTGTTGCAGAGAATGCTTAAAGAGATTAAAGGCAATATTTGTGCAGTCTCATCAATTGCATAAAGAACTGGTCTGCAAGAAATGAACCTACGGTAACCAAATACAGAAGGAAAGAGTGGGTGACAAATCTAGGGAGCTGCTGGTTGAAAGGGTCATCTGGGTAATCACTGCGTTAGTTGCCCAAGTAGTACATACGTGCTGTAAAGCATATCTCTGCTTTGTTAAATGTCTGGTTTATCCTGAAGCTGAAAGGATCCTGCTTAAACTACATGCAAGTAATTGCTCTTGCACAATTCTCCTTTAGGTTTCCACCAACAGGTTGTATCACAAGAAAGATTAGAAATCATGACCTGCTATCTTCTGGTACATGTCAAAAAATAACCTTTTCTAAGGGCTAAATCCTGGCTCTTCTTAGTTCTTCTTCATTGCCTATAGGGAGTGTAGTGGCCACTATTCATGACTCTTAGATATAATTCTACCTTGAAAAAGAGACCGAAAGGAAGGAGTAAAAAAGATCAATAAGCCACACAAAATTTATGTGCGCAACTTTTTTTTAGGAAGAAAGTGTGCCTGTATACATTTTCAGTACAACCAGTCTGCCATCAAGCTTGTTACAGAAGATCCCAGAGTACACTTATTCAGTGGATGATTAGAGCCTTTCCTCCCAGGCTTTGGGACTCTGCTTGAAAACAGTGCAGTGTTCAAGTCAGTGTCTGGAAGGAACTTGGAGTGTTTAGATGACAGATGTCTGGGATGCCAGCACTGAAGAGTATTTTTGCATTAAGTCACTTCACCATAGTTTCAGCTTTAAGCTTTGCTGGACTGGACTGATACCAAACAACACATCCCCTAAGACCTCATGAAAGTTATCTGCTAACTGCTCAAGCCTTACTTCTTGTAAGGCTTCTACTTATCATCAACCAGACCTGCTGAAACTTTCATAAAGGATCTCATACAGTCACACAGAGTAATTAATGAAATGCCAACCTCACAGATGATGCCATCTGTTGAGATCCGTTTCTTCTAGAAAAACAGCAATGATGTCTTTTGTTGTTTGTATAACATGAGGTCATAAACCTATATCTACAACTCTGGATGATATATTCATTTTGAATTGCATCAACTTTTAAGATACCAATGTAAAGGCATAGCTCCATCAAACACTACAGATCCTGTGTAGCAGCTGGCTCGAATGTGCTGTCCACCCCATAATACTGCCTTGCTGACAATTTCAAGGTAATAACCATTTTTTAAAAAGAGCTTCCAGACCGGACAATGAATAATAGGCAAGTAAAGGTGTAGTATCTGACACGCTACATGAGAAGGTGTTATGCACATACACACTACCACATTTCCAGGAAAATCAGGAAATTTGGGAACACGAGAAGCTATTGGATAAAAAAGGCTGAATACGCTCAGCAGAAGGAGTCATCCCAAATGTCTATAACTGGCCTGGATTTCACACACTGAACAGGAAGAAGAGACAAATGGTTAATGTAACTAAGGGAATCACAGCTGTCAAAGAGTGAAAGAATCACAAAGATGCTGAAAATTTTATCCCGGTACAACTCCCATATCAGAGGACACATCAAGATAAGATATCAAGGAGATTTTTGCCAACAAAAATGGGCTATAGCTATTGCCAGAATCCTGTGATAATGTGCAGGAACTGTGAAATTATTAAGTGGCAACATCAACCAAAAACGGAAGATCTTAACATCTGGTCAGCCTGGCAGCTATGGGAAAATAAAAGCCCTTACAGATGAAAGACAAAAACTGACCTTGCAGGCCTGCCAATATTGTTCAAAGGAAAATGATCACCTGGATCTGAATTTTCAAATTGATAAAAACAACTAGCATGCAAGTTCAAAACAATGCTATCCCTTTTAAAACTGCTCTTCAAAATAAGGAAATAATCTCCCCAGAAACAGAATCATATATTTGTATATCATCAAATCATATCATTGCATATCACTGAAAACGCACCTTTTTTTCTGATAAAATTAGGGTACTGTTGCATAGGGTCCCTGCAAGAGTTGATGAGCAAAAGGTGATATGACAAGAAAGCATCAAAAAACCCAAAAGACAAAAGTCATAGTTCTTTCAGTCTTTTCTTATATGAGAGATGTTCCAACCCCTTGATAATATTTGTGGCCCGTTACTGGAGATGCTCCAGTAAGTCCAGATGTTCCTTGTACTGGACACATGGAACTGATCCTATTAATTCAGATACAAGCTCACCAGTACTGAACAGAGGATGAATCCCCACCCATGCACTGCAAGAATGCCTAGACAGCTTGCTGCCCACTAGAAATCCAAGAATGCCAAGCTGTGCTCCAGACAGTCGACACCACAATGTACTTGCGCATGGGATTATTATTCCTCAGTTTCAGGACTTTGGAATATCCCTTCTTGAACTTCATGAGATTTCTGTCAGCCCATTTCTCCAGTCTGTCGACGTCCCTCAGGATGGCTGCACAACCCTCTGGAGAATTAGCCACTTTCCAGTTTTGACTGAATCTTAGAACTTGCTGAGGGTGTATTTTGTTCTGTCTTCCAGGTGACTAATGAAGAAGTTGAATAGTATTGGATCCACTAGTAGATTCTGGGGCACCTCACTATTTACTGGCCTCCAGACAGACTTTGCATCACTGATTACAACACTTCAGGCCTGGTTATTCAGGTTATTTTTAATCCACCTCACTGTGAACTTCTATATACACATACACTTTGTCAGTTTTTCTATGTTGATATCATAGAAGACAATGTCAAAAATGTTGCTGAAGTCATGGTAGACAGCACCTACTGTTCTTCCTTGTCCACCAAGCTGCTCACCTAACTGCAGAGACTGTGAGGCTGGTCAAGTATAACTTCCTCTTTTAAATCCATTTTGATGTCTTCCAATTACATTCTTGACCTCCATGTGTTTGGAAATTATTTTCAGGAGGATTTGCTGCATCACCTTCCCAGTGATTGAGGTGAGGTTGTCTAACCTATAGTTTCACAGATCTTCCTGCTTGCCCTTCTCAAAGATAATGATATTTGTTCTCTTCTGGTCTCCAGGAACCACTCCTAATTGCCATGACCACTCAAAGATAATTAACAGTGACCTCACACCGGCATCAAGACAGTTTTCTCAGCGTTCCTGGATGCAACCCATTAAACCTCAGAGACTTACATATGACCAGAGCGTTTAAGGGACCCCTAACCACATCCTTCTCACAGAATCATATAATTAACTAGGATGGAAAAGACTTTTGAAGTCATCAAGTCTGACTTTGGACCCTACACCACCTTATCAATTAAACCATGGCATTAAGTTTCACATCCAATCTTTATTTACAAACACCTTCAGGGATAGTGTCTCCAGCAGTGTTAATATTCCTTGCTCCAGAGTTTCCCTCTGGTCTTAAGGACCTTCCATTCCTGAAGGCTGGTTTTACGGTGTCCCAGTTTTGGCCAGGACAGGGTTGATTTTTGCAATAAGCAGGAGGGGACATGGCCTGGACCCTAATGTTATTCCATACCCACTTACATCATTGCCAGGGGAGAGGGAATGGAACTATCTCTCACTTCTCAGAAGAGGGGTGTTCCTTCAAATTGAAAAAGCTCATGGGGCAGAATGGCCCAGTATTTGTTTATTGTCAACTTTTCATCTCAGTGCAGAGTGAAGTGGTTGCAGACATTCTTGTGTTTTATATGTTGACTGGGAGAAAGAGCTTGAGGAGGCTCCCTAAAGGTACTGGAATAGAAAAATTTTCTGATATCACACAGGAATACATGGCATGCACTTTTTATCAAACAGATTTTCTATAATATATCTATTCATCTGAACATGCCCACCACTTGCCTTTAGAAATTGAATTATTACTTACTGTTTTCCTTTCAATTTGTCTTTTGTTTCCCAGACTCTTATTTCCCTCTGTAGGAAATATTAGTCAAAAAGAAAAGGAAGTATTCCATACCAAACAGAAATCTGAATTCTCTTATTAAATTCTCCAAATACAGAATTTGTTTACATCCCTCTACCCCATATGTTTTCTAGAAATTATTTCAAGAGAACAAGATAGAGAAATTTTTTGTGATTACTTGGTATTAGTCTTTTAATTTGCTAAGGTTGCTACCTGGTTAGCTTCAAGCACTTAGTACACACAAGTCTGAGTTCAGGTACTGAAATTATGAAATATTTAAAATGCTTTTGAGAAAAAAATATTTCCATAAAGCCAGATTCTGAGGGGATTTCAGTGAGACAGTGTCACAACCATCATAATTTAAGATCAGCAAAGGACTTGGCAAATTTTTTTCCTTTTCTTTCCTTTTCTTTCAGACTCAGAAGCTTCAGGAGTTTAATTTCCCCATGCACACAGAGCTCTGGTTATTTCTAGCTGCATCAAAGAGCTTCTAGAGGACACAGTTAAAGTCATGCATATCAAAATCTCATATAAACAAGAAACAGAAATAATCTACTTGGCTCAGTATACTGGTTCTGCTGAGAGTTTTGGAGCACAAACTCATTGCTTTTAATGTTCAGATTCAGTGTGGCTGCTCTTAGTTGCCTGTTGCTCTGATGGCCCTGGGCCATGAACTTCTTAAAGTTCACTGGCTTCTTTTCTGCAAGAATATAGTGTAGCTGTAATATCACCAGTTCGAGTAATCTGTAGCTCTGCAATAAGTATCATGATCTTGGCATTTTAGCATTGTCTAATGAGAGTGAATTACATTTTTAATCTTGGTTATAGTAACCAGTTTATATTGTGGACTGCTGATATATTGTATGTATGTAATTAAAATGCTTCCTTTTTTTAATGCAGAGATGTTGATATTAATAAGATTTTTGCACTCCTGTGAAGCACAGGTTTGTCAAAGCGATTCAATATTTGTAATCTTGTGTCCCCTTTAATTTGTTGCAGAAGATAATCAGGGAGAAAAAACCTTGCTTTTTCACCAGCAATACTTTCTGGACTGTGGACTTAACACAGTGAAGGATGTGTCTTCCTTTCTCATTTGAATTTATTTTGTTGTGATGTTTGGAGATTCTATTGAGAAGTTTAATAGATATTTTGCTAATATAATACCAGTGTTTGCATTATATAAAAATATTAAATGCATGCATATATACATATGTGCATATGTGAAATTCTAACTTCTCTAAACCAACTCTAGTGACATTTAAAATAGAAGCAGTAAAAATACCAAATAATACAGGTGTAGAAATATACATTTTCACAATCAATAATTCTGATATTACAAGTTTAAAAAAATACTTCTCTTAATATCTTCCTAATAAAATATTAAGTGTAACCTACAACTAATAAAATCACCCAAATTGACATAACTATTCAATACAGACTTTTCAAGAAGCCTTCAGGAAATAATATTGAAAATCTTTATACCTTTATGTTTCCCATTCTATATTTTTAATATTATAAATTTGGAATTTATTAGACATACTAGAAAAATTCATTGCACATTTTGATTAATAGTCTAGGTATAGATTTTACAATAACTAGTAAAATTCAAGATTTCTGTAATCTATATAAGCTGTTCTTGTTTATGGATCACATAGTACTAATAATGATCATCATCAAGAATTCAAACTTGTTTCAAGTAGATAAATAAGTAATGAATTATCCAAAATACTCCCAGGAACATACTCAGTTATACAAAATAGAATTAACAAATCCATAATATGTCTGTAAGGATACTGATTAATCTAATTAGAAAAAAAAACAAATAAATGTGTCACTCTTCACTGAAGTGCTCCCTGTCCATACTTCTTTCCTCTCAAATATGTCAAATGCTGCAGTGTCCAAGATGATCATCTGGAGCCTTTTTAACACAGCTTGACTTAAAAAGAATAACATAAGCCAGCAATACACTGTTACAGGAATGTTTTAGCTTTTCCTTGATACTATCACTTCTCTGTATTGTTTAGCCTTGAAGACATAACAAGAACCCATTCGTAGATGGTAAGGGTTACAGGCACACTAGTAACAAAGAATCTTACAGGGCAACACTGAATACTTTCAGAAAAATATTGGAAGTCTCATATGTATTTTTTTTTTCAATCAATGGATTAGGCAAGACTGTCTGTTAACATTATATAGTAGACATAATTAGAGTATATTGAAATTAGAATAAAACTGATTTACCAATGTAATTCCATCAATTTTTTTTCTCTTTCCTGGGAAAAACCTTTGTTAAAAAAACAAAAATTCACATTCAATATATATGTGACATATCTAAACATGCTACATAAATTGTAATGGGAACATTTGTGTAAAAACCACTCTCTTTCTGCCAAACCACTAAACCATTATTTATGTTCAAAAGAAAGGTAATGGCCTTTGGAAAACTACCTGAGTTCTAAAACAGGAAAAAACCCCATAAAACAGTAAGAATATGATAAGTATCTTGATGGTAGAAATATAAACACTGGGATGTTATGAATGCAAGAGTAAAAATCAAGAAAGGTGTAGGCTGCACCAGAAAAAGGCGATATAATAAAAATAGTCAAACAAATAGACGCAAACTGGCACAAATAATTTTGCACTAAAATTTCATGCAGAGAGAAAAACATCATATTAGAGCTATATATCATCAAGTTGATGATAGTATTTGTTGAATACTAAAGCAGGTTAGAAGGGGTAAGGCAGAAAAGACAGTAATAACAGAGTTTAATTACTCCAAGTAGTCCGGTAGGAAATCATGACAAAATATGCTGAAGGGACTAATTTTTAGATGCTGTAAATAAGGGTTTCTTGGAACTGTTAGAGAAACCACAAGAGAGATAACTCTTGGTTTTACATTAAGCTAGGCAAAGAATATGTTTCAATATTTCAATATATAATAATTAAAAATACCCCCAAAACATTAAAAACGGTGAGTATAATATACTCAACTTCAGTGTTCTCCTGGGAGAAAATCTCACTTAAAAAGCCACCAGAAGGTTTAACTGCATCAGGACAAGGCTAGTAAGGAGGTTTAACTGCATCAGGACAAGGCTAGTAAGGATAAGAACAATTGGAAAGCTTGATGGGTAAAATGCTTGCAGGTATAGAAAACTTCCATAGAATTCAAGAACTACATATGATCAAGGAGAGAAAAAAATCAAGAATAACTTTAAAAAAAATTTTAAAAAATTTATTGTCAAAGTAGGAAAATAGGAGAATAAAGAAGGAAGAATAAAGCTAGGAAAGTTAGAAAGCCTGGAATTGTGCAAAAAATGTTATATAACTTTTTAATTAGATTATGCCTGGTAACAATATAGAAATTGGCAAATATGATACTGGCATTTCAAAAGCGACTATGAAAAACCAAATCTATTGAAGCAAACTAAACCCTAGCAAATCTATATTCAGAAGAAAATTCCTGAATGTTGTAATGAAAAATGTAAGTAGCAAAACCATGGGACAATATCACATAAAAAGTGTAAAATTTTGTTTAAGGAAGTTATGTTTCTACAATTATTAATATCCTATCAGCACATTAATGGTCCAAGAGGGTCATCCAAAACTTGGGCCAACTTAGTTTCCAAAGATATTTTGACAGTGGTCCCAGGTAAAAATTCTTAAGGAAAATAGTATTTGTGGAAAATAGAGGAAGGGGGTTTTTAGGTGGGTGGTGAATAAAAGAAAATACAAAAATTTCATATACTAGTTGAGGTTTCACACTGCTAAGATGCAACAAATATTGCCCACTGAGTCTTATACTGTTAAACATGTTATCTGACAATGTAAGAAGTACTGATGCTAAAACACGTGCTGGTCAAAACAAACTATTCATAACAGGCAAAACATCTCTCCAGTCAAGAAACGGGACTCCTGACTTCAGGGTAATGCTTTATTATGTAGGAATAGACACTGTAGACCTCGACTTATCAATCTAAAGAAAAACAAATACCAGAATATGTGATAGTAGCCAATGAAACAGTAGAAGTACTTTTGATGTGACAAATATTTATTTAGTATATAAAAGCGCATAAATATTTAAAATATATCGAGTAACAGTAAGTGGTGCTCTTAATTAAGATAAGCATTCAGGTGATGCAAAGACAGAGTCAAAGCATATCCTAAGTAGGACATTAGAAAGTAAATACTTGTCAGGATCTAAGACTGTCATGCTGAGATTCAAAAAGAAGTCAGATGCTCTTCAGGATTCTAAATGCATTTCAAATCAACAAACACCCTGAAAGAGCCTTTCTGAATACTGTAAATCACAAACCTGAAAACAGAACAGACTTAGAAGATGTACAATGTGTGTAGGGAAAGTCAAATTAAAAGGGAACATCATAAATATAAGGACAAACAATTTCATCCTATTTTTTGAAAAATACAGATTCTGGAATTGATACAAACAGGAACAACTCAGTTTTAGAAATGTAGCACTAAAACCACAATGAGATTCTGGATAAAAGACTCAACACTGTTCATTTTCATTTTCTGTATCACAGCAGAAACTTAAATTCTAGTGCATAGCTACTATAAGCTAAACACCTATATTTCACTGTATCTAAGGGGAACACTAATGCTTGGTAACTGGCTTCCACTTGGTCTATTGTGAGCTAGAGCTTAAACTGATGGATCAGAAAATTCTTTAAATTATATCAAATATGAAATATTTTTTGGATAATAGGGAGATTTATGATCAAATTTAAAAAACAAAAAAACAAAAAACAAACCCCAAAAAGCCCCCCAAAACTCTATAACCAGACTGGCTAATAAATTATTTAAAAAAACATATGGTTTTCAATAGTTAAATATGGAAATTTTAGTTATGCTCTGGAACAACAGGAAATGCATGGACATTCAAGAACTGGCCCTTCTAAGCTCAAATAACCCATTCTTGCTTATACCACTAGGGTAAACAGTTGCAGCCATGTAACAATGTAGTATGCCTTGCAATCCTGTGACAGATTGGATGTTCTTTCCTTTGTTGGCTTCTCCAGGAATCTTCTCAGGCTGAACACAGTAGCCCAGGGAGCATTAATTGGGTCAGTACCACTGTAATTTGCTCACATCCAACAATTACAGTAGCAGGATGCTAAAGAATCATGTACATATTATATTATTATAAATTATAGTGTGAAAGTTGCTGTCAGAGCTCAAGATTTATCAGATAAGGTGAATGCCAGATAATCAAATCTAAAGCACTATGCACAGATTGTACTAAATTCTCCCACTGCTTTGCAATGCTCTGGCAAGGGAAATGGATCATAAACTGTTTCTAACTAGACAGTTACAGAGGGGTTACTGTTGTGTTAGTCTATGGAAGCACAGCAGCTGTAACATTGAGCAAATTGCTTTTGGATCATTCCAAATTAAGGGTCTGATTCTGTATTTTGTAACACCTGTTTCACACTGTCCATTTCTTCACTCAATGCCACTGAATTCTGTGGATGATTTATTAGAAGAGAAAAAAATGTAATTTTGTATGTTTTAGCAATTGATATTAAAATGTTTAAAACATTTTTATCTACATATGTATATACCTGAGAATATCTTAAAACTTGGCAGTACATATGGTTGTGATATCACATTATTTCTTTTTCATCGGAAAACTATATGTGTTCTTACACATGCACAGTGTATTTTACACATTTGTATTTAAAATACAAACCCACTAGACTACTGTGTTTTCCCAGTCTGAGTCTTTAACTGCATAATGATTTCCATCTCACCTTAGTTTCAACATTAACACACTATGATGCTGAGCATATCACTCAATCTGTTGCCATTTCCCAGTTGGTAACATATTGATGCCCACATATGTATTTGCCTTCCCTTAATATTTTATCTTTATTTAGAAGATTGCTCTCCTATTTAGAAGCTTATTTTCCTTCTGAAACTTTCCTGTTTTAATACTTGCAAGGTTTAATTATAGAGAACTGCTTGAATTGAAAAGGAATATAAAGATGTAATGACATTTCACATTCTCAATAATAAAATACTATTAAGTCTAGAAATAATAATTACTGGAACAATTACAGTAGCAGAAATAACAGTATTACTGCAATCAACTGCTGCTTCTGTAGGTATTTGAAAACAACCTTTAATTTCCCTTTGAGTATACCAATCTTCTCTGCAGAGAAAAGCTATTGTAAACAACAATACCAAGGCTAACATAAAATTAATTATTCTGAAACTTCTGAAATTTATCTGAATCTTGAGATTTCACAAATAATATCTTTTTTTTTTTTCAATTTGTGATAAAAAAGGGGTTTTTTTTCTGTGTGTAATTTGGTTTCTCTTCCTTTTTTGTTGATTTTTTTGTCTTAAAAACCAGTGATCACAAACAGTTTTTAAACCCCAATGTTTTAAACAGATGGTTGTCTTTAACAGTGCAACTGATTTTGCAATTTGCCTGTGGCAAGTCTGAACTATTCCCATCATATCCTTTACCAAAGAAATAGGATAGAATATAAAAATAAGTAATAAACTAAGCTGGCACAGAACTGAAGGGGACTTTTTCACTGTGGCGAGACTGGCGGACAAGATGTCTGCCAGCCAGCTATTTATAGTTTAGCTTCATTCTGACTGTTCAGCAATGACTTCCTAGACTGCCAGATGACTCCACTAAACTTTGCAAAGGACAGTTTACAGAGTCATAAAAAGAATTTCTTGCTGTGCATGAAACAAATTGCAGCCCTTGAACTTGGATAAATTGTTTCAGTGCAATATCTGTTACCTTGATCTCTACCCACATCGTCAGATCCTTCAAAATTCATACCAAGGCAAATGCTTTTTCCATCTTTGGTCTTCCTTTTTGTCATTTCTAGGGTAAACATAACATCACATTTGTTTTTTTTCCTGTAAGCTTTCAGAGGTAATGGAGAATGGCCTCATGATAACATCAGCCAGAGGTGTATTTATAAGCATCTTTCTGGATCCATGGTACTTTATATCTCTGGTTTACTTAAGTAGTCCATAACTTTATCTTGCTCTAGTTTTTCTTACCATCAGTTACAGACACTAGGACTGAGATCTGGGAGGTCTGAGATCTTCTGAATAGTGAAGAAATCTATTGGGTATTATGGCACTGCTTCCCCAGATATCACAGATACTCTTTGAATGCATCACTGCTTGAGGGTAAGGCTCTGATCTCCTGAAGACATTGGCAGAGACAAGAGAAATCAGTAGAATTGTTGCACCTTGCCTTATGTGTTGAGTGCACTTGGACTCTAACGAATACAAAATAATAAGCATACAGAAAAAAAAAAAAAGAAATATGTGGAAAGAATGCATGGACATTTCAGAGCTGATTAGGAAGATGTATATGAAGTCATCAGAGGAGACAATGTTTTACCCCGAGGGCTTTATAGGTCATCTCAAACTTCAATCAAAATGAATGGAGGAGCAATCTATCGTAGAAATGAATCATTTAACATGAGCCAATTCCAGTAATACGTGACTCCCATGTCAACAGTTTCTGGTACTGACAGCTAGAAGTTCCCATTAGTGAGAAACTGAAGCAGTCTAGGGTCTGAAGTCACTGTTCTCTGCAACTTCCACAATATTGGACAGTAGGAGAGCCAACAGCAGAGTGAACTACTCGCATGAGAGAAGGAGCTAAAACAAGGCAATGTATTATTAGGTGAATACTGCCGATATCACAAGGGTCATTATCAGATTTGACTCCAAGAGTGATCAGAGCACTTGTCAGAAAAAGCTGAGTCTCAGCTGGAGCAGAAATCTCCCTTGAAGCAAGCTGCAGGATGAAGGTCAGAAACAGATCTGTTCTGTTTCAGGGATTATGAAGGTTTTACAATAGAAGCCTGACTGCCTGGGTCTAAACTGATGGAAAAGAAACTTTCTGGAGTGGTTTCCTACTGCTGGGGTTGAAAAGCCCACATAAAGGGTACTTGGACAGGCAGTTCTCCATTCTCTGACAAAAGGGGGAAAAAAACCAGCATTTATAGACTATATTTGTCTTGGAGCCTACAGACTTTGACAGGGAAGCCAAGGAAAACTGAACTTCCCTAAAGCTAGAAAAACATAAAAAATAAGCAAAATAAGATACTAAGATCAAAATGAATACAAAAATCACAAATAAGCAAAGCAAATTAAGAGAAATAAAGGCCAAGGTCACCTCAAACAGAAAAAAAATCTCAGTGAAATACTAGAGAGGCAACTGAGAGTAGAGGATATATTCTTGCGTTTTTGGGGAATTTATAGGAACATATGCTTCCCAAGTACTAACAGGGGTTAAGTATCACCACCTTGAGCATTCGTACATGTCCCACATCTATTACCTAATTTAGATTACAATCATGAACCACAACATTTCACCTATTAATCCTGCATTAAAAATAAAACTGAACTGCAACATTCTCAAAGAAGGAAAGCCCATGTTGATATGACAATCCAAAGCATCCAGGCAAAATTTTTTAGCAATAAATTACCTTTAAAACATGGTGTTTCATTGCTATTTGAACTTCCCTAATTTAAATTTATTTTTCTGGATTCCATTTGGCCTTTAGCTAGCAAAGAGCTATTTTTCATCTCAAAATTTATTCTCATATACACATTATTACTATATCCCTCAAACAAATTGATTTTTTACCTGCTCCATAACACACTACGTGAATTGAACTTCTCTAAGCCTTCACTATAAATCCTTTGGGGTATCCCCCAAAAATTTCTCTTAGCTTCTAAAAGACAGGTCCTTTAAATATTGAAATGATAATTTTCATATATCTCATTACTATGGATACATTTTTGTAGTAAATAAAATTTTACGTAAAACTGAGGATAAAATATTCCAGACAAAGTATAGTTTGTGTACCAACATTTGAATTAAGGGACAAGTTCTGTAACTATGAATACTACATGATAAGTTCTTAGAATGTCAGTACAAGCTACTTAGAGATACACTTTTTGCGAAATATTTCACAGCCTAAAAAGCACTTACTCACAAGAACTTTTAAGTTGGATTTCAACAGTCTTGTCACATCATTGATTACTGTGAAATTTATTATAAGGTGAAAGCAATCTAGCAATGCTGTATTACAGTAGCAGTATTAAAAACATGCCAGTGCTTGAAATGACTCTGTTTGCCTCATGGTAAGATGACCTTCACTTATTGAAGAATGGAACAGAAATAAAAAGGTTAAATCAATTGCACAGGGTGAAGCCTACCCAAAAGTATGGTTTAAAAAATGAAAACTGGACTACCTATGCCCAGTTTTTACAGTGCACTGGAGAAACAAAAACCCTGAAGTCTAACTTTGCTGTAGTTGAGAGGTGACACCAATCCAAAGATCCTTGTTCAGATAATGAGACCTGCTCTACACCAGCTCAGTGCTAACAGTTTAATGTATTTCACAACACGGAAAACACAAACACTCACAGATAGTCTTTATTATGTAATGGTGAGCAGTTTTACATTCTGGAAGCACATTTGGGAATGAGACAAGAGAGTTAAATAGTCAGGTAGCAACTTAGGCTGGCTTTGGATAAGTGAAAATCAGAGACCTCCTTGGAGCTATGTGACTAGTCAGGTCACAGGCATCTTATGTCAAAAATTTAATTTAAAAAACTTGTACACAGGTATGACAATAGCCCCTTAGATGCTGAGGTGCACCCCATACTTAGACACCTGACAAGATGTAGAAGGCTGAACCAGCTGCATTAGGAGCTGTGCTGTACAGGGGCCACGCTGCTGGAAACTGGACTAAGTGTGCCATGGGTGTTTGCTGCCAGTCTCAAATGAGTTACAGGGCCTGGGCCTTTGATCAGTGTAAGCATGAAGAATTTGAGTGTCATAAACTGGAATAGAAATTGTTAGCTATACTCATGCTGCTTCGGAAAAAAAATAAATTGGAAATCACTTAAGTGATGTGCATCTGTGGCTGTGACTACTCTGCCCCAAAAAATCCTCCATAAGAGCAAGTGAGTAATGATCTGCTCGTCTCCAACTCTCTGCATGACCTTGTGGGTGTTCTTCTTCCCTGTCTCTGTACAAGCCCCACTGGAGATTACTTCTCATCCCTGCATAGGTGGCTACCCAAGCTGCATACAGGCCCCCCAAGCTCCTGTGCTATCTCCCATTGCAGAATCTCCTCACTCATGCAGAGTGTCCTTTGTTTTGGAAACCATGGCAGTTATACTTTTCACATCTTCATAGAACTAGCACCTGACGTAACAGGTACCTCCTCTAAATTTGATCATATTTGTTCCTTTATTCTGCCTTCTCAAGACAAATAGGATTTCAGATATTGACTTTAGACCATAATGCCCTTTTTGTTCACTTCCCAAAGTCCAACACATGAGCAAAACTCTGCAAGGGACCATGCTCATCCCTTAGATGTAACTCTCAAAAGCCGTATTTTTTATTTTTTGCATGGTTTAAATCTCTTCAGTTCTATTGTATTCAGTATGCCACTCTTAAAAATAATACAATTAAAAAAAATACCTGTTTTGCTGTATGAGGATGAGGCAAACCACCAACAAATATGGATCCTGTCTCAAGCCAATAAGAACTGGACCAGAAATTTCTAGTTATACTTGTATTTGAAGATAACTTCAGGATTGACATTTCTGCTTCACATGGTACCATGCCTTGCCTGCACAAATTCAGAAATAGGCACATTTTACCACGATATATTGTTTACATTGCTATCTATCTGACAAATTAATTAGGCTTTTACTAAACAAATAAGAAAGAAAATAAAGTAAATAGCTGTTTTGTATTATAGAACTATAAATATAAAAGAAGCTGTTTAAAAGCTGTAAGTTGACATGTCTTTGGGGTTTGAAATTCCATTAAAATGAAGCCATAATGTAAATCTGGGCAGATTAATTGCTAAAAAAAGCACCAAAGCACATAAATGACTGAATAAAAAGAGCTGGACAATTTTTAATAATAATAAGAAAACTTTGTAATTTGCAAAAGATACATCAAATGAACTGGAATTATTTTAAATATCCCTCTTTCTCATCACACACGCACAAAATACAAATCATAAAAGAAATATAAAACAAGCTGTATTTTAGAAAGTGCAGAGGTACTATAATAATCTGTAATACTTACCTTAAAAAGCATCACTCCTAAAGCTGAAGTCAGTAATATTAGGCCCAGAAATTAATATATACATTTTCATTTCCCTCCCCCATTCACATACCCTCTTAAAAATGTTTCCATTAACAACATGTATAAATTGTCAACAACAAACAGAAGGTACCAAGCAAACAATTAGGTTTCTTCCAATTTTTTTAAATGATGTAAAGGTCATTTGCATTCCAATACCCAACAGGCAGCAATCACTTTATCTTCATGTAAGAAACCCAAGAAGGAAATATCAGAACTAATCCACTCTTTTGTGGAGGAATTTCTTCCAGCCTATCCATCTCTCTGTACATGAAACAAATCACAGTTCAATCAGCTCTATATTTAAAGCTATCCAAGTGTCTTTGTAATAGGGGTGTCACAAAACATCTATGTGAAAATAGCATATTAAAAAAAACCCCCAAATCCCCACGCAAAACAAAAAAACCTCAAACCACAGACCAACAGCCCACAGCTCTGAAAAAGCAGGTTGGGTAGGATGCAGTAGGTATTGTATGAAATCAGTTTACGTCTGACAATGCAAAACAACCTTCTGAAAATTCTTAGAAAAAAGAGCATTTCAAGTTTTCTTAACTATATTCTGTCTTATGGTAATAAATGGATTGTCGCATATTATGTCATAAAATCCTCTGTGTGTTTTTGACAGACATAATGAAGAGCTAACATTAGTAACATTTGCAAACAGCTCTTTATGTTTTCCATGTAATTTTGTTTTGAGATACTTTCAGTACAATATGCAAACATGGTGATACATATTTACAGAAAGGCCTATAAATATTTGTGTATGCAAAATGGCCTGTCCATCCTAGGGCAAATAACTTCATGTGGAGAATAAAAAAATTTGGTTTGTTACTAGAATCAAGAATAAAGAAGAGAAATAATTTGGAGTTTTGATTCTGTGGGCTGAAAACTAGCATCTTAATGGATTGATTCAGGTTTATTTTTGGTTTTCCCTCACTTTTTTTTTTTTTTTTTTAGCTTGATAATTATAACCTAACATGAATGTGAAAAAGGAGCAAAATGCATCTAAAATCAAGGAAAGAAATATTTTTTCCTATCTTCTTTTTTTTGGATATTACTCAATGACTGTATGTCTTAGCACACACACAAGGTTCTGTAACAGGCTGTTTTAATTAATGACTTACAAAGGAAGGTTGCTGACAATGTGTGTAACTAGCACAATCATTCTCTGTAGCTCTGTTTGCAATGGTCAAGAAATTTTTAGTATTGTTTGGACATAGCATGGTATCTTGGATATATTTTGCTTGGATATATTTTGCAGAAAAGAGTGGCAGTGAGACTTTAAAGGAAAAATAATATGATTTTGTAAATATCTAAAATCTCCTCAAAAAATGATAGTGTAATCACTAATAAAATAATAATAAGATAGTAATATTTCAGAAATATTTTAAATCAGACATTTTTATGCAACATAATTCTTAATATGGAGTGGAAGAGGATCAGGGAGGAACTGCCAGGCTTTTCTTGTTTAACTACTTGACAGATGTGCTAAAATTGAAGTACAGCTACTCAAGAAACTTCTCTTCTGTTTTTCTCTTAATTACTATTTCTTCTACATCTTTTGAGAAGTTAATGCTGTAACTAGTTACATAACCATGTACATACTTCTACCACACAAACACCATATTGATGTAGTTTCTTTTCACATTAACCTTAGACATATTTTGTAACTTTTCCTTAGTAGCTTATATGATTGATATGTAAAAGTATTTTGGTGTGCATATATTAAAAGAATATTTTGAAATTAGTTCTCAATATTTTGTGTCAGAAAACAAGTTAATACAATTCAAAGCATGAGCTGCCTTTGCCCTAAGCTTGTTAGAATGTCAGCCATGCACCTCTGATTGTGTTTGATTGACTCTAGCAGGGTCTGGCCAAATTAGAATAATGACTTCAAACCATTATTGTTTAGCATTTGCTGATGATACAATCACTGGGTCATATATGCACTCTATGAAATTTCCATCAGGCTTTTAAAATACTTTTTCTACAATCAGCACATTGGGTGCTTTAAAGGTCAAGTAAGAGGACAGGGCTTTTTGCATAATTATAAATGTGGAAATGCATGCAGCAAATCTCAAGCACTTTTGCTGGGTAAGCTACCAGTAATTGTGCCTCAGTCCAAGCCATCTGTAATAGTTCACAATTCCCTCATTTGTAATCACACAAATGTAGTGATTAAATACTGGTCTATTAATTATAACCTGGAGATGAATTCTGTCTAAACAGTACTAAATCCGTGGCTCAATGCCCTGCAGGTTAGAATGATGGAAAGGTCAGACAATAATTTGATAACTATTGATATAACAGTCCCTAAACATGGCAATGCCTGTACAAAATCCAATTCTTTTTACATAATGTCTTTACCTTCTCACATTTTTCATTGGTGTTTAAATGACATTTTTAGTATTATCATAAAATGGTAAAAAAGTAACAAAACAAATGGTGGAAGAGGAGGAGGGAAAGGGGGATGTTCAGAAAAAGTAGTGTGTCAGTCATGCTGTGCATCCTTATTGGGAATAAAAACTCTTCAACTTTTTTTTCCTGATAGAAAAGGAAAATCTTTTGTTCTAGAAACAAGATTGAAACTTTCATCTGTCTCCAGAAATTTCACTTGAATGTAGCAATGCTAAAAAACAATAAATATTTCACTAATACCACTGAATTGGTATTAAAACTATAGGTTGTAATATTAGCATTCAGTCTATTAAACAAAAGCAACAAGATATTTAAAACGTCTATACCAAATATGAGTTGTGAACCACCAGAAGAAGTTTTATTATCATATATTATAAAACAAATAATCCCTAATTTCCCCAATTGTATTGAAGGCAACTGTTTAATTAAAGCTAAGAATGTATTTCACTTTCATTATATTAAGTTTTATTTATAGATTCCTTAGCTTAAAAAAAGACAACTTGTTTTTTACTCAGTATCTGGAGGTTTTAATTTTCTGGTATCATACTCAAACTCTTCCTTGCAGTAGAATATTTATTTTTTGCAAAATTATAACAAAACAATAAACCTACTGTCACTACAATCAAGTGAAATTTTTTGCTAATGCACATTTAGAAGATTGAATAAATTTTGACCTAGAACTGGTTTTGAAATCTTTATGGCCTTTCAAAGGTGTTTGAGGTAATTTTAGACCTCTCTACTCAGAAAGTTTTGCAGGTTTCAGTGCTGGAGATTTTCAAAATCTGAATAAAGCACTGAGCAACCTGTTCTGACCTTGGCTGGCCCTACTTTGAGCAGGACGTTGGGCCAAAGACCTCCTGAAGTCCTTTTTGGCCCAAAACACCCTACAATTCTACATTCCTAAGACATCTTCCTTCAGCAAAAAATAAACCCCAGCAATTCCAGACTGAAAACATTTAGAGAATAGGGCAGAATCTCTAATTACTGGTGGTAGATTTATCTAGACAGAATATATATCAGTTCACTCACAGTCACTACGTTTTCATTCTGCAGAAAAATGCATAAGTTGAGACTGTGGGTGCTGACTTTGTCCTGCTGAGACACCAGGTAACACACACTTCCATGTTGCAGATGAACTAATTAGTCAACAACTTTCTTTTTCTCATTTCTCTGATAGCATCCTTCCTGGGACTGAAGCTGGTTTCTTGGTCTGGTCTTAGAGTTAACTTTATGGTCTGGTCTTAGATTTAACTGTGATTTAGCTAAACAAATAAGAACAATGAAACTAATGACACAAATTTCTCTAATAATGCATTGGAGGGAGGAAATGAACTTTGTTTCATATCCTAAGGAATAAATAAAGATAGTATCCCCTTTTCTTTTCACAGAAGTTATGCTTACACTACTGCACTAAAGTCCACAACTTGAGTTCAAATTCTGACATGGAATCATCCGTATTTTGACAAAGTTACCACTGTTTCTGTTACAGTTACTATGGAAGTTAGATATTATCTTCAATTTTGAAACTTATAAAGTTCACCGGTTAGTGCAAGTCAGGAATAATTTCAAACTCACCTTATCAAACTAATTTACTGTAAAAGTTTTGATAGACATGACCTTGCCAGTTGGCCTCAGTCCAGAGACTAGCCCTCAGATTTTAGTTTAATTTACTACTATAGATATAGCTAAAGAAAAAACAACTATCTGTGCCTCTGGCCCTTTCTGTCTTTGCAGTTTCTTGCTTCTAGTTTCTTGCTGCTCACATCATACCAACCATAGATACTACTTACAGAAATTAAACTTAGAAAATTATGTGCACTTATTTAAAGTTGATGTTGATGCAAGTGTCACTTAGGGAAAAGTTTGGCTCAAATGAGAGTACTGTATTCAAATATTCAGACAGCAGAAAGTTTAGAGTTGGATTTAGACTTTTAACACTGTAATTTAGACTTCATCTTTTTTTCATTAAAAAAATAGCTACATTGTGGGCATTCATATTTACGTGAGCTCTGCAAGCCAACATTATTTGTAATCTCTATACCCTGTATGTTTTCCCCTTAATATAAGTTCTATGCTTATGACATGTGACCAAAGCAGCCACAGAACACTGAGCCCACTTTTAATATCCATAAGTACCCTTTAATGTTCCATAGAAAATAATACAGAACAAAACCTGATGTATTGTTATAGGCCTGTTATTAGAGTGCTATTTTACTGGGTTTGTGTTTTTGTCCCTGTAATAAGCTGCTTCAGAAGATAACAAAGAAAATTTTAATTCTTATAAGAGACATTAATGATCTCTTTTGAGATCCAAAGCAAAATAAAGTAGCTATGACAGAAGCATTTTTCACATTTTTTAGTTAAGCAATCAGAGGAAGGAAACATCACAATACACCACAGATTTGCCACTTGATTATTTTAAATTTTAATGTCAGAGTGTTTGCTTTAAGGTAGAGTTCTGAGAATGCGTAGACTATGATTTGTACCGAAGTGCAGCATGAATAAGTAAGCTTTTATCTTTAAGAGGTTATAAAACAACAGTTTGCATCAAACTAATTGGTGGTATTAAATAACTATTAACTGTTATTAGAATCAATTTAGTATAATTAAATACAGTGTGTTCAATGACATTACTAGGAAAAGGAAGTTGCTTATTCTCTGTTGATTCATAAGAGGTTTGTGAAAAATAGCCACTTTGGAAAATTAAAAAATAAGTGCAACATCTTAAGCTTTGATTTCATAATGGGTTTTGATATCGATTAAGGGGTTTTTTTTTCATATTGCATTGATGCAAACTAAAATAGCATTACTTAGCTGAAAAAAGTGCCATACGTTTTAAACTTTCGTTTTAGTAGAAGATTTGATCAGTGCAGGGTGAGGTTTTTCCCTGTACTCAGACAGCTATGTAAGCAGAAAGTCTATTTTCACTATTCTCAATTTCTGGAAACTAAATGTAAGATACAAAAAATATGAGTGTCAAGCTTCTCTGACATAATTTCTAGGTCTAATCTATTTCCACTATTCCTTTCTCTGTGAAATCTTAATTCTTGCTGAATGAGGAAAGAAATTTCTGTAGTGACTTCAGAATAGCAAAAGGTATTTTGCCATATCTGGCAATGCAGGACCAAGATCTTTTCTACACACTACAAAAGGGGAATCATCCTGTAACATCAATAGTATAACCCCTTGATTGTTTACTGACAGAAATTTTGTTTCTGTAAGAAAGTTAAATTGATCATTTTAATAAGTCAAACTTCAAGATAACATTTTAAATAAATAAGTTAGTGGAGGACTGTGAATATATACAATAGATATTGTGGAGCCTGGATAAAATCGCTGGCATCTTATATAGTTACAGGTGTGGTTTGAATGGTAGCTTAGGCAAGGGAAACATGGGTCAGCAGCCAAAATAGAAAGAAGAAGAATGTAGTGGTTTAAACATAGAAAAAACAACCAAGCCTTTTGAGGCCAAAAGTGCCCCTTTGAAGGCATTCTGAATTGTCTCCCTTTTGTTAGAGTAACTTGTCCAAAAAGACATGAGTCCCCTTTTTAAGGATAGACTTTATTTAGCACACAAGATAATTAGATTCTTAAAAGGTTATTTTTTTTAAAATAATGAAAATGTAGCAAGAAGAGTGATTAAATAAAGGTCTTGAAAGCAAATTTATTCTCTAATTTGAAATAAAATTTCTACTAGAAATTTAGTTGGTCCTAAACAAAATCCTCCTTACATGGCCTTACAAGGCTCACCTTAGTGCTTGCCTCCTGTAGCAGGCAGACTGTCTTTTTTTTCAGGATTTTCTGTCTGAGCTAGTGCTACAGACTCTCTGCAAGCTCTATCCTGCCCTTCAGGGAGAAAGAGCTTATTTGCTTTCAGAAGAGGTGCAATCTCCCTGCCTCCAGATAATTCTGACTGAAAGGGATTCATGTGGGATAAAGCAGAAAGCCAGCTTCCTTCTTGCTAAGTAGGAGTTCCAGTGTGCAGAATTCACACAGCACTGTCTGAGTAAACAAGACTGCTGTACTGCTTGTCCTATTCTATGCATATCCTGCTTTATTCAGTAGAGAAAAGGATTGCTTGCACCATCTTTGAAATGCTCATGCTGCCTTATATCTGCTGCAGCAAAATGACTTCAATAAAAATGTACGTCTTCAGGTTTCTGGATACAATGTGCAGTGCCTATTTGCATTTTTCTCCCACTACATAACCATCTAATCATTTTTATTTCTCTGTTTTCTGGACATGTCTCAAATAACAGAGTGGTGAAATGGTATCTAGCAGATAGAGCTCTGAGGTGAAAGTGAATAGCACCTCTTATATGTCTGTGCTGCTGGCTCAGACCTGAGCATTACCTCAATGCCTGAGAGATAGGGTTAGCAGGGTCAGAAGGGAATCTTTACTCACCTTTTATTTTCAGTTTTTTACTGAAGTGCTGGCTGGGATTTGCCAGAGAGACTGAGCTGTATACATAAACTGCTCACCAATGCTGTGGGTTTAGGAAGCGGTGACCACAGCATAGTGTATCTTAGGAAAATATTTAATAGAAGGGCTTGATTTAACTGAAATCTATGTTTTTCATAGACTTTAAAAATTGATCATTTAAGATATTTGATATTTAAGATATAGATACTAAGATATTGATATTTAAGATATAGAAGAGGTCAAATTAGTGGTACCTTGGTGGTCAAATAAATGTTCCCTTCTGGCCTGAAAATCGAAACCCAAGAAATTTTAGAAATTTTAACTTAGATAAAAATGGTAGCTTATGTTACCTTATGCTGTTGTGTTCAAATAATGTCATATGTTTATCCATAGAGAGACAAAGGAGTTCCATAAAATATTTTTTAAAACTTACACTTCCTTAGCTTATTTACTAGCTAGTATAGTTACTCCTTATAAATATGCATATAATTTATAAAATATATTGATATCGCATGTGAAAACCTGAGTACTTAAAATCACTTTGTTTACAAAATCAAAGGCCTCAGTGCATTCAAGTGTGTGAAAAGAAATACTAGATTATGTATATTATGTGTGTTAGGTCTGATTTCCTAAAACCAAAATCCATTCAGAAATAGGATACTGTTGAATTCTATTACTTTTTACAAGGAAAAAAAAAAATTTAAAAATCAGCTGATAATGTTTCTACTTTATTTTTTAAAAAAAGCAATTTGAGTTATTCTGGAAAGAAAATTTTGAATGTTCTGCAAAATTAATAATGTGAACAATAGAGTTAAGAACTATTGTATAGGTCACATGGGATAGAACAGGATTTAAATACTCTTAAACAGAGAACCAGCTAAAGACATATCCCGAGGAAAAGCCTCCAGCAAACACATAAACTGTTTAGACAGTATCTCTCACAGATTTAGCATTTGCTCATGCAGCAGTCAGAAAGAGAGGCAAGTTGTTTCTTCACTTTTAATAATAAATATAGACAAAGAAAGGTAATTTCTAGTAAGGAAAAGAAAAACAACTTCTGAATCTAGAGTTAAAATACACTTTTGTTTTTCACAATAAAGACACTTTAAAAAGCAGTAGAACCCTTAGCTGTGGTACAGTAGTTCTACTATTGAAGTTTAAGATGTTCTCTTTAAAAAAAATAATTCAGCCTAACTGGTATTTTAAAAATATCTTAGATTAATAGAACATGACTGCAGTGATGCACTTTACTTGAAATTTATTTTTGGTATTTGTGCACAAAAATTATCTTCAGCTACAGAAATCTATACTTGTTCACAAAGGAAACTGGGTAAATATAAACCCATAGATGATCTGTCTCTTTCTTTAATAATTTTTCAGCAGCAGATATAATAGATGCATTCTCCTATTCAACCTATATATGGACCAACCTATGTATGGATCAGTTTTCTTATCTGTGCTTTTTATTGAGATGCTGCTATTGCTCTCTAGCATCTACAGAATAATTCTTTCCACATACTCTAAGTCATTAAAAAGAGAGAATTATCATAGGATAATACAATAATTAAGGTTGGAAAAGACCTCTAAGATCACCCAGTCAAACCATGAACCTAATATTTCAAAGTTCATCAGTAAACCATGTCCCCAGTGATGATGACTCAACCACCCACTTCTTTGGGCAGCCTTTTCCAATGCTTAACAATGAACACCATGGAGAAATTTTTCCTAATATACTTCCCCTGGTACAATTTGAGGCCATTTCCTCTCTTGTTACTTGAGAGAAGGGAGTGACCTGACCTGGCTGCAACCTCCTTTATGGTAGTTATTGAGAGCAGCACAGTGTCCCCTTAACCTCCTTTTCTTCCAGCTAAACAACCCAGCTCCCAAATAGAAAGATACATTAAAGTACATTTAAATAATAAAGTATTTATGAGATAAAGTAAAAAATAAAATTAGTCATAGGAGGGAATATTATTGGCTTGGTTCCTCCTCTACTTATCTGTGAAAGGATTAAAATCAAATTAATTCTCTCTAAATGTATTGTGCACGTTAACAGAATTAACTGGAAAATACATATATTCTGACTAGCAAGATTTCAAAACTTTTCCTCTATTTAGTATATTTTGGTTCTTATTTGGTTTCAGTTTCACAGTTCATAAATCAAAATCTCATTTGATTCTGTTACTTCAATCCAGCATTTCCATTTCTGTGGTACTGTTATGCTCTGCTAGTGGCAGTAATAGTATCACTGTGTAACAGAAATCTTCAGCCCTTAGAAATTAGCTGTCCACTTTTTGAGCTACTTGTGCCAGTAGTCAATCTATGCTGCTACCAAGTATTTTTTTTTTCCTTTCACAAGTATTTCATAATACCCATTTTGGGGATATTGTTCCTTTTTCCTGCTCATCTGTGTGATAGTTACCATAGGTATTTGACATTAAATTTCTTTATCTTTGTCCAAAATCTCCAAACCAAAATGAAAGAAGAATCGTTCCAATTTTTTTCATACGTTGTGATGAACTCATTTCTATTTTTCACTTTACAAATCTGGGTCTTGACATCAGTATCAGTATTTCTAACATTTTAATTATTTTCATTCCACATTTAAATGAAAATGCCTGTATTTCTAAACTGTGTTCTCAAACCATTTTTTTTCAGTGACTTAGCATCTCTGCAGTGTATATTGGACATTAAGTAGCAGATACAACCTACTTAGGACTCAACATACAGTGAAATTAAGAAAATACAAATGTCACTTTATTACCAGAGTTAATACATCATAAATAAATTGGAATAAGTATAATAACCTGTACTTTTTCCAAGCAAGCTCCACTTACTGGGAAAAGCTTCAGACCATATAAAAATTAGAAATTATTAAATAACTCAGCACTTTCACTGCTAGTTTTACACTAGGTACTTTTGGAGGGACTGAAAAAAAAGACCAACACAACTGTGGCTAAGAAAGTATGTTTGTGAGGACCCTCTCAATGGCCAGTTTAGAGGTCCAGCAACTTCCTATCTTTTGTATTGGTAACAAATATAAAACAAGCTAAACCCTGCGGGGTCCAAGTACTTAAACTTCTTTCAGCTGATGCAAGTCCATTGACAGCTTGCTTGGGAGAGGCAAAGAAAATTAAAAGACCCTGAAGAAATTTTATACCAAGAATATATTTGCCATTGCACTTTATTAAATACAGTTCTCTAACTAAACAGTAGTAATTGCTAATAATATCTTTTGACATACACTGTTTTTTGAGGATATGGACCATTAAGCATGTTTTCATTAAGCAGAGTATATGAAATTTACAGGATACATGAAACAACAGATGAGTGACTTCTTCACCCATATGCTGTTATGCTAAAAATGAAGGTCAAAGTTCTGCACCTTTGTGATGAAATAAAAATAGGAATTTATAATAAAATTGAAACAATCAGAACCAAAGACAAACAGAGAAGCATCTGCAGTATTTGCTACTCACTTTATCTATCATATGCTTATCTTACCTGCCTAAAAGCCCTAGGGAAAATATGAGGTTTGTAGCATATTTTGAAGGATAATAAATACAGCATACATCACACCATATGGATTATCTCAAACCCTCATAAAAAGCTGTCAAAACCAAGCAATATACAAGCTCCCGAGTGAGCATATGCTGCATTTTGGCATGATTAGAAAGTTCTTTTTCAGACTAGAGGAATCAGAAAATTTTTACATCTCAAAAGCAAGACAATCAATCATTAAAAGGTAACTAGAGCAAAGCTCAAATTACAAACAATAGGACTTAAAGGAGAGGAATAAAACACACTTTGAAATGCAATTGCCAGATTTTGCAGTCAGTTTCTGACGGAGCACCTACACCAGATTTTAATGCTAATGATCCTAATAATCTCAGACAATTAAAAAAATTCAAAGTAGATAGGTTCAAAGAATGAAGTTGTATTCATGACATCTACTGTGTAATCAATTTATAAGTGGACAAATCTGCTAAAGCAATTGACAATTATGGTCTGAGACTAAAATTTAAAAAAAATACCTGTTTATATATAATTGAGGAAACTATTTTTAGCAATACGGAAATGGAGAATATGGGGCCAAGAAAAGGCAAGTTTCTAATATTGCTGACGCAGTTTGGTTTGTTTCTGCAATACATATTATTTTATCAACATGTTTTAATAACAAATATTGAAGAAGAAAAATCTTAAAGCAGTTAATGGAAGCAGTTTTCTAAAGGCTGGAATGAGAAGACTGTGGTTGAACATCCTCTGCATTGCCAGTAAGAAAATTGTATCTTCACTACAAAACCAAACATGTAAAACTTCCGGTACTTGAGTCTAACATTTCCCTCCCTTCATAATATCCTGCAGTAATCCAATCCCTGTGGGGTATTGCTCATATCCATTTTTCACTGAAGCTCGCCCACTTCCCTGATAACATTCTTAAGAAAACCAAAAGAATTGTCAGAAATGTGGGTGAAACAGCTGCAATGAAGTTTCATTAAAAGGCTTAGTACACAACTACAGTAGTTTACACATGAAATTGAACTGTCAGGCACTGCTCTGAGGCAAACCTTTGCAATGGTTTTAGCAGCCAATGCCACAAATCAGACTAATCTGATGAAAAAAGTAATATCCTAACCCAAATTATCCAAGATGTCCCAGATTTTGAAGTAAATATATATTAATATATTGTACCAAAATTTCTTAAATTAATACAGTTTTACCCGTCACAATATTCCATCATAATGAAAAATGTACTTCAGCAATGCTGCTATTTTTCTTTTGGCATGAATATCGTGATGAACTATGAAAACTGGATAAAGGACATTGTCTGACAGTAATATGCACGTTTATTTACAAATATTAGATGATGTGACCTTTCTTTTATTCACACAAGGAATTATTTCTGGGGGATAAAGGAAGCAGTAAAATGTTCTCCTGTAAGCAGAAAAGGAAGATACTATCACTATCTACGATTCACTGTTCTTAAACTTGTATTAAACAGCACTCACTACTTTTAAGTCTATCTTCATTTACTATGATATTGTAGAGGCAGCAAACTCTTTGAAGATGTCTTATCTTCAGTAGCTGAAATGCATTGCTTTTCCATTGAAAAGACAAAATCCTTTCCATCACAGGACTACATCAAAGAGCTCCAAACAATTAGAATTACATTAAACAATAAAAATTAAAAAACAAAAACCAAAGACAATCCCGTGTGTATATCCCCTATGTTACAATATGCAGTATCTCCTACATTCCTATTTAACCTCACCGATTTCCCAGATAACATTGTTCAAACATTAATTTATTTGTCTCACTGAAAATCAGTTCTGAGAAGATTAAATGTTTGCAAGCCTCTAGAAAGTTGCTGAATAAGTTGCAGCAATTTTTCACCAAAGTTATTTTAATCTTTATTTTGCTGTATTTTGCTGCAGTTGATTGAATGAAATGGTAACTTTATAAAACAATTAACACGTATTTCAAGACTGACTTTATCAAACCTATTTGTCAACAATATATATTTAATTGTCAATAAAGTAAAAAAATTGTAAAGCATACATACAGGACATATACTTTATAATTAACTCAAGCACATGAGAAAATGGATGAGATGACAGTGAGATGCAACTCCAAATCTTTCTGACATCTACATCACTAAGATTTTGAATCTTAGAATCATGTAATCACAGAATTTTTTAAGTTGGAAAAGATCTTTAAGACCATCAAGATGAACTGTTAAATCAGAACTGCCAAGTCCAACACTAAACCATAGCCCTAACTGCCATGTCTACATGATTTTTAAGTATCTCCAGCGATGGTGACTTGGCCACTTCCCTGTGCAGCGTCTTTCAGTGTTTTATAATGTTTTCTGTGAAGATTTTTTTCCAAATATCCAGCGTAAACATTCCTTGGTGCAACTTGAGGCTGTTTCCTCTTGTCTGATTTCTTGTTAGTTGGGGAAAGAGACTGATCCCCACCTCACTATAGCCTTTTCTGGGGGAGTTGTAGGGTCTCCCTTCAGTCTCTTTTTCGCCAAGCTGAATGGCCCCAGTTCCCTCAGCCACTTCTCCTAAGACTCACACAATTTGCCTTGACCCATTGATTCAGTGATCCCAGATCCCTCTGCAGCACTTCCTTACCCTCCAGTGAACCAACACTCCCACACGACTTGCTGTCATCCTAAAACAACATCCAGAACAAAATTTCCAGTCTTCTAAAGCGAGTATAATGTAACTAGCTATGTAACTAGCCTGAATCCCATAAATCCCATAAAGGTATGCATGCCTTTTATTCAGCAGGAAAAGTAAGTGTGGCCCACTTCCTGAACTGTCCTGAAATAATTTCCTGCAAGCAAAAGTAAGTTCTTTTCTTTGTAGGCTCAAAAGGAAAAGCAAAATGCAGGGATTTGGTTTGTATTTTTCATCACAGGCTATTGTCATGGGCTGGTTTAGAGACTCAAATTATTTTCTGCTTGATGAAGTAGGGGGGAAATGCATAGAATAAGTGTATTCACACCATGGTAATTAGTGGATATCTGAGGGATGGCAGTGACATAGCAGTTTGAATGCTTCAGTGCCAGGAGAAAGGCTGTTTTTGTAGAGACTTCCACACTACTGAGCGTTCAGATATTTACACTTTGGCTACCTTCAGGATCTTAAATCTTTCTTAAAATGAACAACAAAGGAATAACAATTGAATTCTAATGGATTTAAACTATCTAAGTAACTAGAAATTTCATGTCTCCATTCCTTATCCCATTTCTGTCTCTCTTGGGATTTGTCTTCTTTGGGATCCTCTCTTAGTTGTCTTTAATGGGCTTGCAGAATATTTGAGTATGAATCTCTATTCATACAGAAGCTGCTTTATGATTTTATCATCTTTATAGCTCTTCTCTAAAAACTATTTTCCAATTTATTTTCTCCATTTTGATATGGAGATGGAGTCATAACCAAGAAATAAACAGAACCCTGTATGTTATTAGATTTTAGAGAATCTCAATTTTATCAATGTCATAGAGGTACTGTGTTCCATTTCTTCCTGGTCACAGAGAAGCTTACACTTGCTTTTAGCTACCATTAGCATGGTTTGGTTTATGGTGTTCCTTTTTGGGTGATAAGCCCAACCACAGTGCATTAATTTTATATTACTGAGTGGTTCAGACCATGAGTGTGGTTTAACTTGCTGGAAAAAAACTATGGTAGTGATGGTAACAAATTTTGGTTCTCCCCACTGAGTACTCACTGCCACAGCTGGCAGTAAGGTACAGTATAATGGATACACACTCCACTACATCTCCCATGGAAGGAAACAAGGACAATGTAGTGCTGAAAAAGTTCTTCATTTAACAATGTTTGGACAGATATAGTTATAAAAAGCCTATTCCAGTAAAAGGTTTTTGTTCCTTCTGCACTCCTCCACAAACTTTTTAAGGACTAACCTACTCCTGAGAGACAAGCAGAGAGCTAGCTTGCTTTCTTCTTGCTGGACAAGATGACTGGACTTATTTTAAACTACCTGATAAGAATTAGGCATCCAGAGAGCAGACTAGATGCCTAACTTTCCTATAAAGTAAACCCAAAACTTTCGCTTCCTAGCTGTTGATTCTATGAGAACAGACATTTGGTCATTAGATACATCTATATGCAAAAACTGTGGAAAGCCTTCTTCCTACTGCATTTTCCTACTTAATTTTCTTTTCATTTTATTCTCCTTCAGTTGCAAGTATTGTTACTTTTTCAGGAATAATATATCCTATTACGAGTTGAAAGTCCGTGACAGCAATGAATCCATAGTGCTGCTTCTGCCTATTTATTTTTCAAGATATTTCTATAAGTCACACTCTAATTGTTGGAAATTCAACTATTTTCTGGACTGAGTAGCTTGGAGCTGCTGCACAGCCTCTTCCCTGACTGAATGTTTATGTTTGCTACAGTAAATTATTTATACATTTTTTTTCCAATAAGCACATCAGGGATGTGATGAGCACTGTCCAACTGTACTTCGAAACATTATTTCCAAGAATGTGTTGTGGTCCAGACTGCCATAACATGATTTTACTGTACATGTTCAGGTATCATATTTAATGAATTATAATATCTGTGGAATTTACTAACTGTCCAAGCTAGGTGATCTTTGAAACATGATAAAAAAGACAACAGTAAATTTACCTAATTTGCACATTATACCGGTGTCCATCGTCCACTCGAGCAGTGGTAGTGATGTTTTTCGCTTCTGCTGCTTCATCACATAAATACTGGTACTACAGAGTAGGAAAAGGTTTTAATTAAATTATTTAATTAAATATCAGGCACAGAAACTTGAATTTTAAAATAACAAATGGTTAAAAAAAGCCCTGAAGGATGTCATGTGTATCAAGGAAAATTAATGTCTTATTAAAAGCTCTGTATAAGGAAGCCTATTGTACCAGAAATACACAAGTACACATATTTGCTTCCTAACCTGCATAACAATACTTTAATCTTTGTGTATTGTACAAGCAGATATTATGGGTCTGATTTGCAAAGAAGTTGACCATCTGCAACCCATATGAAATTAACACTGGCCACGGGTGAATTTTACTTACCATTTTATGGCTTCCTTACACTTCCAAACATGTAATGTAGCGTGCAGGCTTGAGCATTTTGGAGCACCATTTAATTTCCTATACTAATGTGAACAAGCACTTGATTTCATGGTTTGTCTACTTGTAATTGTAGCTTGATTGTGAGCTTAGAACCATTTGTTCATTGGGCTTTAAATCTACATTTAATTGACCAGCTTTGTGAATGACTAAGTGAATTCAATTAGTTTTACCATGGCACACTGGGATCTCTGAATAGATTTGTGTCAATTAAAGTACTTTCATATTTTATGGTGCTTATGATATGTTAGAAAAATATTTTTTCTGCATCATTACTTTACCATGAATACAAGTAAGATGACCATAAAGCCGGCAACATTTTCTAAACTTTGAATAACTTCCTGCCCATGACTAATCCCATTTTTTTTTCTGGACAAAGATAGTCATAGTATAATGAAGGGCAAAAAAAAAGTAGTTTTCTTTTCTCTTTATCTTGAGTTTATATATCTGTTTAGTATGGTCATGGTCTTTAAACATGAAAGCAAATATAATGCAAAAATATTGTTTTGAACAGACAATTCACAGTTCTTACAAAATAATACAATTACAGGTACTTTGGGAAACTTTTAGCAGGCAAATGGGAGATAAGTTATGAGAGAAGTAACTTTTCTTTTAATATCTTTTTATAGCCTCTTTAGCATCTGCCTATCTCTTCATAAAGCTTTAGTTTTATCTCTTCCTCAGAAAAGATGGAGTAATTTGTGGAAGGTAAACATGCACCATGATACACACTTTAATCTTTAAAGTTTATAAGCAAATATATTCCTAGTTAGTGTCCACAAAATCCAAAGAAATGGGTTTTTTCCCTGACCCTGTGGAAGTCCGATTTAAATAATAGATGTAGCGAAAGGTTTATACTAGAGATACATGGTAAAAAAAACAAGGTATACTCTATTCCCCAGCATGGTAAATTTTCCTATGACAACTCATTTAATTCCTATGTGCCTATGCCTGTCATAAACCTTCCTTATGACAATTTTAATGAATTTCCACGTGAGGAAGTTCAGTTAGTCTAGGTATAAAATACAATAACTTAATTTCTACCACATGTAAAGACAAAACCTACATTTTCTGGTTTTGTGTTTTAGCGCATACTTTTGTGAGTCATGTTGATCATATTAGCCAAGAGTTAGACATAACAGACAGCAAGCTTGACAACTATTTTCCTTAAAATACTGAAGATCTCAAGGATCTCTGTAGCTTTATTTACTATATTCTACAACAAGAAAAGGAAAAAATGCTAAAATTTTTACAGATACTAGTTTTTATTTACTTTTTCTTCAGTGGGAGGTTTTGATGCCTTACCTGCAAAGTACCATTATTGATGACAAGCCGAATTAAAAAATTCCGTATTCTTTCTGGGCTCTGTTCAATATTTAGGAGAAGTCCATGAGGATTATAGGTCTTAAATTCCAGATGGATGAAATTTTGCATGTTCAAATGTAAGCCTTGAAATTCCAGGTAAGAATCACCATAGTAGCGAGCATAACTAAAATCTGTGGATAGAATTTTGAGACATGTAAGGATATAAAGACATTTTTCTTCTTCACACTGCTTTCTTATTCTCATAGTAGTAGCAAAGATATAGGATATTTTTTTATATCTTTCAAGGATTCAGATATGAATCTGAAAAATTATATTAGTTGTCTTCTGTCAAACATTAACACTAAGAGTTTATAAAACTAGACATAAAGGTTTTGGTCAAATTATACTAAGCAAGCATATAGATCAATCCCTGAAAGACTAGGCTACAAAGATGAACGACCTGACATATATCTAGAAGCTTTGGCTCAACATTTTTTTTCAAAGTTATGTGTTTTCATCAAACCTAGATACAAGAATGAATGGGTTTGAAGTCTTTACAGAAACTACACAGTATGGAAAGGAAGGAAGACATTCTACAACCTAATTGTGAAGTTGGCATGTTAATAATATATCAACTATTTTGTGGTGCTAGGGTGAAAGCTGAAAATTTCCCTTGAGCCTACATCCAGCTTGTCTGATTTATCTATAAACCTCTTAACATTCAGCACCCTGTGCAATACCTGGCAAAGGCTGATGCAAGTCTTATATAAATAGAAAAGTTATGTGAATACGTGGCTTCAAGCCCATCAGATGACATATGACTATGCTTAAAAGGGGCTTATTTGGATTTTTTATTTCTTCCTGTCCTCCTCTTTCTTCTTGTTTTTCTTTTCCCTGCTCTTTTCCTTTATTTTTTCTGCTCCCTTCCCTTCCCTTCAAAATTCACTCAATCATTTCTACAGGGGTTTAGAGTATCTTTGAAGGTCACAGACTTCTTGTTATTTTCCAAAATAGGTAAAATTTTAGTCTGTTGTGACAACAACTCCAGTAGTAAATACCTCACTATATATGCTTAAATTCTGAACAAAAATTATACTGGGATAAATAAAAAACTGTTGTTGAACTTTTGTGAATCACTGTAAAAGTATGCTGAATTTTATCCTTTCACAACATTGCATAAACCTATTTACAAAGTCAGAGTCACTGCGGTCAAATCTCAAATAAAACCCTTAAAAAATTCTCAGTACTATACAAAAATTATCAACATATGCATACATACAACACGCAGTAAAATAGACTAAAAATTTCAAGCAATACCAATCAATAACCAGTGCTGCAATAAAAGAGATTTTACAATTTTAAATGTATCTAATCCTTAAAAATTCTTTTTTTGAACTATAGGCCTGTAGGTGTAAATTTCAGAAAATTTAATTTAAAAATTTGTTCAGAAAGCTTTTTACATTTTATAGACAGGACAATTTCTCAAAGAAAAGGCTTTAGAGAATTACTGCCAATCCCTAACCCTTGCTTGTTTTCTTTCCTGAGCTAGCCACTGAGCTCTAAATCTTTCTCTCATTCTGTTTGCCCTGAATTGCCCCTGAATAGGCTTTGCTTATCCCAAGGAACCACTCAGTTATCCCCACACTCCTGCAAGTCTGGTATCTAACCATCTCTTCTTCTTGATCCATTTAGGAGATCAGCTTGGCTAAAAGAGAGCAAAGTTGCACACAACATCCCCTTCCTGAAGACCTAAATCCTACCTTCCCAATATTTTGGAAGTGAATTGTTTCTATTGTTGGGTTGTTTTTCTTTACCACATTGTTCAGTGTATAATAAAGTTGACATGTGAGAACAGGTCAGAACTATGTCAGCTCTTCAGAGATTTGCCAGCAAAAAGCATCTGAGACCCTGTATCTCACAGAAGAGTGAAATCTGTAATCATGAAGAGAAAAAAAGGTAGGTGTGGGAACAGTTTATTCACAATTCCTGAAACTATAATTTAACTCTGATAACTGAGGCCAGACTGAATTATCTACTAAAATTCAGGGAAGACCAAACAAGCACAAGGTAGTGGCATCAACCTTTAAGTTTCCATATGTAATTGTAGAAAGCTCACAGAGCACTGCTGACCAAACTTATTCCTTTATTCTGACCAACATCCATTTCTTTCAATCTTCATATGGCAATGAGTCATGATGCCTGGCAAGACAATAAACTCCACTAGTCCACGGATTTGAGCAGTTTGGCTTCTTCTGGGAAATATGTTTGTGCTGCTAAATAGAAACCTTTTTGAAAAAATCATCTGCAGTAAAATTGCTGCAATTGCTCTGTGTCCACAAATATGGAAAGAGCTAATGAGAGAAAGGATTGAAGAATATTTAGAAGACTCCAGGTTTCTGCAAAATCCATAAAAACATGCTACTTCAATAACAAATAGACTACATACCTTCCCACAACAGCTATTAACATAAACCACTGGTGTGGTTTTACCTATTAAGATTCTCACTTTTTTTCTAGCAGTACAATTTGTTTTTATAGAACATAAGCTTTGCTTATAATCCTTCTACTGCTCTGAGACACAGTTTTTTTCATTTGACCTCTGGAGCTGACTTCTTAGATTGCTTTTTGTCCTAACAGAGAGAACTCATCCCCCAAGCCTTTAGAACAAAAAAAAAATTGAAACTGTATCTTTCTCTAAGAATGGCTAACACTTGCTTTCCTAAGCAACAGACAAGTCCTTTGACCTACAAAATCCTCTCAGCTTTAGCTTGTTCCCCTGCGTACATCCAGCTCTCCATGTTTTTGGGTTTACTAGACTTCATATTAATGTCTGAATGCTAAAAGGTTTGAGATTCAGCTGCAATGGTAAGCAGATACTCAGGCAGGTCTGAATCCCAGTTGACAGACAGCTTCATTGACTCTTGCCACTCCCTACCGGTTTTCTCTATTCCGATGAGTAGCAATTGCATCAGCTTCAGAGTGGAGGCCTGCAAATCCAAAAATTTTTGTCAGCTACACAATTGTAAGTCTTGGTTTTTAAAGGTAGGTAGAGATATAATAAAATCTTTTAATATGTTCACGAGCATGCACTCCTGGTGATTGAGGTTTTGTCTCCATGTATTTCTCTGTCTAATGCACCCCCTGCAGTTTGCATGGACCCAGGCACAAAGAGGATTATAATAATGCTCTTCTTCTTCCTTCTGCTATTCTTTTTGTTATGTTACACCTTGGGACAAAATCCTCCTATTCAAGATATTGGTCTTCTATTTTTCATGGATATATATTTCACATCTTTTGTCATTCTTTTAATTAGAACTATCTTACAACACTCAAATAGAGGGCATTGTTGCCTATGGAAAGGACTTGTCATGAAAAATCAGAACAATTAATTTTCTACATGGATTTTTTATTTATTTTTAGTAAGAATGAACATATTTCCTTATAGTATAAAAACTGTGGTCATAAAAAACACTTATGCTTGTTTAAAACTGGATAATACCAAAAGAAAAAAAAATAGAAAAGAAAAACAAGAAAGTCAGAGCAAGGACTGTTTCACAGAGCTGTTTGCAGACCCCCTCAAGCCCAACAACTGACTTCCAATGGATGTCCACGTCCCAGGTTTACAAACAGCGTGCAAGGAGCAGTGCTTCTGGTGGGACAGCTTGACAGCTTCCTCCACACAAACTGCCACGGCGTTCTCAGCCAGGGTGTGCACGTGGGCATCCAGCCCTGCTACCAGCTGCTGTGAGCCTGGCTGGCAGGACCCAGTGCCCTGTCCCTCCAATGGCCACACCATGGCTGTGCTATTGGCTGCCATGTGCTGCACAGCTCCCTCCCTCCCTCTCCTCACTGCTGCCTGGGGTGAGGTCTCTCTGTGTGCTCTGGCAGCACCTCTGTGTTCTATGGTGAGGGACACCATCAGGCAGAATTTTGCACAAACATGTTCAGAGAAGAAGCTGAGCCACACACAGAAAGGGAGTAGGCTACAGCCAGATGTCACATCCCCACAGGTAGAGATGGGTGAGCTGTTGAGACAGGAGAGGCTGAAAACTTGTGATGGACCAGCAGACATGCAGCTGCTCAGGGCATTGCTGAAGGCAAAAAAGGTTCTTCAGGAAACTCTCATAGTTCAGGCCAGAGCTGGTGTCTGCAGAAGGGGGGCAAAGACAAGCCAGACCATTACCAAAGACTCCCTTCTGCGAGGCATGGAGGCACCAATACTTTAGTTGTGAGAGTCTGTAGGAGATTGCTGGTTTGAAACCTTTCAGGCACATGTGTGGGGAAGGGGGCAGGTCATGCCTTGCTCTGATGTGATGATGCCCTGCTCCACATACTCTGCATCCCCAGGGGCTGCATCCCAGCCCTGCAGTGGGGCCAAACCCTGGCATGTGGGAGGCAATGCTCCACACCCCCATCCTGGAACCTCTAACCCAGATCATGAGTGGCCAAATGACCACAAGTCTCATCTAGAGGAAGGGCCCAGGAAAGCTAATGAGGATGTAAGCCAGTGCACAAGGCACACGCAAGGTTTTCACCCTATATCCTCTTGGAATTTCTCTCAGGTGAATGCCACTGGAACCAACAGTGGTCGCTATATTTGTTTTTTCCATCTCTCTTTCTTCTAATTCCTTCTTCTCAAAGTTTGAGTAACTTAAAGTCATATGTGTTGGATTTTGCTAAGTGGGATGATCTTAGAGTTTGCTAAATGAATGCTTTGTGAAATGATTTATGTTGATTTAATGTTTCTTTAACATTAAAAAGTTTTCAGGTTTTCTGAAGTTTGACAGTGAAGTTTTTATTTGTTTGCCCTCCTGAGAATATCTTGTCAGTGTTTCTCCCTTGCATCTAACTCAAGTTGCAAAAAAGAATGTTAAATCCTTTTAAAAGACCCAAAAGATCTGGGGCATTACACCAACACAACCTGATGTCCTCAGAGGCTTGTCTGTCAGCTTGGCTGTCTGTCAGGGGAAGGATCTGGGATTCTACGCGGGGACCAGCAGGCTTGCCTAGCTCACATGTGCTTAACCCTTGTTACTTTTCCCTATGGACACCAACATCACTTTAAGGGTAACCCAATGCACCAAGAGTGACTGCAGAGCTCTGAGTGTGGAAGGAAGGCATGGGGATCAGTCCTGCCATCGAGCAAGAAGTTGTACAAGAAGAGCCTCCAGTCAGGCTCTTTGTAGACATTAATGACAGAGGGAGAAAAGAAAATATTCTTAAATTAAAACAGGTATCTTACCATAGCAGAAACATACTTGATGTCCTAACTACAAAGAATTCCTCTCCCTATTTTTTTTTTAATTTCACATATTATAAAAGCAGGACTACTGGATAATATTAATCTTATGATACTTTTTTTTTTTTTTGTTATGACTTGTAGAAAATTTCTGTTTCCGGTGGCCTAGGCATGTAGGAGTGGGGTTTGGTTTTTTTCACTCGCAATATACTAAAATGTACCTCAGCTTTCATTTTCCTTACATTCTTTTTCTCTCAAAAAATCTAATTTCTTTGAAATTTCATATTTAATGAGTCACTTTAGTCACTCTGTCAATCTTTCCAGCAAGTCCTTAAAAAACAGTGACAGCAAAAAAATCCATGAGTTTTACTCTTTACTTCCTTAAATACAATAACTTGCTTCATATTTCTAACCACAATTTAAAAGGATTTAGTTTATTTTCAAACGAGTCTCATTTGCATCCATACATTTAGTTTAGTCTTTTCAGCTGAAACACCTTAAAGGCAGAGCAGAACAATGTTCTCTAACCATTATTTCTATTCACAGCCGCAAAGCTATTTCACTGTGATGTGCTTCACCTGTGGTTCCGCATAACAAACCCACAATTACAGTGAATCCATGTTTTATGCTGTCACAGAAGTCTGTGCTGCATGACTAGCAGGGAATTATAGTTATGTTTTTCCCTCAAAGTTGAAATGTTCTCTAATGTGGCATGTTAGACAACAATAAAATGTGGTTAACATCCGGAACGGTTGCCCGTGCAGCCCACAAGTAGCTTTCAAGCAAAGAAAAACAACAGTTATGAATAAACGCCCTTTATTGTTGCTTTTTCATGCTTATACAGAGCCAGAGATTTGAGAAGCCTGTGAAATTCTTCTGAAAGAAAAACATGACTGTTTTAGAGCTCCTATTACTTCACAAGATCTTCATTTCTAGCCTAAACATACACATACACATATGCATAAACACATACATAGAATTCAGGTGCCTTAAAAGTATGGAACATCAGACCCTAAATCCCAGGACTCTTTCTATTTTCCTGAAGTTATTGCACATCTTTCCTTTCTTCACACATGCTTCAGTCTGTTGATCCAAGTTTTGATTCTTCACTCCTACATGTCCAACACCCAGTCTGCAATGATTTTGAGTGAGGTCTGTACTCACCTTCTCTACTCACTCCATGAAGGGGACAGTAGGCTGCGCTTTCTATTAATTTCTATTTCTATTAATTTTTCTATTATTTTCTATTATTTTTCTATATTTCTATTGTTTTCTAATATTTCTATTAATTTCTATTAATTTTCAGTTTCTTCCTCATTCTGTTCAAGAGTTACAGTTGGAAACAACAAGAAAACTACACATAATATTTTCTTAATGATTTTTTCAGATTTTTTAAAATAAAAATGCTGACAACAAAGAACTGAAAATATCCTCTTTGAAGTCAGAGAAAAGGAGGGCAGAGTCTTCTAGCAATAACCCCTTTGAATAGGAGACATCTGGAATGCAATTAGTGCAGGAGATTGTTTTATTATGGTCAGAAAATTATTAATGGTTTCTAAAGCAGGATTCTGTTTCCTGCTGAAGAGTAAATTTAAAATTCATATCTATTACCTGTATCTATTAATTACAGTAATAGCTTAGTGAGATTAACTGGTATTTGCTTGACTGCTGCCTGCCAGTCCCAGAAGGGATTTTTTTGCCACGTGGCATAGTCATCCACATACAGATAATGGAAAGAGGTGTTATGTTCATGGCAGTCAGAAGTGAATAGAAGAAATTCTCTCGCTGAAAGCATAAAACATACATCTATACATATACATATGAAAAATCAGGAAAAACATCAGCAGTGTGTGGTTCTGCCTCAGCTAAAGACTGTGGTTTTTTCCTTTTCAAATGTACTATTAGACACACAGAGAGGATCAAGTAGTATTACCACAGAAATCAGGAGCAGCCCTTACCTTGGGGATAATTTGGCTTGCGCTCAGCAGAACTTCACAAGCATTGCTAAAATCTTTCCCCCCTGCTGCCCTTTCTTTCAAAGCACTGGCAGCTGGCACACAGCCAGCACCAAGCCCAGTGCCACTGCTTACATGTTGATAACCCCCATGGCTAGAAAGCATTAGAGCCACCACTGGGAGAAAAGCAGTTTTATTCAAAGGAAACCAAGTTTTATGCCCTTTACTCAAAACCGAAATGCTAGTTTTTAGTCTCTTACAACTAGACTTTTAAAATAGAGAATTGAACTATTTTTAGCATACAATAACTCTTTTAAAGATTACAACACTATTTAATGGTCAAAGCAAGAAGAATTCATGTTGTGAATTTAAGATATCCTTTGTAGTACTATAGGCTATTCCAAAAAGAGTTATCTTCTCATTATTCAGAATAAAAACAATTGATGTAAATACCAAGATAATCAAGATCTTGCAATGTATGGTGAGACCAGCACAATTAAAACATAAGCTTTAAAGCCTAAAATAATAAAAAAAAAAATGTCAGTAATCATCCCTTACCCCCAATACCAAGTCCATAATATAAGCAAAATTATTTTCTGATTGGAAAACAAACAAAAACCCTATTGTGAAATCCAGAAAAAGACAGCATTTCTATCTGGCCAAATCCACAGGTAAAAGGGACAGATTTTTTGTAATTTTTTTCATAGTATTCTGCTCTTCTATTGCAGACAAAAAGTCAAATCAGGGAGGTACATGGGCTATCCAACCCCGGCTATTGCTTTAAAGTGGCACATACAATAATATTGTCTATTCTACGCACTTAGTTGAGGATATATGCATGGTATCTAGTAGAAGCATAATGGAACTCTCTGTGAATAATTTGTTCTTCTTCCAGATCCAAGTATTTAGCTATCCAAAATTTTGATCTAGCAATTCAGCTTGAATTTGCTTGAGGTTATGCAGCTGTGGGAGAAGTGAAATTCAGGTGATTTGCTGACAAATATTTTCAAGAGTGTGCTTCTTCCTGTTGAAGATTATGATATAAATTCTTGTGAAGGCCTTAGATTCAAGCCATGCTTATCATGAAAACCACCTCTGTCAGTCACTGATGAAATACTGTATCAAGATGGCAATGTAAGGCTTGTGAACTAGCTACGCTTGTTCCTCATAATTTATAGTAATTACTTTTACCTATTAACTGTGAACATGCCCCACTAAATTGGCAGCTAAGTTTTATCTGTTCTGCATTGTAAGTAAGTATTGTTGTATTTAGCACAGTTATGAATCTGCACAAGCTCATAACTGCCTAGTGAGCTGCAGTTAAATTGGCCAAGTGCATGTTTGTCTTCAATATGCATAGTTTTGGTCACACCTATGTAAGACATCTCTCAGGGTGGTGGCAAATGGGCAGGCTAATATGAGATGCAGAATCTGTCTTCATCTTGGACACATGAAGCCTGAAAACATTCCCAACTGAAATTGTACCTTCAGATATGTACAGTATTCACAGTATTAACATATCAAGCTGTCTTTTACAAATTGGGTTGACATTCATGACCCCAAAAATAAAGACATGGTGCTCTGAAATAATATTTCACTCACTCCTGGTGAAGTCGTGACTCTTTTGACTATCTTATATATAGTACTGTGTTCAGTATTTATCTTTCCTTTAGCCCTATTAGTCCAGATATGCAGCTGTCCTATGAAAGAAATACTAAAGCCTCAGTTAAGAGTCTGATGAGCATTATTTCTACTTCCTTCATCTTGAATAATATATTAGAAGCTTGTAGGCTTCAGATGCATTCTCTTCTTAAGCATTTTCTAATGCATTCTTATTCTAATGCACTGTTTTCTTACTTGCTCTAATGAAGACTTGCATGTACACAAAGCATCAACAAAAAACCACTCAGTGGATGCTAATAACATGAATAATTCATGGTATTAACTTCTTCAATGATGTCCAATAAAGAAGGCAAAAGATAGATGCATACAACATGTCACTTTCAGTTTCTGAATTCCAGTGGTCTAGCATCTCCTAATGTGTATGAGAACTATGGAAACAAATGTTGCCATGAATATTAAAGAATACAAGCAAGAAGTGAATAATTATTAACACACCACACCAACATTCCAGGACATAAAAATCAGTGAATGTTTTGAAGATCACACAAAAAAACTTTGATTAAAAACAGAATTAGTAAATTTAGTAGATATAATTTCTGACACATAGCATTGTAGAGAAAACCTCAGCTCAAAACTTCAAACAGGTGGTTCATATATTGTAGATATATTATAATATATAATACTGGCTACTCTCCCCTTCCCCCATCTCTTTTGTATATGATGTAGTGCCTTGCATAGTGCACATGCAAAATTCTTATTTGGTATCCTTTTAATATGGGAACTGACAGTTTAAAGGATGGGAAAGTTTTAGAATAATGGTACTGCTTAGGTAATTTATTTCATTATATGAATTTGAAGTAATTTGTATGCTGAAAAATTCAACCTTGTATTTGGTGTCCTAATGTGTAGAAGAAATTACTGTGCAAAAGAAGGCCTTCACACAAATTTTGTATAGCACAGATTCTGTATGAATCATGAGGAGAAAATTAAAGTGTGTAGACACGGGACATCTTCCAAAATAACTACATGTATGGAATTTGTTGGTGATGATGAAAAATGAGAAGGTTCTTGTTGCTTCAGAGCAAACACTTGGGTTTGTACAGTGCTTCATTAGTATCTTTGCTTAAATGTAGACTGGATTCTGAAGTAACTACACCATGAGATAGAGGCTTTCTAAATGAAGATTTGCGGAGAGCTCTCCACTTTGATCCTAAGATCAACTTTAACTGCAAATCTAACTTTCATGGGTGAAAGTTAGATGACTTTAAAATGCTGTCTAGATAGCAATCAGTACTGCAAAACAAATAAGTTACCCATACACCTTTATCTGTGATGGGAAAAAAAGCAAATAGGTAAAGATGTCTGTTATCAAGATGACACACAATCAAGGTGGCAAGAATAAGACTTTTTTCTTCCGAAGTCCACACAAAATGCATAATATTCAGCTGTGCTAAGAAGGCATATACTACATATTAAGATTTCCTGTGTGCTCAAAAATTAAGATGATGACATCAAAAGCTGGAAACACTGATCAAATTTAGAATACATTCAAAGACACACATGGAGCAAAGAAAAAGGTGGTAGAAGATAACCGGCTTCCCTCCCTCCAGGATCTACACTAGTTACTAGTTGACAAACTAGGAAGATATTGTGATTCAGATAAGCAAGTAACAATGAAGAAAACACAGCAAAAGATCCTAGATAGTAAGTGAAATAGAGCAGAGAGGAGAAATCAGGAATGAATAGTAATGGAATCAGTCACTAAGATGAGAGGAATGCAAGTGTTAAGAGCTTCAGAATAAAGAGCAATATGGATGGCATTTCTGAAACTGTGAAAACAAAAAGGCAGGATTGTATGTGTTCAGAACTCAGGTGGAAGTGCTTTCAAAGTGTTTATATGCCTATCAGCAACAACAGAAGAGTTATTCAGTATGCAGAAATCCTTGTCAGCTTTATACTTATACTTGCACTGAAGTAAAATGAGGCAAGTAGGCACAGATTTAAATTTCATGTCACACATGCAAAACATCAGTAACTTTTCTTGCACTGATGGTGTGGTGTTGGCTTTTCCACAATGAAGAGGAAACTAAAGGGGTCTCTAGTAATTCTAAGAGATAAATGAGAGGCTAATTATTTAAAAGGATCTTTGTCAGCAAAGGGACCTAAATTTTTTCAAATAATCCAGTACTATTGTTCAGACAGATATATTCAGTTCTCTTATTCAGGTTTAATTCAGAAAACTCATAAAGTAATAGTCAGAATAGAAATTACCATACCAAAATTTGTAGTTAATTCTGGTTGGCCTGGAATTACTTACTTTAAGTGCAACTGGTGCATTTTAGAATTAAGATGGGATTAAGAAGATGATTAAAGATAGTATCTACACTTGAAATTGTTTACCTATAAAGTAAAAATTACAAGAAACCTTGATTCTTATTTTTCACTGAATATGATTATTTTTAGGTCCATAATAGAAAAAACCCCAAAGTTTTCACAGAATCACAGGATGGATTGGGCTGGAAGAGACCACAGTGGATCATCTGGTCCAACCTCCTTGCTCAAGCACCGTTATCCTAGAGCACATGGCATCAGATTGTGTCTGGATTGTGTCTGGATTGTTCTTGAGTATCTCCAGCAATGGAGAAAGTTGTTCCTCATATTCAGGTGGAGCTTCATGTGCATACTCATTTTTGCCCATTGCCTCTTCCTCCATTTTTTGGCACCACTGAGAGGAGCCTGGAAACATCCTTTTGACACCCTCCCTTCAGAGTCTCTTAGACTTTAATGAAGTCCACTCTCAGATGTCTCTTCTTGAGGTGGAACAACCCAACTTCCTAAGCATTTACTCATAAGAGACATGCCCCAGACCTCTAATCATCCTCATGGACTCTGCTTTGTTTCACATTTCACTCTTACCCTAAGATAAATGTCTTTTTTATAGAAACAATCTTCACATATTAGAAGTCTGCAGTCATAACTACTGCTGTGATGTTCATAATTTAGTTCTGCTGAGTATTCTATCCAGCAGATGAAACTTCAACTCTCTGCTAAGTTTTCCCATACATATTTCATTATAGAACACAAATTAATTTAAAATATGAAAAAGCATCTGTTTCTCTGCTTAGATTTAGCCCTGATTTTTACCAGAGGTATAGCAACACTGTGCTGATGCCCTTATTAATCAGAGTAATTTTCTCCCTCTGTTCTAGTATGTGGATATAGACCACATTGTTGTCCTGTTCAGTCAATGGAGAGGAATTCCCATTTCACTCAAACTGAAGAAAAAAAAAAATTCTAAAATACAGAAAGAAAATTTTCTAAAAGAACAGAAAGAAAACTGCAAAGTTGTCACTACAAAAATATTCTAGATCACTATTTTATCTTGGCCACTTCAGAAAGGATTTATGTCTATATGGAAAATATCTTCCCCTAACAGAGAGCAGGAATTTTTGTTTAGTTCTATAAATCTCTGTGCCTGCAATAGCAACACCACTAAAACTGTGGTCTGCTTTAGGATGGTCCCCTTACTGTTGTCTGTTTCAAAGGACCAGATCTCTGTAACTTTGGGTAACATTTCCAAATATGCCTTCATCCTTTAAAGATAAAAATTAGATAACAATAAGGTGCTTTCAGAAGAATTGTTGTTTAAAATTTATTTTTCACAATTTTATATAATTTTCTGATTATGACTGTTTCTATTATTGGAATTACAGTAATTTCACAATTATAAGCCGCACCATTTTGACTAAAGTTTTGGTCCATACCCAGAAGTGTGGCTTGAATTCCGGAATGGTTTATGCATGAACAATTTTCAGAAATTTTCAAACCCGGAAATGAGAGCCTGCAGCAGCCCTGAGCCAAGCCGGGGCCCACATGGCCCTGGCGACAGAACGGTGCTGCCGATCTGAGCCCATGATATTTCTCTATTTTTTTCAGTGTTTTCAGTCTTGTGCGGCTGAGTTGCTGCCCTGCTCTCCACCCACCCAAGAGGCTGCCCGGCTGCGAGGCTGAGCGGCTGTTTAAAGGCAACGCGCATTCGTTGGAAATGTTTGTAAAACGACCACACTAGCGTTTGTATCTTTTTCGGCTTGTAAATAAAACTTGCAGGGTACACTGCCGCAGCTATTGTCTGTATCTTTCTTCACTTGGAAATAATGTTTCCAAGGTCAGCACCTGCCAGTAAACCCCACGATCTGTGATCCGGCAATTCTGTTACTAATTGGCAACTTCGTGAAAGTTGCACACGGATCCTCGCTGCAAACGAAAGTGCGGCTTATAATCCAGTGTGGCTTATATACGGAAGAAAAACGAAACATTGCTGACACCACGGAAGTGCGGCTTATAATCAGTGCAGCCTGTAATCGTGAAATTACTGTATATAAAGTAGGACTAGATCCAGTGTATTTTTACATCTTGTGCATAGCACTAAAATCAGGCTGTGTATTTATCTTCTAGCAAATGAAAATCTTTGCAAACAAGGGAATGTAAAACACCAACTAATTTGCTTTAGACGTCTCCAACATCCATTAAATGCAAACAAACAAGACAGAAATATTTGAGGAAGGACTGAGGCACAAAATAACAATTTGTATAGGACCTGGAAATAGTCTAATTTCACAGTCAAGCCTTTGCAAAATTCTCAGCTGTTGCTTTTCTGCCATTTGGGTTTCTGCATAATCTGGCAATATGCCAAGTACTTCCATCTAAATGTATTTGTTAGCTTTCTCAGAAATTTAGAACTCACCTCTGATAAGCCCATGGTTTACATTGTCTATATAAATACAATTTAAGGAAAACAGCATTGCCCCCAATGCTTCCAAGTAAAGATTACTTAGGAAAATCAATCTACAAATACTGACTTATGCTTAAATACCACATAGATAAAATCACTGAGAATTTCTTGTCAAACACTGTATTCTATTTTGACTAAAAAATACCCTCTGCAAAAATAGATTATTTGGGAGCTAGAGCACCCTATATTTAAAATCTTTTGAAAGTTAGATGGGAATTGACTGCAGATATCAATAACAATAGAAAACCTCCATATTTACACCAAATAGGATTTGGGAAAAATATTCATTTTAATTTTGGATACAATGAATTTTCATTCATCCAACTGTGTTTAAATTTTTTTTCCAAATCTTAGTTAGAGTAACTTAAAATGTTAGGCATATTAAATGCAGACAATTGAAACAAGTAATTTCAGACACAGAAAATGTAAAAACTAGGAATAGCTGCCTCTGATAGCTGTTTGTATGATAGATATGATTTTCACAAAAAAAATTCATGTGAAAATCACTTGATTAAAAAGAAGTATTTAAGATTAATTGTTTTCAATTTCTAATATGCCAAAAGTAACAAAATAGTTGCAATACATTTTGTAACAACAGGAGCATGTGTCGTACACACTTTGGAGGGGAACAGATATTAATGAAAACCAGAAAGACCCTGGGATACAAAAGCTTTGTTCTGAAAATTGATACCAGCTCACCACAAAGAAATTTAGAGTGCAATCTATTTTATGGTGGTACACAATGCTTGTATTACTTGGGATGGTCTTTATAGTGTTAGAGAAATATTGATCCATACTGGTGATGCCATTTATTGTGCCTTCATTAATTGGTTTGTAAAGGTTGATTGTTTCTTTCTCTTTATAGGGTGGGAAATTTATAGTCAATTTGGTTACCTTAAAATTTCAAGCTAGCTAATAATGACTATGAAGTGAACTTTTTTATATCTAGGACTATAAACAAATATTGGAGACATATTAAAGCAAAATCTGGAAAATGTATTGAAATACTGTCCCACAATTATAAAGAAAAATTAAACATCTATCTTGTGTCTTTTATAGCCCACTCCTAAACTATTATTTTGCAATTGAATACTTTTAAATTATTTGATGTTTTGTGAACCAAAACATCAAAAATTCATCTTATGTCTTCCAAATGTTTGAATTCAAAGTTTTACATGAAAGTAAAATCCCAGTATTACCACTTGTATTAGGAATCTTCATTCTCATTAAGAAAATGCCATGACTTATGTTTACATGAGGTTCATTAAGAAATTTTTCCTTAAGAATTGTTTCAAATTTTATGAACTTCCTAAGGACAGAACCAAAAATGGCCTGTATTTATAACCTGACTGCTGTAAAGGCCTAATGAAGATTCTCACTGTACAGGAAATGTGTTAACACAGCTCTAAAAAAGCACACCGAGCTTTGTCTGGGGACTTAAAATCGTCTCCTTTATTTAAAGGACAAAGCAGGCTTCTCCTCCCTAAGGAGCACAGTACTGAGCCCTCTGAGGGAATTAAAAGCATTTCCTTCTCTTACACATAGCAGGAATATTGAATACATGACAATTCGCACACATTTACAAGCAAAGTAGAGACATACATATTATAAAGCCCCTCTGCCTGGAGAAGTTTAACCTGCAGCTCTCATCTTCCTTAGGCATGTCACAGATCATATACATGTCTTAATAAAGCCATTCTGCAGAAGTGAATGTGAAATCTACTGGGACAGCGAAAAGGAGGGAGATGTACAAGATATACCACTAAGGCCTAGTGAATAAGGCTATCACCTGGCTACAAACCCCTATACAGAGAAGAATGGAATTTAGATCATCTTTTAACAATTTAGGTCATCTTTTAACACTAAGAAAATCTATGTTATAAGAAGAATGCATAATTTTTGGATGTGGGCTGAGAAAAAATTTGTAAGAATCAAGACAAGGAGATATATTTGCAAATGAAGTCTGTGAAAGGCAATGGTCATTTATATCATTTGCATTATCCCTAGAAAAGCAAAAAGAAAAAAATAACACGGCTTTTGTGGCTTGGACCTCTTACTTAGTGTAACTGAAAAGGTAAAATCAGATATGCTAGGCTTCAAATAATCAAAACTACTGTAAAAATACCTATCTAAAAATTCAGTTTGCTAAATAAGGAATATCCTTTTGTTTCCTTATATAATTCAGGAAATTACTGGTTAAATAGCATCTCCTGTAGAGGGATCATGACCAAATTGCTATGCTGTGTCATTCTGCCCCTCAAAACGGGATTAAGAAATATGCAGTAATTGTGAAATTAAGCATTTTCAAGCAATAAACCAAAAAATTCCTTCTGAAAATGAAGTAGGAACCTATCCAACATTAGATAATAGAAACCAGGGAAGGCAGCAGCTGGGAATGTAAGCCCTTTTCAGATGAGAGGTATCAGATTAAAGATTGCATGCGTATCTGTCCACCTGGATGCTGAAGGCCAGAATTTTATGCTGTATGTTGACATGCACAGTTGCACTTTCAAAGAACTAAACAGGCACCATTATTCTTTTCTACAGCAGATCTACAAAGGTGATGGTAGTGGCACTGTTCATCTTTTATGCTACAAAGCAATTATTATACTGTTCAGCCAGCAAGAGACCCAGGTTAATTTTTTTTTCCTAGGTCTAGGACTCAATATCTCTATCCTTTATGTATTAGCAAATGTTCCAGATACTATATAGAAAACTCTCACAGAGGGCATTTTGTCCCTCAGAGTAGCAAAATTCATGAAAAACATAAGCGAAGAGGAAAGTATAGATTTTGTAGCCTTAGATGAGGGCACTTATCTGAGAGAAGGGAGACACAGAATGACTCAGATTTGCTTTATGGTGGATGAGGAGAGAGGAACTTCTCTTACATGATTTACCTGAATAATTTTAGATGCATTTCTTGAGATGTATCACACCCTAAAAACTTCAATTTCTCTGCATAGAGACAGTCTAGTGTCAGTCTCCAGATCCTGCCATAGGCAAAAGAGAAAACAGCATTTACATGGAGACTAGACAGAAGTGTTTTGAAGGTCTCATAGCATATGCTATGTAATTAATATGGAAAAGCTGTGTTAACATTAAAATCATTATGTAAGTTATTTAAGACATTCCTGAGCTGAAGCTGGAGCAGGGGAAGCAGCAGCCACTGGCCCCAGCACAGGAGTTAAACAGTGACACCCAGATCAGGCCAGAGTGTGTCTAAGCCACTGAATGGCCAGGTCAAGGCAGACAGCATATTTACTGGGCTGCGCTGATTACCTAGATCCCATATGGATAACATCATTAATCTCCAAGGCAAGTCATGATGATGTCTAAAGTCTTGCTAAGGACTATGGACTCTTAATAATCTCTTAAATGATCGAATGCAAGATTAAGAGTATCTCTTACAAACTTAGTCATCAAAGCTGACTTTTCTAATTTGATTAATAGTTACCTTAAATGTCCTTGAAAGTCAGGGAGAGAAAGAAAAGGTGCTCCTGGGACAATGTTAGCCCTAAAACTGGTGAAAAACATACAGCTGCAAGGTTCTGAGAAGTATTTATTCACTTGTGCAGAACAAGAGAAACTCAACTGAATGAAATATTGACCTTCACCTTCCCTCACAGCTCCTCCAAATCCCCTAATCTCTCAGAGAAGGAAGCTTCAAATTCAAGCAATGTGAGATGACCTCAAATCCAATGAACTTAAGAATCAAGTGCTATGGTTTTCCAAATAAAATAAAGAAGTAAGTTGTACTACTGTTTTTCTGGACACTGAAATAAAGAATGCATTACTCAGTCTCTCATATATTCATTCAGTACATTCCTCCAGATTTTATATCACTGATTCCCTCACCCCATTCTTTGCTGTTTATTTAAAACTCACATGAAGTACTAAATTGTTTTTGTAGTTTTAGTAATTAGTTAGAGAAAGTCCTATCTGTTCTGCTCGCCTGAAGGACAGGAGGAATACCACATCAGGATTTTACTCATCATCGAATTGTTTCTCTTCATAGTTTCTTTGTTAACCTGGAAAGTAACAATAGATGGTAAAATTGTATCCACTGGTGATGCCAAACAGAAGCCTCTGACATTGCTGAACCAATAATATTCTAATTTCAGATTCTATGGAAAATATTACAGCCAAGTTCCTTGCACCCTCTCTTCTGCTGAGAAAGTCCTTAAAATTTTAGGAAATTAAACCAACTATTTTTTCAAAACCTTGAGAGACCGTTTGCTTTTCAGTCATCAGAATCAAATGGAGCGTGTCAAGAAATTTCACTGTAATAAATATATACATTTTAAAATAGCCAGTAATGCCAAGGTAACAAAAAAGGTCACTTTACTCCTGGAAGATATTTTAATACATATGCTGTTTCATCTACAGATTATTAAGGAAAAAATCTATTTTAAGGTTGATTCCAAGCTACCAGAACAATCAGGAAATCACATATTTCATATTTTGACTGCACTGAGTTTAGTGTTGCAAATTGTCTTTCAAATTGTCTTTCATATTTACCTAATCTGTCACAAGAATTGCTCAGAGGTTTGAGCAATGTTTATGTCCCAAACTTTTGATCTCAGATATGATTTCTAGTAGAAACCTAATCTAAATAAAAACACAGTCTGATTCACCAGTGTCTCATTAGTTTGTGTAAGTTAACATATCTACTCTCCTACTATCAAAAATAGCAGCCTTCTATAACAGTTTAACGTTGACTTTATGTATTTTACATCCTATAAAGGGGAAGGGTACATACCAAACTAACTTTATGGAATTTTTCTCTGTCCTCATGTTTTGCTTAGTTACTGATAGAAAGATAGTGTTTCAAAAATTTCATACAGATAATAATTTAGCAACATCAAATTTTGTATAAAAACCTTTCATTTACACCTTCTGTTGCTCTTAGGACTTTTTTTTCACACAGATTGTTCAATATGGATTATCTGTAAGTCTGAGAAGAACCATAATAAAGGACTACATTTAAGTGAATGAATTTTCTCACCATTAATTTTAAGACAAGAAAAAAAATGCAGTAGTTGTTCATATTGAATACATATAACAAAATGGCTGTGGTTGCTTGGCAACCAGGATCAGATTTATGGGAGAACAATAAATACCTATTGCAATCTGTAGAAATTTTCCTATAACACAAAGGATGTAGTTGATACTTCTTGATAGGTTCATTTACCCACTGTGCAAGTTATGTCTGTGTGTCTTTTAGTGGTGAAAAGTTTGAATTTATCTGTTTAGATTACTGATAGTGTTATATTCACTTTATTTTTTCTTCTCAGTCTCTACTGGCAAACAAGCAACCTGCTTCCTGTATGACTTTGGATGTTTGTTGCAGCACTTTCATTTGCTAATTCAAGAAGTGACTAGCTTTGGGCCACTGCTTCTTGGAAGACTTTTTCAGGATGGTATCTCTTAATGGTAGTGTAAATACTTCTGTTCACTTTTACAGCATGTTTCAGACATTGGTGTGTAAAATATATCCAAGACCAAAACTCTGTTTTCTGCACTGTGAGGACCAAAGTCCATTGCGAGATACAGACTTGGAGAGCTGCAGGGAACTATAGACAAGGAGACCTGCATAATGATTAAGCTTAAACCAAGACATAAATTCACCTTTGGTATGAATGGTTGGGGTACTTTATGCCTGGTATATGTGGCACATATTTTTGTAGCTTCTGACTTCCTTAGTATGAAAGAGTCCTGAGCATGTCTACTGTAAAATTTGATCGGAGTGGTAGACAGTGCTTCTTAGGCAATATCTATAGCTGCTCCCCAAGAACAGCAGTATGCCCTTAAAGAGCTGAATAAAGAGAACTGTGAACTGAAACTCTTTCCTGACCCAGAATTTCAACATTATTTTAAATATGACATTATTTGGTAAGGTGAACTACTTCATACTTTCAGAAAATGAAAAAAAAAAAAAAAAAACCCAGTTCTCAGCAAAACCACCAATATATTCATTAAGAATAACTTATTTCTACTAGGAATAACTGCAAAGATCTTCCACTACCGCCTATGTTCCAGATGATGCAGTTACAGTAATTTCACGATTACAAGTCGCACTGACTATAAGCCCCATCTCCGGGTGTTGATAACATTTCGTTCTTTGTCCACACATAAGTCGCACCTGATTATAAGCCGCTCTGTCGTTGGCAGCGAGGACCTGTGTGCAACAAAGTTACCAAATAGTAACAGAATCACGAGATGGTGGGGTTTACTGGCTCGGCTGGGGCCAGGCAGGCTCGGCCCGCTCAGGGCTGCCGATGAGGCCAGGTGGTTCAGCTGGGGGGGGCCACTTGGGGCCAGCCACTGCTACCACCACCGCCGGCCTCACTCGCCCTGGTCTGGCGCTGCCCCGCGGTGGCAGGCGGGCACCGAGCCTGTTGGCACCCACAGCGGCGGTGGCAGGCGGGGGAGGGAGCCCCCCGCCTCCCCACCGAGCTGTAGGGATGGCAGCACGGAGACCCCCGTCTCTCCCCCGGGTTGCGCTGCCTGAAGGAGGGAGCCCCCCTACGCTACCGGCACGGAGCCCGCCTCCACCCGCCACACAACAGAGTAACCAATTTGTAACAATCGCGCAGTCCCGGGTTTTACTGGCAGGTGCTCGGCTCAGCACCTCGGCTGCACTTCCGGGGTTGGAAATTTCAGAAAATTTTTCACATATTAGCCGCTCCTGAGTGTAAGCCACATTTCTGGGGTGGGATCAAAATTTTAGTCAAAATGGTGCGGCTTGTAATCATGAAATTACTGTAATGTGCTGGTATTCTCTTGCCTGAAGCATCAGAAAATCATTTCATGACAGATCAACATTGTAGATGCTACTGACTTTGTCAGGTGTGATGTAATTGTCCTTACATTTAGAAGTATGAACTTCACTGAACATGTGGAGGGATTTTCTTTAAAGAAAACTAAACTCCCTCTAGATGACGTTCTCATCATCAATGCAATGGAAGCTCAATATGTAAAGGTGGAAAAAAGTAGTCAAGGTACAAAATTAACTTTTTTGTTGATGTTCATTTCTGTAATCAAGTGTAGCCAACTCAGTTTCTATCATGAAGTCTTCCCTCTGTTTTATCAATGAAACAAGCTAATTATTCAGAACCAGCAAGGATGATAAACCTACCATGGTACTCTAGTAGCTGTAGGTAAACCCTAACTTTATTTTTTCCTTTGTTTACAGAAGACTGCTCTTTACATAAATGCATTTGTCCTCTCACAATTTTCAATGTTCCCTTTCAATTTTCACTTTTAAGCTACTGCCTAAGGTTCAGAATACTGTGTTTCCAAGAAAGAGTTTTAAAAATTAATGAGAATATGCCACCACAATCATGAGAAGAGGAGAATTCATTTAAAACCTACAGCTATAACTTTCTTTAAGAGAATTTTCTCAGCAAGTTAATGCTCCCATCCTGTAGACAGGTTGTCTAATGATAAAGTACACAACTTTAAATAACACATTTATTTCTCTTAGGCACTAATGCAAAACTCAGTAATTTATAAGACTAAAGACTCTTCAAAGGGATTAAAACCAGACACAAAAGTGTAATACACTGCAGAATAAGCAAGAGATTTTTTTATTATCTTTTTCTTCCACCTGACTGCAGTGGATGAGTAAATCTAAGGTAATGCCATTTGATTTAACTGTCTGTGGAGAATAGTATGAAACTAAAGGAAGTCATAGAACAGTAAGCAAAAATTCTAAAATTTCTAGTTATTCTGGCAGATACCTAAACACTCCACATTTTATTAGTGCATGAATAAGATTCTGGTAGATACGCTGAAACACAGACCTTTCTTTTCTGTTTAATTCTCTTACAGCAAAAGTATTTTCCATTAATGGGCACATACAGATTGTGAGAAATTCCTTATGGGTGTTTACAAGAGCAGAACTATAGATTGGACTGCAAAGGGAAGTTCAGAATTAATTTCAGAATTAGTTTCTACGTACTAATTCCAAATAATACACTTAGTTTTTATGATCTCTCTTGGAGTTCACTCTACCTTTGGTTCCTCATTTAACATAATATCACTGAGCTGTAATACTGTTCCACATATGAGAGGTTCAGCAATTTAACTGTTTTAGTGGTCTTAAAGTGATTATACCTATAACACAGAACTAGAAAAAGCCTTTTGATATTTAACACCAATAAACCTGTCATTGTAGATCACAGAAAATCTATTATAGCAGTGAACACTTTCTGTTTCAAATTGAGATGAGCAAGCAAGCCTTTTATGGCAATTTGAGAGGCATTTAATGGTGTGAATCGGTATTCAGGAGCTTTTTAGACATGTATTAAGACCAGTATAATACCTGAGCTTAAGAAGGTGACAAACATTAGCTAATAATTGTCACTTTATAGATTGTACCAAGTGTTAAGGAAAATGGCATTGGGAGACTAGCAGAAAATAAAACAAAATGTACATGTGCTGTCATTTTAAAACATCACACTTAAATGACATGTTAGAACATTACAGACCATGTCAAAAAAGACAAGGAACTGTTATAAAGGACACTGCTTTGAATTCATGGAGATGGCACTTGGCCAGAACAGCAAGAACAGATTGACTGGATCTGCTAGATCAAATGGAGAAGGAAGGATTACAAGGCCATGATCCCTTTTTACTCATTGCCAGTAGTCTAAGAGGGACAACTTCTACTCCACATAATAAATGAGATTCATCCATAGCAAGCTCTAATACAATTATATATGTAAATTGCATGTCAGTAACTAAAAGTACACCTGTCTGTTTACCTCTACCCCATACCTTCAAAATTTACTATGAAATATACCAAAGGTATTTTTAAAAGGTGATAGTTCCCTGCATAGTTTTTAAATGTATAGCTAGCATAAAACTAACAGTTCTCAGTTAAAAGGTCAGAATATCAGATATCTATTAATAGTTCTGAAAGAGCTGTTGGTTGTCCTGTAGTTGCCATGGTTTTTCAAGGCATTGCACTTGGTGGAGGTTCCACTTTTGGCTATTAAATCTGTTGGAAATGTGGTGGAACATTCTTTAAAATGGCAGTGTCCACTGGGCCTTGAGGCCACCTTAGTTGACAGAGATTTCACAAGCTCTGAGAGCTTTGTCACAACAGATAAGAAATATATTAAGGATAGGATCCAGTTCAAGATGTAAATGCCTAAATGAAACTACAGACATTCTAAATTCTCACTATAATCAGTACTAACCACATTTCAGTCACGTGAAACTGTTAGCAATACCCTCATTTACTTTTCAAAATTGAATTGAATCTCAGTCCATGAATCTTAGCCTATGAATTCTTTCCCTTTATTCTTAGGTGTCTATGAAAAATTGCAGAGGCCACTTAGTTTAGACCTTCAGTATAATTAAATACAAAACTGAAAATCCGTTAAGCATAATCTTATTTTCTATTTGGGTTATCTTGATTAAATGTTGGTGCAATATGTGATCCCTGTTGATACACACAATAAAACATATAAATAGATTTTTAGAATAGAGAAATGAAAACCACAAGTATCTCAGTGAAGAAATATCTATGGAAATTGAGAGCTCTCAACCTTCCTAGATATTCTCTAATAATTCTCAGAGTTAAAATATCTTTTCATACTGAAATGGAAAATCTCAATGTAGAGGTCTACAACTTTCATGCAAATGGATTGGTTCTGCACAGTGCATCATGAATATAGTATCAGGAATGCCACTGATGTTTTAGAGCTATACAGGGCAATGAATCATTGTCTGCTTATGACTTTCAGCTAAAATTGCAAGTCATGCAGGGGTCTTGTAAGAAACTTAGGTCTGGGAAACAGAAAATAAAGAGAATGTATTTAATTTCTGCAACATTCAAATCCAACTTGTTATTCATGGTAGAAAAGTATCCACTTTCCATTTTTGACCCCCTCTTTCTGAACCTTTCTAATCAGAAATGTTCTTATATAGACACATAATAGAAAGGCTGAGATCAACTTGGAAGTCTTTAATTTGTATACTTAGCTCATCTCAGTGATGATGTACCATTAAAATTCAGCATTTGTAGTAATTGACACCTGAGGCTATCAATGTTCCCCCCCGGTGTTTTCCTCACTAATACATCCAAGCCTGGTCTATCATATTTCCATACAATCTAATTTAGAATGTGTTCAGAATTTTCCATTTACCTTGAAGAATCTCAGCAGCATCCTAAGATACCATAGGCTCAATATCTTGTATTACTAGATACATCTGACATTCAGGAATAAATACAGCAATAAATTGGTTCAAGCAACCTACTTTGGTTGTTAGATTTAACTACCGTAGTAGTTCAGTATTTGTTGACTACAGTAATTTCATGAATACAAGCCGCACCAATTTGACCAAAATTTTGGTGGAAACCCGGAAGTGCGGCTAATATTCCGGGGCGGCTAATCTATTAACAAAATTCTAAAAGCTGCCAACACGGAAGTGAGAGCCCGCGGCAGCCCCAAGCCAAGCTGGAGCCCGGCCGGCCCCGGCAGAGGTGGGAAAGCCTGGCAGAGGCGGGGCCAGCAGTGTCGGGGGCGGGCGGCAGAGCCTGAGCCAGCAGGGCGGGGCAGGGAGGGCGGCAGAGCCTGAGCCAGCATGGCGGGGGAGCCCGGGAGAACTGGGGCTAGCAGTGCAGGGGAGCATGGCAGAAGCAGGAAGGCCGGCGGGTGGGGCTGCCTGGCAGCGGGGGAAGCCCAGCAGAATTGGGGCCAGCAGCGTGGGGGAGCCCGGCGGTGCGGGGGCCTGCAGTGCCGGCCAGGGCGAGGAAACGCGGCGGCGGTGCAGACGGGAGGGGGCAGCCGGCGAGCCTGGTGGCGGCGGCGGCAGCCCTGCCGGCGGGGCGAGCGAAAGCGCCGCTCGCAAGCGCCGCCGCTCGCGGCTCGCGAAAGCGCCGCCGCTCGCGGCTCGCCAAAGCGCCGCCGCTCGCGGCTCGCGAAGGCGCCGCCGCTCACGGCTCGCCGAAGCGCCGCCGCTCGCCGAAGCGCCGCCGCTCGCGGTTCGCGAAAGCGTCGCCGCTCGCGGCTCGCCGAAGCGCCGCCGCTCGCCGAAGCGCCGCCGCTCGCGGCTCGCGAAAGCGCCGCCGCTTGCGGCTCGCCGAAGCGCTGCCACTCGCCGAAGCGCCGCCGCTCGCGGCTCGCCGAAGCGCCGCCACTCGCCGAAGCGCCGCCGCTCGCGGCTCGCGAAAGCGCCGCCGCTCGCGGCTCGCCGAAGTGCCGCGGGGCCGGGCGGGCGCGGCGCTCGCGAGGCGCGGCGCAGGGCGAGCGAAAGCGGCAGCGGGGCGAGCGAAAGCGGCAGCGGGGCGAGCGAAAGCGGCAGCGGGGCGGGCGGCGAGCCCGGCGGCGGCAGCCCTGCCAGCCGGGCGAGCGAACGCGGCAGCGGGGCGGTGCTGACGGGAGAGGGGGGCCAGCGAGCCCGGCGGCGGCGGCGGCAGCACCACCCGGCCAGCCCCGCCGAGCCATGGCGCTGAGCTGGGCCACCCGGCCCCGTCGGCAACCATGAGCGGGCCGAGCCTTCCTGGCCCCGCCCCGAGCCAGTAAAGCCCGCTATGCCGCGATCCTGTTACTAATTGGCCAATTTGTGAAAGCTGCGCACGGATTCTCGCGACGAACGAAAGTGCGGCTAATATTCGGGGTGCGGCTTATCTATTGACAAAGACAGCAACATTGTCGAGGCACCGGGGGTGCGGCTTATAATCCGTGCGGCTTGTATTCGTGAAACTACTGTACTATTTGCATAAATACACAGAACTAAATCAAACTTGTAGAACTAAAAACCTAAGCCCCAGTAAGTCTAAAAGAATTCTTCAGGTAAAAAAAAAGCTTCATGAACCTTTTTGAGCTACTTACGATTAGACAGGGATGTTCTACAGAACTAACATTCAGTCAACTGTCCTAGTTTCTGCCTGGGTCATGTGGATCAGCAGTTTCATTTGATGGCACAAACTTGTTCTGTCTTAGTGAACAACTGTCAGCCTTAGTAAATATGTGATCAATGTTCAGGGATAAATAAATGTAACCTCATGGAAGACTGTGTGCAAAACAACATCAGAGAGATGAAACTGCAATCCAAGATGAGTGTCAGCACAGAAAAAATTGACTTCTTAGAGGTGGCATTAGTTGAGGAATTTTCTGTTCTCGGTGTCGAGTAAGCTCAAGCAGGACTCTGCTATAGAGACAGGCATTACTATTTGTCCTTGTGTCAAAAAGGATGCTCAAAGAATGCATGGCAGGAAAAACTCCACAGCTGATAATTACAAGACAATCAACAGCCCACAAGCTTGTGTTCCTCTTCTCACTTTAGCTAACGTTGTTTTCTAGCTCCTTTTATTTTATTTTTTCAGTTTTACAAGGCAAATTATCCTTTACTACATTGAATGAGTTTGTAGAAAGCATACAGGGACAAGACCCCTGATATAACTATAGTAATTTCATGATTACAAGCCGCACGGACTATAAACCGCATTTCCGGGTGTTGGCAAACATTTCGTTCTTTGTCCATAAATAAGCCACACCTGATTATAAGCTGCCCTGTCGTTCGCAACGAGGACTCGCGTGCAACAAAGTTGCCAAATAGTAACAATAAACAGGATTTACTGGCTCGGCTTGGGCTGTGCAGGCTCGGCCCACTTGGGGCTGCCGACGGGGCCAGGTGGCCCAGCTCGGCAGGGCCGCTCAGCAGGGCCGCTCGGGGCCGGCCGCCACTGCCACTGGGCTCAGTCGCGCTGGCCCAGCGCTGCCCTGTGGTGGCAGGCAGGGACGGAGCCCACAGGCACCCACGGTGGCAGCGGCGGGGAGGGAAGGACCCTGCCGGCACCCACGGTGGCAGCAGAAGGAGCGCCCCCACTCCCACCGTGGCAGGCAGGGGCGGAGCCTGCCTGCTCCTGCCGCAGTAGATGGGGGCAGGAGCCCCCTGCTTACCCCACGGGCCGCGGGGATGGCAGCATGGAGCCCCTGCCTCCTTCCCGAAATGTGGGGATGTCAGCACATAGCCCTCTGCCTCTCCCCCGCCTGAAGGAGGGAGCTCCCCTGCCTCCCTTCCCCCCCCCGGTGCTGCCGGTGCTGAGCTGGCCCCACCCACGGCACAACAGAGTAACCAATTTGTAACAATCGCGAAATCCTGGGTTTTATTGGCAGGTGCTCGGCTCGGCACCCTGGCTGGCACTTCCGGGGTTGTAAATGTCAGAAAATTATTCACATATTGGCCGCTCCTGACTGTAAGCCGCATTTCCGGGATGGGAGCAAAATTTCAGTCAAAATGGTGCGGCTTGTAATCGTGAAATTACTGTAATTAATATCAGTGTTATAGAATATATTGCTTCAGGAGGTGAACTGGAAGGTTGATTGAGAGATTGTAACAGCAAGCTCCTAGAACTGCATCAGGACACAGTGTTCAAAACAACAATAAAGCGCTGCTTTAAACAGTAGGCTGTTTACACACCTCGGGTGCCATGAGAAACATGTAAGTGGAGAGGTTTCATAGTTGCAAAGTGTAATATTTCCCTACCCAAGCCCTACTGGTGGGAATAAAATGAACTCTAAATTCTCCATTGCTTAAACCATGATGTTTCAATAATCATATTAGCCAGTAAATTGATATACTTAGAAGCAACAGGTTGAATTGATTATACTAGCAATAGCAGCAGCTTTCCTTTATTCATAACTGTTTGCATTTTGAATACCAATCTTTTGATAGACACTTATCTACATGTAACAGTAAAACTAGAAAAATAAATCATAATTTTGCAGTTGAGCAAATGAATAAAAAATAAGCTGAGCTATCTCCCACAATATTAATGACCTGAAAAAAAGAATGTGTTTCAAAATTATCCTCAAATGTATGCAACCTTTCTTTGTATTAGACAAGGATGATTTTCTTGTGGAAATTAAGTAAAGCTGCAGACATGGTCATTATGATCACCATAGGTTGTGAGGAAAAGCATAGCTTTTTCAGTGAAGAAAGAGGAGGAAATCAAATTCTGTCATTGATATACCCATAATTTTTTTGTTGAACCTGAAAGATTTTTGCAAAGAATGATGTGCACATCCACAGGAGGGAAAAAAATCCATTTTACTTTAGTGTGATCCTCTAGCTGAGTAGTACTTTTTTCTTGATAACAGCATGCTTTAAAGCCATGTTGCCAAATGTCAGGTTATTTTCATGACCAGGGTACAGAGTGAGGAACTGAAAAACTATACTGTTCTATGAGAGACGGAAATGTTGATGCTTATTGACTCCAAACTCTGTGGAGGAAGCAGGGTGCTTTTCTGAGGGCAGATTTTCACTCCCCAAGGCAATGAGGTGAGTTTTTGGGTGTGCAGCAGCAAGCCTCTGGTCTGCATATGACAAAGTGGTGAACATGCAGCACCAAAGGCAACAAGCCAGGCTTTGATGCAGATGAGCAGCAGATACTGTGAGGTGGGTGGGATAGTGCTTTTTATCATGCCAACAGTTCTCCCTCACACCCCATTCCCCTCCTTGGGGAAGGAAGGTCACATTCACACAGAACATTCACATTCGCATTCAGGCCTGACATTGCTCATCCCCTCTCATGGAACATGACTGGATCACCTGAGCTGACCTGAGAGGCAGTTATCATGTCTTAGAGGGTATCATAACCCATAAAAGGTTCCCAAAGCATCCCCACACTCATTTCTGATGCCTTCCATCAGAGGACTTAAAGCCTTCAAATCAACAAGACGGTGACCGTCACTTTTCAACAATCAAGTTTTATCACAGTTCCATGGGATGTGGTATTTTTCTACTCGTATCCTTTCTTTCTTATTTTCCCTCATACATTTTTAAAGTGATATTTTTATGCTTTTATGTAGGTCTCTTACTACAGATAATAATAACCACAATGGATATATATATATATACATATATTTATAAACAAGAGATCTATTTACAATGACCTGCATTGCCCTCACATTCTGGGTCTGGTCATAACAGCATCCTTCTTGGAAATCTTGTTTTCCTCTTCCTGTCCTATATTTGATGATTTCTTATATGTGCTGTCACATTTTCTGCCAGTTCTGCGGGGACCATATTTCCATGTGTCTGTAAAATGCCAATCTCATTTGAGAAACTGCACAGGTTACAAAAAAAAAAAGTAACTGTGCTATGTTAATTAATTGAGTTGTATCCTCGAAGTTTCACACTGTAAGACAGTTGCGGCTGGAACCTAAAGCAAGCTGCTAAAGAAGACAAAATATATAGGAGAGGGATTTAGGAAGAGGAGAAAACATGTCCTCTCCTACAGTGTATCCTGCTTCAAAGTTTTTTGGGGTTGCTTTCATTTTTTATATAAAAATCTTTACAACAAATCAAATAGACCCTTAATATCTAAACAAACAATGAAATAGTTTCTATGGAAAACAGGGTTATAATTTAATTTTTATGAAACACTTCATTATGGTATCTACTCCTAGTCTGACTCTTTTCTCTTGGCAATTTTTGTCTTCTACTTAAACATTCAACACCTCAGTCTATATAAATCCATTCCCTCAGGTAAAGGTTGGTATTATTGCACCCCCATCTTTCCATGGTTTACAGACACTCACAAATCACAGGTTTACAGACACTCACAAATCACAGCTCTGTCTAGTATAGCCCCCGCACCCCATGCAACTGTGTCATGATTACAACATACTGTAAAAATCCCAAAGACCTGATTAGAAATCCACAGGGACTCTTTCATCCAGCCTCTGGACTTCTCACCAAGCTTATAGATTTACCCATCATCTGTAAGTTTTGCAAAATGACTACTTTTTCCAAGTTTAAGTCTGCAAAATTTTCCCACAGAAATTTCTATTTCTATTTTTCCCTGCTAAATGTTTTTTCTCTTTCCTAAGCCTGACCGGATCAGGAATTTTTTGCTTGACTGTAGCTGTATCACAATTACAGGAGACAATGAGGCAGGAGGTATTACAGTCACTCCTAAATCCTGTGATTGTATCCTTGAGGGAAGAAATGATAGCAGCAATCACATGAGAGGCATTACATTTTACGTCTTCCTTAAATTCAGCAAACCCTGAGGAGGAGTTAAACACAGGTAGTTTCAGCATTCTTGATCTAAGTTTCAACTGAAGTAACTCTGAAAAGAGGAGCATGTCACTCAGAGGGAATGCTGAATGCTTACAGAGCTCCCTGCAATCACTGTAAACATCAAAAAAGCTTTGTATCCCCAAAAGTGTACCGCCTACAAACCCACACAGAGTTAGGCATGGCTACCTTGAAAAACTCAGGCCATTCTTGACAACGAAGATGAACTGAACTGATGTTAACCTCAGCATCCCACTTTTTACATTTTATTTATGGCACAAGGTCAGATCACTTGCTTCCCTTGCTTTTGCAAGATGACAAAGGTTGACTGCTGGGAGAATCTATTCTGCCTGACCAGTCATTGCAACTCACTAATGGACTATAGAAAGCACTGCAAAAAAACAAGAGTATATCAGAGAAATCTGAGTAGCACTTACATCAAGGGCATGGAAATCTGAAATAAGAACACCATTTCCTTTTAATTGTAGTGGGAAAACTTAACAAAGTACTATGGGTGATGCTTTTTCCGAGACATATAGAGAAATACAGTAATTTCACTACTATAAGCTGCACCATTTTGACTAAAATTTTGGTCTGAACCCAAAGAGTGGCATATAATCAGGTGTGGCTTATATATTGATGAGGTTCAGAAATCTGCCAACCCAGAAGTGTGAGCCCGCAAGGCCCCGAGTCAATTCGAGCGCACACAGTCCCGGTAGGGTAAAAGTGGGGCCAATTTGAGCCTGTACGGTCCCAGCGGAGGGGGCAGCGGGGCCAATCCAAGCCCACTCAGCCCCTGCAGGGGAAAAGCGGGGCGAATCCGAGCCCGCACGGCCCCAAGCTGAGCCAGTAAACTCCGCGATCCTGCGATTCTGTTACTAATTGGCAACTTTGTGAAAGTTGCACAGGGATCCTCACTGTGAACGAAAATACAGCTTACAATCCAGTGCGGCTTACATATGGAGGAAAAACGAAACGTTGCCGACACCCGGGAAGTGCGGCTTCTTATCAGGTGCAGCTTGTAATCGTGAAATTACTGTAATTTATTAGAGCTCTTGGAAAAAGTTGTGGATTTTTTTTGTTTGTTTTTATTCTCTGGTTTTAAAAGGAAGATCTTATAGGCAAGATAAGACATAGACGAATGCATGTTACAAGCTATTTACATTTGAATTCTATTTACATTTTAAAGGGTTTAGTTTCTGTGAATAAATAAATAAGATCAGATACTTTGTAATGCAAAATGAGCTTTTATCAGCTAACTTAATCTGGATATGAAATAAGCACCAGCATAGAAACAAATCTTTGTGTAAAGATTCAGAATTCATATATTAATCAGTTTATGGAAGACAACTGATGCAATCAAATGTAACAAACAGACATAAATAAAAAGAGTGAAGAATGAAGAGTAAACATGGTTTAGCATGAAGAAAATAGCTAATAAAATGCAACACAATAATGTAAAGCTACTGGAATTCAAACTATAAGCAAAACATCGTTATTCTGGTATCAATTTTTCTGATACTTACAGGACACCTGAAGAGGACAAGGAGGTAGGTCCATTTGTAAATTGCACATTAAAAAAAGTGTATTCTCTAATGTATTTTTAAAGTGTCTAAACTTAAAGCTTAAGAATTTAATATAATTTATCTTTAAACCTTCAGTATTTTATCTTGACTAAGATAAAAGAATAAAATTCTGAATGCAAAATATGCAAGTGCATGCTACACATGTACTTTCAGATTGCTGAAACAATATACATGTTAAATTTCATTAATCTGAAAACAGATTTATTAACTCTACAGTATTTGTGTCTTTGAAGCAGTGCCATGCTGTCTATCCATACTAATTCTTTCTACAGAATACACACATACACACATACAGATGTATCTCCTTTATATAATACCTCAGGGTTTATCCAGAACTGACACATGCACATAAGCGCCTCTAGTATAACAACAAGATGATTATAGTTAAAAAGTCAGAATTTTGGAATATGTTGCATTGGTTGTTTTGAATACAAAGGTATGATTTTTCATTTTTCTATTACAAAACCTATTGGATACATAACTAATACTCTCTTTGCAGCAGTACAGCTCTGAACATTTTGGAATTAACATGCAGAATATATATTATTTCCAAAGAACACCGGGCAGGGAGTCTTACAATGTAAAACACCCTAGTACACATAGCTCCTCTTGGAGCCTGACAGTCTTCTAATGCTTTTATAACAGACAGGGAATAATTTCATTGAGAATGAATTTCATTAATAGGGAAAGTTTATTAAATGCTCTGAATAGTTACTAATGTGTCATCTGGAAAATAATAAAAACAGAGATTGTATCAGTTTCAGCCTTATTTCCAAGCAAAAGTCTTGGGTTTCTTTAAGATATGATATTATGTGCAGCATTAACAGGTCTGGAATGCACATGTTGCTCAATTTGGCGCTTATATGCATAGAAAACCTAATTTCTCCTTCTCTTAATGCTTATTATTTTCTTTTCAAATTTGTCTCAAATATACTCATTATAAAATCCTTACATGAAATCTCCTCAGAGATGTACAGAAAGTGACAGAGCATACTCACAGCCTTTCCCTGACCAGGAGTACAATGCAAACAGAGGTCAAATTTTGGAACCCTGTTCAAAAGATCACTAGGAAAATGATAAGAGTACAATGAGTCTCAGCATGTGCCATGGACAACTGACAAGAAGACAGGGGAAGAAATTACAGTAGTTTCACGAATACAAGCCGCACGGATTATAAGCCGCACTTCCGGTGCCTCGACAATGTTGCTGTCTTTGTCAATAGATAAGCCGCACCCCGAATATTAGCCGCACTTTCGTTCGTCGCGAGAATCCGTGCGCAGCTTTCACAAATTGGCCAATTAGTAACAGGATCGCGGCATAGCGGGCTTTACTGGCTCGGGGCGGGGCCAGGAAGGCTCGGCCCGCTCATGGTTGCCGACGGGGCCGGGTGGCCCAGCTCAGCGCCACGGCTCGGCGGGGCTGGCCGGGTGGTGCTGCCGCCGCCGCCGGGCTCGCTGGCCCCCCTCTCCCATCAGCATCGCCCCGCTGCCGCGTTCCCTATCCCTGCCGGCGGGCTGCCGCCGCCGCCGCCCGGCTCGCCGGCCACGCCACGTTCCCTAGCCCTGCCCGCCGCCGCCCGGCTCGCCGGCCGCGCCGCGCCGCGTTCCCTAGCCCTGCCCGCCGCCGCCCGGCTCGCCGGCCGCGCCGCGCCGCGTTCCCTAGCCCTGCCGGCGGGCTGCCGCTGCCGCCGCCCGGCTCGCCGGCCGCGCCGCGCCGCGTTCCCTAGCCCTGCGGGCGGGCTGCCGCCGCCGCCGCCCGGATCGCCGACCGCGCCGCGCCGCGTTCCCTAGCCCTGCCGGCGGGCTGCCGCCGCCGCCGCCCGGCTCGCCGGCCGCGCCGCGTTCCCTAGCCCTGCCGGCGGGCTGCCACCGCCGCCGCCCGGCTCGCCGGCCGCCCCCTCCCGTCTGCACCGCCGCCGCGTTTCCTCGCCCTGGCCGGCACTGCAGGCCCCCGCACCACCGGGCTCCCCCATGCTGCTGGTCCCGATTCTGCTGGGCTTCCCCCGCTGCCAGGCAGCCCCACCCGCCGGCCTTCCTGCTTCTGCCATGCTCCCCTGCACTGCTAGCCCCAGTTCTCCCGGGCTCCCCCGCCCTACTGACCCGGCTCTGCCGCCCCCCTGCCCCGCCCTGCTGGCTCAGGCTCTGCCGCCCGCCCCCCACACTGCTGGCCCCGCCTCTGCCAGGCTTTCCCACCTCTGCCGGGGCCGGCCGGGCTCCAGCTTGGCTTGGGGCTGCCGCGGGCTCTCACTTCCGTGTTGGCAGCTTTTAGAATTTTGTTAATGTATTAGCCGCCCCGGAATATTGGCCGCACTTCTGGGTTTCCACCAAAATTTTGGTCAAATTGGTGCGGCTTGTATTCGTGAAATTACTGTACTGGAAAGTTGCATCACAACAGTATTCTACAGTGATTTGATTGATGGGCTGCGTTAAAATCTATCTATGAAAACATCACACACACCCCTTGCATTCGTATGATCAGGGAGGTAAGCTATAGTAAGTTCAAATATGAGAGGGAAACATTTTTATGTGGATGCAGAGGACCTGAGGTGCAATAGTGTTGTGTTTGTTTCAAGCTGTTGGCTAGAGCCCAGTGCTGACAGTGGCCAGAGCTGTGGACTCCTGAGCTCAATAATGTCTGCTCATCACAGCAGGAGAGATGGGTCTCAGTTAATAGCGTATCTGTGGATGTACATGATATTTTCTTTTTTGTCTCCTTACTACATCCAAATCTAAGTGCCATGCTGCAGTGTTCCCATCTTCTCTCCTTGTGACAAAGGGGTTCCATGTTTTCTATCTCCCAAACATGGGAGAAAATAACTATTTCCATCTAAAAAATCAAAAGGAATTAAGAACAGGAACTGACTTGTTTCAGTCCTCTTGTCCTGTGTCTGATAAAAGTTCCCACAAAGCAAGAATCATTAAGAATATGATGTTCTGAAAACTTCTGGACATCTGGAAATTTAGAGACAGAAAAATATCTCTGTTCTCTGCCTGGAGAAAACAAAGCCCTGGGGAGATTTTGTTGTGGCTTTTCAATACTTAAAGGGGGATTCTAAGAAAGATAGGGACAAAATTTTCAATAGGGTAGACAAGGAGTAATGGTTTTAAACTAAAAGAGGGCAAACTCAGACTTGATACAAGGAAGAAATTTTTTTTACAATAATGGTGGTGAAACACTGTACCATGTCTCCTAGAGAAGTGGTAGAGGCCCCATCCCTGGAAATATTGAAAATCAGATTGAATGGAGCTCTAAGTATCCTGGTTTAGTGGAAGATGTACATTCCTAGTAGGTTGGACCTTTAAAGATGCCTTCCAAGCCAGGCTATTGTTACTGATTCTATGACTTTATTCTGTTCTGAATCCAGTACTGTGACTTCAATAATGGAACCAGGTATCACATGTATCACAGTCATCAGTGCAAGAAATACTGTCCTCCTCTGTATCTCCTTTGGGACAGTACTTACAAGAATAGACACAGACTCATGAACTGCAGAGAAAAACAAGATCAGAAAGGGTTTTTATAGGTAGTCCTTTCCTTTCAAGCACTTTCCTTTGATAAAGAGATATGCAATAACAAGTTACTGCATTGTATGTTTCTATTACCAGATATCAAAGCTCTTTGCTGGCAAGATCTAATATATTAGGCACACATTCTATAGATGGAGAAATGGACACAGGCTAAAATTACTTTTATGAAGTCAACACATCAGAAGCAGGAACTGAAAACAGAAACAAGACGGAAACAATTGATGTTTTCACTGAAAAATGATTGATACTGTCTTTTCTGAGAACCTTAGTAAGGCAGCTGAATTATTGGCTTGTACACTGTAGGATTTCACTTGACAGTCCTCAGATATCATCATTTGTATGAGGATCCATTCATCCACTTCTCTTTTCCCTACGAAGCATGACACATCTAAGAGAGTATTCAATCATGCCCCTACCCCAGTCACCAACACAACCCATGAGACCCAAACCAGAATTTTTTAAATGAATCAAATAAAAAAAAAAGACTGTGCTGCCACACACCATGAATTTATACTTATTACTCATATGGAATAAACTGTATTGCATAGTTTTTCTCTTTTTCTAATACATCTTTATGGAAATCTAATTTCTCCATGGGTTGTTAAAAATGTTTAGGAAAAATGTTATCAATTATTGAAACACGCAATTATATTTTTTAAATTAAAAACAAACAAACAAACAAAACTCCTCCAAATTTTACGGGTTTTTTTGTAAATTATATACTTAACAAAGAAAATAGCATAAGTGTTATTTTCTCAATTTAGATATTTAATATGCATGAAAAATCAGTTAAAGTAGGACTATTTGTGTTAATAGGAAGATGTTTCTGGCTAAAATAATTAAATTAATGCAGACATGAAAAATATGCAGCTAATCCATAAATAGTACTTAAAGACAAGCCTAGCAGTAAAGTAATGCACATTAATCAAGAGTTAGTGAAAAGAATTAGGAATTGAATCCTAATTGAATTAGAATCCTACAAGGTCTCATTAATGAATCTGTTGATTACAGTTCAGGATCATAAGAAATCTTCTGAATTAGTAATGATTTAAAATGTTTACCCATAATAAACAGCTAAAACACAGAATTGACCATCAAATGAACTTTATTGTCTGTCTTTTAAATTTGTTCTCCATATAGACTGCAGCCAAAGAGAGAGCGAAAGTTATAACACTGAACTATAAAATAAGCAAGAACTAATTAACGATTCCTGTGGTAGGTCTGCTGTGCTACAGATATCACTAAATTAAAAATAAAGAAAATATGTTCACAAGTAATATTTTCCCCTGGCAAATATAATGTGCAGTTTATACTCTTGCGGGGTAAAGGTAAATTTGTAAACATTTGAAAGAAAAGGAAGGTTAATAATATTATTTAACACAGCAACAAATGAGCTTTCTATAACTTATGAGCAAATATTAGTATCTAAAATGAAAGAGGATTGAGGAGAATGGAACCAGCTAAAACAACAATCACTTCTCAAATTACTCAAGTATCTGCCACATTAATTTTTCATTACTTTAATTTTCAGCTGCTCAGATCCTGCAGTTGGGATGGACTCTGTATTTTCACTCCCCAGGTGGCATATCATGTCCAGTAAACAAAATATAGGAAGATCCTATGGGAGTCCAATAATATCAGTTTCAGAAACAGCTGTTTTGAAATGAAGATTCTGTCATTATAAGGAAAAGTTCCTTTGCATTTCATATTCTCATCGGATATTTTTACTCATACCTTATAATAATATATTCTTTGGATTTTAAATGTCATAAAAATCACAGATATTTGCATTTCAAGACATTTTCAAGAATAAAAAAGTAAAAAAATGAGAACATAGATAAAGCTTTTAAATATCAAATGTCCTAACTGCCAGGTTCCCTATTGCTTGAGGGTGAGAAGGAGGGAGAAACATTAGCACGGACTAATATCTATATATAGCTTTGCAGTTTTATTGATAGTTAATAGGAAGCATGACAAATGAAGCTTTAAATAAGTTGCCAGGAGTCCACAGCCATTGTAATGTTTCAGAAATTTGTCATCTGTCATCAAACTTATCAGCTGCCTACTGTAACATCTTTAGACCAGCCACAAAGGATGCCATTAGTCCCTACTCATGCATCCTGGCGTTTCATGGAAGAAAGGTTTATAGTAACATTTCACATGTATGAAAACATGCTCAGCATTATTAATTGGTCCTGACACAAACAGCATTTTTGCTGCATACAATTGAGCAAAAAGCCTTACTCAGTGCAAAGCTTTCATCAAATTATCTACCAGTAAAAGCTGACAAGCTGATTGAAAGTGTCAGCGAAAGGGGGAGGTGATAAATAACAACACAACTTTCATTGCACAAAGCGATATTTTTAGCTTTTGCAATTTGTACTGAAACTCATTATTCTTCTCCATTATGGGTAAAGGGGAAACTCTGTAAGTGCCCAAGTCTGTGACTTCTCTAATTTTAAATCTAGCTCAAATGACTCTTTTCTGCAGGGAGATGACTAAATGATATACAGCCACTCACCAGGCATTTGTCTCCTGTTCACATTTAGGGAAAGCTATCAAGAATTAAACTCTGTGCAGCCATTACACTGGTAGGGATATTAAAGCTAGCACTGTGCTACATTAGCTGCAACATAGTGAAGAATGTTGCATTGCAGTCAGTTTAGAATTGATGTCACAGGACAGATGCCTGTGTCACAAACACAGACAGCTACAGCACCATAATTCAGTACCTGGTCTCTCTATTGAACATTTCTTGGTATTGCCATCCAAACAGGCTGATGTTTTTGAATTTGGTTTTGTTTTGTTTTGTTTTTTAATAACAAAGGATTTTATTGAACTGTCTGGACACACCTGTGCACAAAATGATCAACAATACTTACAGTATGTACAAAGAGGAAAAAATAATAGTAGCAGCGGATGGGAACATGTAAAAGCATTTGAAGAACATAAGAATTAGAATTTTTTTTTTGTGTTAAAGTAGTCAGGTGGTAAATTCAAACTACTAAAATCTAACAATTGAGAGAATCACAGAACATCCTACCATGTGCCTGAGTGTCTTTTTCCAAACACTTCTTGAACTCAGTCAGGCATGGTGCTGTGACCACTTCCCTGGAGAGCCTGTTCCAGTGTCCAGCCACCCTCTGGTACAAAACCTTTTTTAATATCCATCCCAAACTCCTCCTGACACAACTTCAGTCCATTCCATTGGATCCTGACACTGAACTCCAGACAGAAGGTATTAGTGCCTCCCTCATATGGCTTCCTCTCTAGGTGTAGCCCCATTTTCATATCCTTCATTTGGACACCAACCATTCAACAACTTTTTGCTAGTTTGGGGGTTGTTTCATTGATTATTATTGTTATTATTGCTATTATTATTATTTTAGATCTATTTGCTAGAAAGAAATTCAAATCAAGGAATTTCAGACTAGTATTTTTATGAAAATATATTTCGCATTGTAGAGGCAATGAAGCACATCGATGAATTCTCCATTTTAACAAGAAATGTCTAGGTCAAACAGATGCTTTCAATTTAAATACAGTAGTTTCACGAATACAAGCCGCACGGATTATAAGCCGCACTTCCGGTGCCTCAACAATGTTGCTGTCTTTGTCAATAGATAAGCCGCACCCCGAATATTAGCCGCACTTTCGTTCGTCGCGAGAATCCGTGCGCAGCTTTCACAAATTGGCCAATTAGTAACAGGATCGCGGCACAGAGGGCTTTACTGGCTCGGGGCGGGGCCAGGAAGGCTCGGCCCGCTCATGGTTGCCGACGGGGCCGGGTGGCCCAGCTCAGCGCCACGGCTCGGCGGGGCTGGCCGGGTGGTGCTGCCGCCGCCGCCGGGCTCGCTGGCCCCCCTCTCCCGTCAGCACCGCCCCGCTGCCGTGTTCCCTAGCCCTGCCGGCGGGCTGCCGCCGCCGCCGCCCGGCTCGCTGGCCGCACCGCGTTCCCTAGCCCTGCCGGCGGGCTGCCGCCGCCCGGCTCGCCGGCCGCGCCGCGTTCCCTAGCCCTGCCCGCCGCCGCCCGGCTTGCCGGCCGCGCCGTGTTCCCTAGCCCTGCCGGCGGGCTGCCGCCGCCCGGCTCGCCGGCCGCGCCGCGTTCCCTAGCCCTGCCCGCCGCCGCCCGGCTCGCCGGCCGCGCCGCGTTCCCTAGCCCTGCCGGCGGGCTGCCGCCGCCGCCGCCCGGCTCGCCGGCCGCGCCGCGCCGCGTTCCCTAGCCCTGCCGGCGGGCTGCCGCCGTCGCCGCCTGGCTCGCCGGCCGCGCCGCGTTCCCTAGCCCTGTCGGCGGGCTGCCGCCGCCCGGCTCGCTGGCCGTGCCGCGCCGCGTTCCCTAGCCCTGCCGGCGGGCTGCCGCCGCCGGGCTCGCCGGCCACCCCCTCCCGTCTGCACCGCCGCCGCGTTTCCTCGCCCTGCCCGGCACTGCAGGCCCCCGCACCGCCGGGCTCCCCCATGCTGCTGGCCCCGATTCTGCTGGGCTTCCCCCGCTGCCAGGCAGCCCCACCCGCCGGCCTTCCTGCTTCTGTCATGCTCCCCTGCACTGCTAGCCCCAGTTCTCCCAGGCTCCCCCGCCCTACTGACCCGGCTCTGCCGCCCCCCTGCCCCGCCCTGCTGGCTCAGGCTCTGCCGCCCGCCCCCCACACTGCTGGCCCCGCCTCTGCCAGGCTTTCCCACCTCTGCCAGGGCCGGCCGGGCTCCAGCTTGGCTTGGGGCTGCCGCGGGCTCTCACTTCCGTGTTGGCAGCTTTTAGAATTTTGTTAATAGATTAGCCGCCCCGGAATATTAGCCGCACTTCCGGGTTTCCACCAAAATTTTGGTCAAATTGGTGCGGCTTGTATTCGTGAAATTACTGTAAATACAGCAATAATTTCAAGATTATAAGCCGCACCTGTTTGGGTGTTGGCAATTGTCTTGGGTTACAATACAGAGTGTGATAAAAGGTATCTATTCTATCACCATCTGTTGAGGGTGGGGGCAGTGATCCTTATCTCAACGGCAGATGTTCTGCTAATGGGCCATCCATTGAAACCAGGCAGGGCATTGTTCTTTATCTTTTCACAACTAATCCTTCCTCCAGCGAGGCATTTTCTGCTAATGGCCCATTGAGTCCCACTGTGTGACTGATAAAATTACTGCATCCCATTGGAAGTTGCTCCAGCCAGGGGGAAGAGCCCAATATTTCTTACCAAGATGAAAACAGAGGTTTTGGGACACTAAGGGAACCCCTTTCTCCACTGGACTCCAGAGGAAAACTGGATTTCTCCACATCACCACTGGACCTCTGGAGGGAAACTGCACCTTCTACAGGAGCACTGCTCCAACTGAATCACATCTCTCACTGCAGGAGGACTGCAGCCACCATTTAATGGGACTGCTGCCAACACCCTGCCTGACGGGGTGTCAGGTTGTACTCTGACTTTGTCAGGGTTTCTTTGTAGTACTGTGTTTCTATTTTAATTTCCCTAGTAAAGAACTGTTATTCCTAATTTCCATATTTTTATCTGAAAGCCCCTTGATTTCAAAATTATAATAATTTGGAGGGAGGGAGTTTATATTCTCCATTTCAAAGAGAGGTTCCTGCCTTTCTCAGTAGACACCTGTCCTCCAAACTAAAACAGTAACTTTTTGTTCTTTGTCCATATATAAGCCGCACCTGATTATAAGCTACACTTCCCGGTTCAGACCAAAATTTTAGTCAAAATGGTGCGGCTTATAATTGTGAAATTTAAATTAAAAATTCACTTCAAAGTAATTTTAATTAATTCATTCTTTATTTCAGAGTCAGTTATTTGAAGTATTTGCATTAAAGTCACATTCTAGTAAGACTGTAATGAAACAGTAATTGCCAGAAAGAAAACAAAACAACAAAGGTGTAAGTCACACTAGAAGCAAAGTGCAGCAAGTTCTTTAGAAACAAATTTCCATTAGAATCTAGAAATTGTTTAAGGAAGGAACAGAAAAAACTATCTTCTTTCTCCAGAGTAAGAGCATAAAGATCCAAAATTGTCATTGAAATCTTGCACTCGGGATGCTTGGTTTGTACGTGTGAATTTGAAAACATGTGTTTTCAACTGATGATCAGACAGTCTAAATGGGATCTTTACAGACCTTTTCGTGACATCTGTTCAATGCTGACAGCATTATTTAACAATTTCATAGGAATATTGGAACTCAAATATTTGTATCTTAGTTCTATACATAAGTAGGCCATATATATTAAAAAAATCTCCCCAAAACACTAAACAGCAGAACAAAATCTAAAACTCTGTAACTTATCTTGCAGAGGTAGAACTGAAACTTCCTGCATAGGTAGACAGTGATCACCGAGTGGCTGAAGTCCACATAACAGGAACCAGCAACCCTACCTCTGGAATTGCAAGATATAGTTTATAGTCTTGCAAGCCAGATATTCACCATGCTTTACTGCTATAGGGGAAAAAAAACCCCAAAAACCAAACAACCAAAACACTGAATCATGAAAAGGAAATTTGGTTTAGGTTATTGTACAGCTCCAGGAAGTGGTTAGTGGGAAAACCCAAATCCCTTTAGGCTTTCTTTTTCCTTTTCTCAGTTCATTGGCTACATTAAACTCAAAAGATCTTTGCAACACCTGCCACCCCAGCAAGCACTTGAGGGCCTTAGAACAGCTCTGGCTTGAGTCACTGAGGGGAGTGACTGGTGTAATGGGTTGTTGGTTGCTTCTATCCCAGTGCTCATCCTCAAAACACAGTTAGCTAAATGCAGAAATGAAATATTTGAAGCTATTTAGAACTTCATGAAAATTTTATACCACATATGCAAGTTCTCTAACAGTAGTTTGTGGTCATCTGAAAACTGTAAGTGGACTTGAATACTATGGCATTACATTAAATATTTAAGTTAAAGATCACCTTAACCAATTATAACAGAGGGACTCAAATGTAGTAGAATAAAGACTCCAGAACAGTATAAGTTCAAGATTTTAACAAAATCCGCAACACATTATTAATAATATTATTAATAATATTATTTATTTATTTATTATTTATTATAATTATGATTGAGATAATTTGCTCAAAGCATTGCCATTTAGAATAATGTATTATTTTGTCATGCATTTACAAAATTGCCTCTTAAAAATTCTGAGTTGAGTAAGTGTGCTTGCTAAGATGGTAATATGAGAAGATGGAGAAGCAGCACACCAGATCTACCCATATCAACTTCATTAAGTATTTCCAAGTGTTTTTACCAAGAAAAAGAGAAAAGGTTTTGCAGAATGCTGAAAAACACTGGCTGCACTTAGGTTTTTTTCTTATTTCATAGCATACATTATTATTCTAGTCCTGCCTGAAGCATCATACAAGTTGTATTTGCCATTTTATTAAGGTTGATTAAAAAAGAAAAATAAAAAGGAGACAGGGTAGGTATACTTCAAAAACAGGTGGCTAAATTATCTTGTAAATTCTGTGCCTGGTGGTGCCTGATTGTTCAAAAGTTCGTAAGAAAATTATTTCCTTGGTGGAAAGAAGAGGTCAGGATCTGAAAGTCAACTTGATACCTAATCAAGGAAAAGAACAAAATTGCTAGTAATAAAGTTTCTACAGGTCAAGCATTTCCTTGGGCAACTTCTATGGAAGCTGACTATTCCCAAAATAGACTTTAAATTACATCTTTACAATTCTATTATCTTTAGTATGGTAGAATTTGAGGATGCAATTTGATGAGAAATCAGTTTGATAAAAGACTCTGCAAATAAAATGGAGTTCTGATGACTGTATACAAAATAGTGTTGATTATAAAACATCAGAGACTAATTCATTAAAAGTGTGCCAGTAATGTACATGGGAGCATATAAACAAGTAAACATAAAAGCAAGTTCAATGACTTTTTTTAATTACAGTAATTTCAGGACGGAACTGTATATTGAGGGAAAAGAAGGGCTTTGTATTTTCTTTCTCTTGTTTGTCCTTTGCCCCAAGTACTGGGGGCATAGATTGCTCAAAAATATGTTACTTATCAGTGACAGACAACCTTCTGAATGAGAGCTATAAGGTACAGACAGGCATTCACACAGAGGGTTATAATATGGAATCTTTTAAAATCATGAGCATGTTTTAATGATAACAGAAGGACCCTAGTCTCAAAAGAGAGGGTTGAACAAACAAAAGCAGGGAATTCTTAGTGCCATTTTCTGATTTCGTGTACCTGTAGATATAGATGAACATGAAGGAAGAATTGGTAGACAACCAAAAAACTAAGCCACAGCTAATTAAGATAAAAGAATAAGGTGTGAAAAAATGAAAGACTGGTGCCAAAGAACTGTAGATAAATTTTCTCCCCATTAATATAAAAAGAAAATGAGACCAGTGACAGGGAAAAAAGAGGTAAGAAGATAAGAAAACAAGGAAAATAATGTATGTCTGGAACAAGAAGGAAGTCAGTTGGAAAGATTAATAATACAATGGTAACAGAGTGTCAAAGACAAACTTTCTAGGGCAAGTGGTAATTCAGAAGCATTTGTTCTCTACTTTAGAATCCTCTGGCAGAAATTGCTATGCATCCTTTAAGAGATCTTTCTTTTATCTCTGGGTGCATTGAAAAAGCAGTCAGTATACTGGTTTTGCTATCTCTGTCTCAGGACAGTTTTCTGTTAAGACATTCTCAATTAACTCTCAATGAGAATGAAAACTTTAAAAATTGGAAAAGACCTATTATTGTAAACTTGTGAATTATATTTTCCAATTTTTATTTACCATGAGTGTTCTTAGGAACCTGATTGACAGTACTGTTCTAAAATTCAGAAATTTCATATTAAGTCCAAAGACTATTTTGACCATCTTAGTGTCTTACCGTTTTGCTTACAGAACTAAAACGATACAATCAAGAGAAATCACTGCTTCTCAGTACAGATTTGCTTATTCTGTCCTAAACTAAGAAACTGTTTATCTATCTATCTATCTATCTATCTATCTATCTATCTATCTATCTATCTATCTATCTATCTATCTATCTATCTATCTATCTATCTATCTATCTACCTATCTGTCTGTCTGTCTGTCTGTCTGTCTGTCTGTCTATCTATCTATCTACCTATCTATCTATTCTATCTCAATTCATACTAGCACATAGATAAAGTTAATAGATGCATTCAAATTTACAGGCTGAACAAAATAATCACAAAACAGACCATGAGCATACAAGATGAAGGTACAAGTGTACAAGGATTGTCAAGACACTTCTTACAGAGAAAACTGAATAGAAGTTTTCTGGGTTTTTTGTTTATTTGTTTGTTTGTTTGTTTGTTTAAGAGTCAGATTAAGTATGAAGGCTTCCTTGGATGTTTCTATATGTTGAGCTGAAATTCTCTTAGGTTTTAGGTGTGAGAAGAGGTATGTAAAGGCTTCCAAGACATGTAAAGAGTTTTCTTTCATCTTGTGACTGCCCCATCTTCTGGTCTGATTTTTTCTGGTTCATGAAAGCCTTTTTTCTTCTGTGTTTATGGAGTAACATTGCTATGAGCTTCAGAAAAGTATAAGATGGTATCTTTTCCTCTTTTCCTTTTGTGAGAGCTTTGATTAGGACTTTGTCATCCCACTTCATATATGGCTCATTCACTCTGCTGTCTTCCAATAACACACTGTGTACAGTAAATTCACGAATACAAGCCGCACTGAGTATAAGCCGCATCTCTGGGTGTTGGCAAATATTTCGGTTTTTGTCCATAGATAAGCCGCACACGAATATAAGCCGCTCTGTCGTTCGCAGCGAGGACCCGCGTGCAATTAGTAACAGAACCGCGGGAGGGCGGGGTTTACTGGCTGAGCTAAGGCTGTGCAGGCTCGGCCCGCTAGGGGCCGCTGACGGGGCCAGGTGGCCCAGCCCAGCGCTGCCGCTCGGGGCCGGCCGCCGCTGCCCCTGGGCTCGGTCACCCCGGGTCGGCGCTGCCCCGCGGTGGCAGGCAGGGACGGAGCTTCCCCTGCTCCTACGGCAGCGGCGGCGGGCGGGGACGGAGCTTTCCCGCGCCCGTGGCGCTGGCGGCGGGCGCGGACAAAGCACCCCGCCTCCTCCCCGAGCCGCGGCAATGGCGGCGCGCACTTCCCCCCCCCTCCCCGGGCCGCGGCAATGGCTGCGCCCCCCCCCGTTGGCTCCCCGGGCCGCGGCAATGGCGGCGCGGCCCCCCCGGGCCGCGGCAATGGCGGCGCCCCCCCCCCCGTCGGCTCCCGGGGCCACGGCAATGGCGGCGCCCCCCCCCCCCGTCGGCTCCCCGGGCCGCGGTAATGGCGGCGCCCCCCCCCCCTCCTCCCCTGGCCTGCAGCAGAGGAGGAAAGAAGAGAGCTCTCCCGCCTCTCTCCCCGCCCCCCGTGCTGCCTGCAGGGAGCCAGGGCAACACGGTAACACTGTAACAATTGCGAAATGCCGGCTTTTACTGGCCGGTGCTTGGCTCGGCACTCTGGCTGGCACGTCTGGGGTTGTAAATGTCAGAAAATTATTAATATATTAGCCGCACCCGACTATTAGCTGCACTTCTGGGTTTCCACCAAAATTTTTGTCAAATTGCTGCGGCTTGTATTCGTGAAATTACTGTATTTAGTTTTTCCCAAAATAATTTTTATAATCACCTTAAGAAAATAAATTTGTCTCTGTATATATGAATCTCAGAAGGATAACACATGAAATAGAAAATTTTAATATTTAGAAATGCATGCTAGGTTGAAAAAAAAAAACACAACTCCTGTGTAATTGTAGTTTTGAGCAATTTTGCCAGATGTGGGACACTGCCCTGGATTCAGTGTATCTCATAATGAAACTTCAAATTACTCAGAGACAAGTTAGAGATGTTAAAGTTAGCATACAGAGATCTTAGTACCATGTCCACAGCTGTAGGCCGTTACATCTCTCCAGAATGACTCAGGTAACAGCACATTAAAAGCAAGAGCAAAGGGTACAAGGAAATACAACCTCAGTACCCTGAATTATCAAACCTTAAACCGCTTGAAATTTTGGTGCCACTTTGATAAGGACGGGATTTAATTCTTCAGTAAGTGATAGAAGAAGCCATCCTGTTTTACAGAGAATTGAGTACTTTTTGGCAGAACAGTACAGATGGATCCAAACCGGCACAATTTTCTGTTTCACCAGACTGCAGTGATTTCACTGGAGTTTCTTGTCAAATATCTATAGATATAGGTCTATAGGGGCTCCTACATTTAGTTTTAGTCTATGGAAGATTTTATCCAGTCCTTTTTCAAACATGGGTAGCTGCTGATGACTGAAGGAGATTCTGTGACAATCACTATCCTGTTTAAAACTTTATGATTAATTTCTATTATGCATCAAGATACACATTTCATATATCCCGACAAGTTTCTCAAAGTTGTATGGATGCATGCCTTAGAAATTGTTTTGTTGTTTAGATTCCTTTTATTAATCTTCTGTGTTCTTTCAAAAGACCGGATTCACAGAAAGATGTGATCAATTAATCATTTGACGTGCTACTGTTTAATGTTTACCTTTCTGGTTCCTGGCACAGAACCCCAATTCTCTTTGCAGGGAAATGCTTTACAAATGTCCCAAGTCAATTAGCAGAAGAATCACAGTAGGCTCTGAGGAGGATAACTGAAAAATTAATTTCCTGTCTCATTTTGTCTGAATCATGAAGCAGTGACCTGAGATTGAACACTGGAAAGTCATCGTGATTCATTTTTTCATTCAGTACCTTAATCTTAACTGAGGTATTTTCAGCAGATTAAAATATAATTGTTTTAATCTGTAGAGAAAAATAGTTCTTAACAAAACAAATTCAAAATAGAATTTGGAGTAACTAACAGAAAAGGTTCTGCTTTTAGAACCCTTCAGTACAGCTTGCTGAGATCAGATGCTAGAGAACTATTTACCTACTCCCTACTTAATTTTTTACTTAATTTTAGAATTAAATATTAGAGAAGTGTAAAGCCCTGTGAGAGCACAGAAGCCCCTAGCTGCATATGGCTGTATCAGTGGGGCTTTTATTAAGGACTACTCATTTGAAGAAATCTGTTTGCCAGCCATCTCCCTTAAAATGAACACTCTCTTGTTCCAAACTATATTTATAACTTTTTATTATTAATACTACATTGGAGCATGCTTTCTTTGGCCTTCCTGCAAATTTGAATTGGAAATACCAGTTTCTGTGGCAGTTTTACATCTCTCTTGTGTTGATGCAGTTTTGTTCCATTACCTGTCTCCCACTCCAAGAATTTGACTGATAAACTGTTTAACAGGAATTGTTCTTGAAAAGTCTGATACAACTTTTAGGTTGCTGATTGCAGTTGCCTGAAGATATTTTGCAGCTGTGGTACAATGGAGAAGCTATTGACATTCAGAGACCAGGAAAATGCAGGAAGCAGCAATGACATTGTGAGCATGGTGCGATTTCTCATGTAACCAGCTATTGGGATATCATTTGAACAGAAAGCTTTCAGTTGATAGATCGCCATATTTTCAGAATTTCCAAATAAAAAAAGCCATTATAGAGAGCTTAAGACTGGTGCATGTGTTGGTATTTTGTTTGGGTTTTTTTTCAGTATGCATTAAAAAGTCTAAAAAGTGATGGCCAACACATTTATTAATAACCACTGCATTCTGAGAGTGCTTTCCTCTCCTAAAACAAAGAGGGAAACACATTTTATTGTCACAAGAGAGTATAAAGCTGTCTATAAGCCACACATCACCAAAACTGTAAGTTATGTATATTGCTTATAGCTCTATCTTTACCTTTTACAGTGATTGCTCCTCTCTTTTACCAACACTTCTTTTAAAATTATTTCTATTGATCAAACTTTGCCTTCCCTTTCCCTCTTCTAATGAAATGTCAGACTTTTGTTCTTTTCTTTCAGTTTCTCTCTGATCATCATCTCCTGTCTCATTACACTTATGAAATTTTCCCCCATGTACTTCTTGCATATTAAATAGATTGATATTCTAATTGTTTATACAGTGATTGTGCTGTTTTTCTGATATTAAATGCTTTACTGGATTTAGTCCTTGAACACAGACCTATGTTTGCACTAAAGTTCATTCCACAAAGTCCATGAGGGGTCAGGCATCAAAAAATCTTCTGAAAACTGATGCACTGTAATTGGTAGGATAACCAGAATGTACAGGTACTTTTGATTTAATGCTGCTGAAGATCAACACCATCTGTCAGATCCTTTCCTGAAGAAAGGGGTCAGGGTCTTCTTCAATGTACTTGGTAGTTATTCTGTTCTTTTTAGGAGCAGCAGTGCTACAGGTGTGTGGCTGCTACTCACTTTTCATATATTGCTCAGAGTTTATGAAAGCAGATTTCAATCTTTGTGAACTGAGAGTAACTTCAGAAGCTTTGAGTTCTCACCCAGAACTAGAAAGAGAGTAGTCAGCTTTGGTGAAGACTCAAATCTTATTGATGTGTGCTAAGCTGTGGATGCAAAACTGACTGTACCCAAGAGAGCAGAGAAGAGGAATCCTGGAATCATTACTTTTCTGCAGTGAGATTAGGACTAGCCACACACTGTAAAAGTGCTCACTGCCAACTTTCTGGTACAAAAAGAAGCCTAATATAAGTTTTTAATCGATTTGGAAAAGAGCAGTACTGAAAAGTGGACCATTTTGAAAAAACCAACATTGAAATACTTCTAGGGATGATCCAACATCTGATTCATGACTGGAGGGCATACCTATATAAACAACAACTGGGCTGTGATTTAGTATGTTCCTGCTATCTTCCAGTTGCTAGACATTCTTCAGCACTAACTGTATTTCTCTTTTTCAAAGAAGCTAGAAATGCTATCATTGCCTTCCACACCTTCACTTGTGTTCTGGTTTGAACCTTTTCTCTTGTAACATTGATCTGTGTGGATGTAGAAGAGGGGAAAGAGGCACAAACATTCTCTCTAGTTTTGTTTTTCCGGGCAAGAAGTCAGTTGCCCTCATTGAACTATCTCATCCTATTTAAAGGCTACTTTTAATTAATGCCGTATGTGCAAAGACTTGCATCAATACTGGTTCTGCCTGTCTTTGTAGTCTGAGAGTTTAGATTTAAATCTCACTCTTCCTGGGACATAATTTTGTTCGAAATAGAGAATCTCATGTCTCTACAGCCTGTAATGAAGATCAAAATGAGGATGAGAGTCACTGAAAATAATGGTCTGATTGTGAGACCAAAGGATCAAGAGTCTTGACTGAGAAAAAATTGATCCTGACAAGGAGAGGTTGATAAATTGCACAGTGCCTACCTCTGTGTCCTTCTTCAGACAAGAAAAAAAATAATTTCCTACACACGTGCACACATATAATTTACCTAGATTTATAATAGGAACTATGGTTAAGGAGAAATTTGATCATAAACAGTGAGACACCTGGTATAGAACAGTTACCAAACTTATTCCTACATTGAACTGTAATTTATACAGTGCAGTAAAAGTCACAGTGGCAAAAATAACCATGAACTTTCATTTTATTCTCTTTTCAAGATCAGATGCCCAGTATGACTCTTCAGCCTTCCTGGCTAAAGCTAAAACAACTCCCTCAAACCACAGAGCTACATTTACCTCTTTAGTTTCAGCAATGGCTTAAGTTTCTGAGCTGATGCCTATTACATCAAACGAACTGAAAATAATGTAGAAGGCTTTTGCAATATTGACTTACAGAACAAAAGACAAGAAAACAGAAAGGTCTCATTAGGCTCATGTACTGGTGATGTCCCAGTACTACGAATTCTCAATGGTCTGGTCCAGCATCTCGTAGATTGGCAGTACAGAACTGGAAAAACAGCATAGAGGGATGAACAGCTTCCTACTAAATAGAGTAGGAAGAATAGAAGAATAAAGGAGAAATAGAAGGAAGAAAGGAAGAATAGGAGGAGAAAGCTGTGGGTGACATGAAAAACGTTAACAAGGCATTCATCATTTTCTGACATGAAAAACAGGTACATTATTTTAAGTCCATATTTGGTAATCAGGAAAACCTAGCAGGAAATGTACTAGTTCATTTCCACTTCCACATTTTTTAATTTTTCCATTCCTGTCAATATCTACTGTTCTAGTCTCCCAGGATAGGACTTGCTATGGAAGATATAAAAAATTGTCTTTGGGAAGATGAGAAATGAACTTTACATTCAGTCTTGAATCTAAGTCATTGAGCAGTGTTTATTGTCCTGAGCTCATAAAGAAGTATACTCATTTCCTCATTTTCTTTTTTTTTTAATGCACTTGAAATATAAAGATCATAAAGTGCATCGAAAAGCAGTACAGAGAAAAATATTAACTAATAAATCAGTTTTTCTCACTTGTGCAATTAAGAATGTGCAGTTAGTGGTCTTTCTTCAAAAGCAATATTGTACTTTTATTCCAGTAATTTTCTTGAAATAAAACCTGTACACTCTTGAAGATAAAGAAATACTGACATATAACCACCACTACACAGAAGCCACAATTCAAAGGGTGAAAGGGGAAAAAAAAAACTCTGAAGAAATACTTGGAATCTGCACAGTGATGGACAAAGGTCAGTATATTAGGTACATATCTGAAAATTTTACCTCCAAGTGTGTAGACTTAGCACATGCTCAGATGAGCACCACTCCTTGGGCATCCTTTCTGGTGCATAAGCTTTACCACAACACACAACAACCATGTAGTTTTCATTGGAAACTGCTCACACTCCTTGTGGATTGTTCATGATTATGATGTTGTTAGCATTGACTTGTCTATGCTTTGGTCATGTACAGGTGCTGCCCAATAACTGCTTAAGCTGTGCACGTGCATTTTATTGCGTTCTCTAATGCAAAGCAAAAGACACAGATGCTAGGTAGGGAGACGGGGAGGTGGGGAGGAAAGAGTTGATAAGAATTGGAATTTTCTCCCCAAGAAAACCCACCATAATGACACCATCAGAATTTTTAGGAAGATGGATGTGAGAATGTCAGCAGAAGAGCAAGGGTAACATACCACTGCCACCACAGCACACTGCTGGCTCACACTCAGCTTGCAGACATCCAGGTTCTTCTCAGCAGAGCTGCAGCCCAGTCTGCCAGTCTGCCTTCCTGTTACAGGCTCTAACAATAATTTAATTCACTGTTTCTGCTTCACATACACCAACACACTAAGTGGACTGGCAGCACTACTTCTTCCTAAGTTTGCGCTTCTTTTGACTTCTCCACAACCTTGTATTCAACTCCCTCCTGACTAATCTAGCTACCTCTGTGTGAAACATGGACAGCTTAATTTACACAGCCCTGCCTTTCTCCATAATTTCAGGGTTTATAGCAAAAAACTCCTCAAGTTTAAGTCTTAACTTAGCATTACTTGTGTGGTTATGAGTTTACTTCTCACAATTGTATCCCTTTTTCAAAGTAGAAGGTCACTTGGTTTTTCAGCCTAGAGAAGAGGAGCCTGAGGGGAGACCTTATTGTGCTCTTTGACACCTTCATGAGCAGAAGCAGAGGGGCAGATACCATCTCTTTTCTCTTGTGACCAGTGACAAAACTCAAGGAAACAGCACGAAGCCAAGTCAGGAGAGGTTTCAGTTTGATATCAGGAAAAGGTTTTGCACCCAGAGGATGGTTGAGCACTGGAACAGGCTCCCCAGGGAAATGGCCACAGCACCGAAACAGACAGAATCCAAGAAGTTATTGGACAGCGCTCTCAGGCGCATGATATGATTCTTAGGGTGCCCTGCACAGGGCCAGGATCTGGACTTGATGATCCTGATGAGTCTCTTCCATCTCAGCATATTCTATTATTCCATGACTTCTGGAATTCTCACTTCTGATACCTTATCTGGACCACCCAGAAACCACCCAGATGTGAAACCACCCAGAACTCAAATATTAAGAGACTGACCACACTATTTACTACACATAATTATTCTGTCATTTAAGCTGTAACAACAGGTGTTAAAAACATGTTTTCAACTCTGACTACAGTTGTACTTTCACCTCACTTACAAAATCAGCAGAGCTTAGCAACCTCTTTTAATATAGCTTACGCCAGCCTTCTGCATAATATCCCACAGATGCTTAGAGAGCTTATCCTCTGAGAAGGACACCTCTTTGGTTGACTAGTTAAATCCTGAATAAATATTCTCTGCTTCTCGTTAGAGTAATGGTCTCCTCTGCTACAGGAAAGGGGCATAAGAAATTTTAACAATTTGTGTACATTGATTCCATTTCTACTGTGTATATTTGCAACCAGAAAATTGTTGATTGGCCCACTGCAACTGTAGTTTTTCAGATGTTCAGTATCACTGTGGCACATCTTTCTGTATGAATGTTCTTTTCTGTTGTATAATGTAGAAGGTAGCAAATTGCTACAAAACATTCAGGGCAGTATGCATTATGTCCTCTGCCTGCATGGAACCATATCTAACTTTCCAGAGGTAATCAAAGTCTCAAAGCCTCAGATTCCTCAAACTTCTCTCACCTCTTCCAGAACCTAAGCAGTAGCATGGCTATCCTCCAATATGTTAAGGTTTTAAAAGATACTATGTAAAATATGGTAGCATGTACTCTGAGAAACAGAATGATTTACTGCAACCCATCACTCAGAGTTGCTACATGCATTATATGAAGCTGAATTTAAGATATTTAAAAAGTTCTCTTAATTAAATTCCTATTTGTATTCCTTTGCTAATACTATTGGAAATAAATATCTCCCCCCAGCCCTCCTCCTCTTATAAAGGCAATAACTAAAGTACAGAACAGATTAGTTTTCAGATTTTTGTGTCTGCGAAGCTTTTTTACATAGGCATACTAGCAAATTTATGAAGGTTTGAAAATCTTTTTCATATCAGATGTCATAAATTATCATATATTAGTTGAGGCCTGTTTAGATTGCAAAGATACTGAGCTCTACTAAAGTGATGAATTTAATCTCATACAGATTGAAGTAATAGTAAGAACTAGAGTAGTTTGAGTATTCCTTTTCTAATTAATATTTTTATTGTGAAAGGGGAAAAGAATAGTACTGCTTGCAATCACAATTTCTGCTTTAAGCAACCAAGAAATGACAGCATTAACAGAATGTGATATTTGAGACGTAAGAAGAGGGGTTCGTTTCCCTCTACCCTCGTAACAAAGAAGGCAAAAATGAAATCAATATATATTAATGGGTTTTCTGTGTTCTTTGTTTTCTATTAAAAGGTAGATGCTACCTGGAAATTAGATCCAGTTAAAAAATCACAAACAATAAAAAAAGCCCTTGAATCTCCGTGATCTTTTTATAGAATTTTACTGTGTTTGCCAAAAATTATAATTTACTGTCACCTAAGATTGACATAATCCTAATTCTTTCTCATTTCAGTGAGTGATTCTGAAGTATGAATAACTAAACCTCTCCAGAAACGTGTAAGCAATTGAAATGCGAAACAAAAATCCTAAACCTAAACTCACTGATCAGTGTAAAGCAGGTATTTGCAACCAATTGGCTGAACACTTTCAGGCAATCCTGTTGACTCTGTCAAACTGAACATTATACAAGTAGAACTCTCAAAATATTATTTAAAAATTAACTGAATTGTTAAGAGCCCTATTCAGGTGCAATGGCTGAATTTTTTTTCAAACACCATGCATATGACTGGATTTTTTAATTGTTTAGATGTTTGGACAAATGACAATTTATCTTTTATATGCAAGTACACAAAGAGAATCTGAATATTTATACAAATATTATTTGGTTGCATAATATCTACTGACTTTTCAAAAAGCCAATGGATACTAACAATAAAATATGAAGGTGCTTCATGCTTGATCTCAAGGTTACAGGATAGATATCAATATTTCATAGCTCTAAAATTAACTACTTTGTTGGGTTTTTTGGGTTATTGTTTTTTTAAAGTTGTTGACAATAACATTTAAATTGCAGTTTTATATGGCACTTTACAAAGAGTTACATTTTGAAGCATTATTGCACAAAGAAAAGAATGGCATTCACATCCTGATGCTAAAATGTACTTCAAAATGAAAGCCAATTCAGTTATCTCTTGAAGGAGGTGCTGTCTCTTGTTTATTTGCAACAGGGGTAGAGGTTTATCAGTATCAGAAATTATATGATTTTAAGACACACTATACTGTGAATAAATTGATTAACTTTTGATCAGAAAGTTGTAGCAGAAGAAAGATTCAGTGAGAGACAGAGGCAGAGAGACAAGGGATAGAAACACTGAATAAATGAGGGAGGGGGGAGGTCTAAAAAGCCCTTTCCTTCAGTTGCCACTTTACCTCCACCATATCTGCCCCCAAAACCCATCCATTCACTCAATCTAGTTAATAAGTTTGTGAGCAGATAAAGCACTCAATACTTCTCCTTGACTTCAAAAATACCACTGAGAACATCCATTTGAGAAAACATATTGGCTCAACTCATAGCTTGCTATAAGTCAAAACACTATTTAATTTCTCATATTTTTCACACTGTAAGATCCTAAGAGTACTTCAATTTCTATATTTTGAAGTATTTCCCACAGTGATAGCTTACATGAATAGCTTGTTTCATTTAAGTCAGTGAACATTTATCCTGTATCCCTGACATTCACTTTATCTCCTTTCCCTCTCCACATTCAAAAGAGTTTAACCAAAGTTTACCATGCTCAAATACAGGTTCTTTAATGTAGAGATTAATTTAGTGATGACAGAGAGTTTATCTTCTTTGTTCATAGTTTATCCCTAGAGGGATGATTCCCAGCAGCGAAGAGGAAATACCCATTAGCTTTTGCCGTTCTACTACACTACTAGTGAGCAGAAACACTCCAAGGAAGGAAAAGAATGGTCCTACCTTCAAAGCAAACCTGCCCCATTGGGATAACCATAGCAAGGTTTACTACCAGAAAAGACTTTGTGACAACAAAAAGGGCTGAGAGGTACCTGAGAAGAAAAGGGAGCAGGAGCAAATGTTGTAACCCAATACCCTACTGTTTTGGGGATGGTATGTCCCTTTAGCCCTGTGACCCCTGCAGGACCGGTGGACTGGCCCCTGCGGTGGGATTGGCCAGAGGCCGGGGCTGACCCCTCCCCTTTCCTGACCCAGAGAAAAACCCTGAGCCCACGTGTGGGCTCTCTCTCTTTATCCCCATCTCTCGCTCTGACCACATAGAAGCCTAAGAATAAAGCAGAATACCAACCCTGGGAGATAGAGCCTCTAATGTCCTTCTGTTCTACATGAAACAGCATCCAAGGCCAGCTCTGCAGGTATTTGGGGGGCAGGCCCTAGGGTGCAGTTTCAAGCAAAGGTGTATTCCAGCAGTGATAGTAATTCTTTTTAAAGGGATTAAGTACAAATGACAAAGATATTTTTGTTGTCAAACCTAGCCTCTAAGTTTTAAAATACTAACGACTTAGATAATGTGAAAATTCATAGTCCTTACGTAGTTAGCTTATTTTCAGAGCGACTCTGCTATTATAAACCCAAACATTATACAATTATGCTTTCAAGAAGTGTGTTCATCATTTTTCCAGCCACAATACTACTTTATATAAATAGATAATGAAGTCCTACATCAGTGTAATAGCAACAGCACCTCTAGGTTTATGGTATCTTGATTTTGCTTCATGACATGATAGAAGTTTCTTTTCTCCAGTGTGGAAAAAGAGCACAGTCCACCTTCTCTCTTACCCTGGTAGTCTCTCCTTAGTCTCAGCCTCTTGCTCACCTTCTTTTTTATACCAGCAGAAGAGCAGTTGGCTGTCACTCCTGGCGAAACAATTGGCAAGTTAATAAATTCTCCATAGCAAACATGTCATGGAGTAAGTGCTCTACTTATATATGCAGAGAAAACTATACTCATTGTTCAAAGTTATCAGTAGACTTCATTTTTTTAAAAAAAATCAGAGAAAGGGACTAGAAGGGGGTAAAAATGTATTGTATAACCTCACAAATATTATTATAATAATATTCTATAAATTTAAAAGTCCATAAAAGGCCATGCTTTTAGCACTGATTCTCCTCAGTAAAAGTTAATCGGTCTGTGATCAAAGAGAAAAGAAAAATTTAACAGACAATGGGACTGAACTATATGATATCCAGAGATCCCTTCCAACCCTAATGATTCTGTGAATCTATGACTCTGTGACAAGCAGAGACACATTATGAAATAAACATAAAAGACAAACAGGAAATCAATAACTTTTCAAATACAAAATAGACCAAAAAATCCTGGAAGAGTGGGAGCACTGGAGTCTGTTTTGTTAGGTGTGGATACTTTATTGTTTGTTTTTAAGAGCTACATTTGCTTTTCATTTTCCAAAGTGATTTTGGTGGAAATCCTCAAATCTGGAAGAAGAGGTTTGTGTTTGACTGAATAAGCCCTTTTCATTTACAGCTCTGCAACCACCCTGAGGGAGTTCAAAATGCTCATAATGATTTATATAACAAGGTTTACTCATCTCAGCTCTCAAGGAGAGTTTCAGAACAAATACTGAAACTAGTATAGCTTCTGTAGCTTTCAAACCTGACACTGATGATTTTATCTTGGTTTTTTTTTTTTTTTTAAGTTTAATTGGCGTATTGAATTTGTGACTTTAACTAACCAAACATATTCAAAATATCCATAAGGTACAATTTTGTCATTAGCCCTGCCTTAATTAACTCTCTGTATTCCCTTTCCGCTAGACAAGCCTACTCTGCAGGATTTTCTGCAGGGAAAAAAAATATAAGCTTTTTTTGACATTAACTGTATCTCAACAGCTGTCAAGACCTGGGACAAGTACTGCATTCTTACTGTCACAAGGAAGCCAAAATTTTAAGCTCCATTTCTCTAACAAGATCAAATTTTTAGAAAAAGAAGATAAAAAGTCCCAGGTTTCATGACACACTTTTCAGTTTCTTAATCTTGTGTTAGTTAAGAGCAAGACTCCTGGAACTTGTTCCAAGTTCTTGCAAAAAATATCTCACCTGGAAACTTCTACTCCAGGGGCTGTGAGAGAGAAGAAATCAACTTATGAAGCAATAAGACCATATGGCCTTCCATGTGAAAATCCCCATTTCAGAAGTTATCTCTAGGAATAGACTTCAACTGGTTTTATGCCTTCTTTGAACTAATCGTGGGAAAAAAATAAAGGTAGGGGAGAGAATAATATAATCAATTGTTCACAGCAGTGTTTCAAGGATCTTAAAGGAAATGAGTAACAGATTTTCAAACAAGTCTTCTTTAAAGTAGAAGCAAAAGTGTAAAACTATTAATGTTTCTGTAAAAGAGAGAGACTATTTTGGCATTTCACAGTAAAATAAATCAGCTACTGAATTGCGCTTGGATAAGCCCAAAAAGGTTTGTTCTCATTTTTTTGTTTGACATTGATTTATGACAACCAACCAAGAATTTTGTCATAATGAGGATGAAACTACAAATTTTATTACAAGAAGTGTGACAACTTCCTTATGGTCTGATTTCAGGAGTTTTCACTCTCCAGAAGTCCTTTAAATGAATGATTATAGAAAGACAAGAACAGACCAAACATACAAATCTCTCTGCTAGTCTGCTACTATTCTTCAGCTCTGAAATAGCTTTGATAGCTTTCACACCAATAACTTTGATCTTCACTGATCATTCAGTGTTCTATTACATCTCTTTAAACAGACATGGGAAGACAGAAACTTCAAGGATTTAAATGCAAACATCTATACTGTATCTTGGATGTTTTAGAATATTCCATTTATTTTCTTAATAGCTTCTAAAACTTGATTTGGGACTTTTTTTAGGATTACTCTATACTGACTTATCACTCTATACAAATACCAGACATGAGCCCCAAGAATTGCTCCCTAGTCAGTCACTGTAAAACAACTCAGGATTTTTCAATCTTCCCTTTTTTGCCTGTGCACCATTTCAAACATACGTGCAACTTCATTATACCATTTCATAGTACAACCCCACAGTGTCCTAAGACTCTTCTACTAATCTAGTTAATGAGTTCTTCAACTGATCAATTTGATTTTATCAGTGAACTGTTTTTATTCCACTGACTATTCAATTTTAAAGGCATTAAAGAACTTACTGGTTTGTAGTTTCACTACTGATCTTCAGCTACAATAAACATTTACTGTTTTACTGATTCCGACCCTCCAGCTGTTCCCTTTAAAAATCTGTTTTATGAGACTCAGCAGCAGACTTCAGTAAATTTAGAAGGCTTCCATCAATCCATTATTCACACAACAGCTAACTCTTCCAAATCTGACAACAAGTTTTAGGGTAGAATTTCTCTTTAAAACACCCCCAAACCAGACACGTTGATTGTTCCTAACGAGGTAATATTTAACTGTGTGTTCACCAATTCTATTCTAAGCATTATTTCTATTATCTTAGTTGATACAGCAGACATCAGTCTTACGGCTTCCTGGAGCTATCCTAAAACCATTTTTTGTCATCATAGTTACTGTCTTCCCTGAAAATGATTGGTCATTGAAGACATCAAAAATTTCTAATACTCATTTTCTCTGTTTATTCAACTATCACTCATGTAGTTTATTTTCCAAAAGGTATTTTTTGAAAACTCACATTCAAAGGAGGAATCCAACCTAATTGTTTTCTGTTTAATATAAGTGAAGACAGAATTAAATGCAAAAATACGTAATGTCCCTGGCTTCTCCATGTTTTAAATCTTCAGTCATCAGCCTTGCTCACTGACATCCTGCTATTGAAATACAGAGGAAAAATGTGCTAATAGATAAGACACGTTGTTCTGGATATTCTTCAAAGCTTTTTTGATCTGCCTTATATTTCTGTTTAGACTAACAGTTTCAGAATTTATCATCTTTAATTTTCTTCATTTAGAAAATATGTAGCCATACTAGTTTCCTGTAGCACTTTTTGGAGTCCATTTCTAAGTACTCCACAATAAGAGATAATCTCTATCATGGCTGCTTTAGATCTATAAAAAAAGAACACTAAATATTCAGAGAGGAGAGTACCCAATTTTCTAGTTCTGTGATTAGAATAGCCAGAACAGACTACTGGTTTCCATTCTAGAGCTGTTTCCACAAATCATAAACATATTTTAAATGCAAATGTGAATGAGATAAAAAGCATGGCCAGAAAAGCCTTAGCTGATGAGGCTCTATTCTTCCTTCCCTGGCATATTCCAGCATGTAGCACTGCATAGAGTTCCTACATTCTTTCATTCTTTTTAAGTGCAAATTTATACCTTGACTGTCTGTGATAGTTGATATCTACTAAGTGAAGTGACAGGAGATTAAATCAACACCATGAGACATCACAGTTGGTATGCCTTATAAACAAAATAACATCAGGCAGACTTTAGCTAATTTGGAGACTGGACTTTGATCATACTGAGCAGAAGTTAAAAGGAATGCAACAAATAAGTTATGGATCCTGGCAATAAAAATTCTCTCTCATTAAATCCCTTTCTTTGCAAATGCTTGAAGGATGTGTGTGTTTTACTTTAATTTCATAGTTAACTGCCTTTCATATGTGATCCAATAAATATACCTTATATTACACTTAAGGCTTCTTTTCACTATATTAGAAAACAGAAAGTATGAAAAATGGAAAGTTATCCTGGTGATAACTTTGACTCACAAGAATTGGTACCACCCTTGCAGAACTCCAGGTTAGCTTTTCACTTTTCTGTTTAGGTATTGTACACATTTGTTTCCAAACATTTTCAAACTCAGTAAGAATTCGGAGAAAAAAGTCTAGTTTTTGTTAATTGGAAATCACCCATAAAATACTGAGACAGTATTTTTAAACTATGTATTTGTGCTTAGATCTTTGTCAGCAATTAGGAAAAATCTATGCATGGCTACCATTTGCTCTTTTTTTTTTCTGTTAAATTTAAGTGTTCAAACATGAAGGATGAGAAATAAACTCAGTAATGAAGGCTGGTATCTTGCCTAGGAAAAACAAAAATTACTGATGCTTCTTGCTAAGGAAACTGTCTGTCCCTCCAGGAGCCCCTCTGTCCATCACACTCCCACACCTGAGCTGGGACTGAGGTGCAGCTACACCCCCACACCTTCACAGTCACACCAGGCTCCTGAGCTGGCTCAGACCCAATTGAACCAGCCTTGGTGCAATAGGTAAATAGAAATGCAGCTCAAGCTAGTGCCCCTGAGGAGGACCCTTGAATAAAGGACCCCTGGGCTTTTACCCCCCGCCACAGTCTAGGCACAGGAAAGTCTGGAACCCTCGGCTCCTGCTGTGTATGTGAATGTCCAGTTCCCTGGTCAGGCCACAAAACCCCAGGCCTTTTGTGGGACAAAGAGTCGGTGATTCCTGCCCTTTTGCTTTGGGCCCCCAGAGCTCAACCTGCAGCTACCACTTCAGCTGCCCACCAAGGTACCAGCACTGGATGGATTCCTCAACACTTATCAGGACATTCTTCCTTTTCTTAGACAAACTCAAAAGTGAAAACTATATAGCCTTTTTATAATCAGTTTCATTAAAAAAACCTATAAGCACATTTTCAGGGGCAATTTTACTTCTTCCTACATTTTTCTGTTCCATACGTTGAAGAGTAACTTTCTAGCATTGTGGTTGGTGTATTCAGAGACTCAATATAAAGCCAAGGACATGAAAGGCAAAAGGGACAAATGAAGAAACCAAGAAATCACAGAAGAACTGGATCATTCTAATACAAGAAGTAAGGACTAAAAAAAACTCTATTACCAATATGTGCAATTATCTTGTATAGATTTAAGTGGAAAAAGCAGAACTTTTAGTTTGATACTATGACATAATGACATTTTCAATAGCTTTTGTTAACTGACAGGTAAATCCTTATTCAGCAAAAAGCAAAGAAAACTCTTGGATCATCCAGGTAATAGATGCATATATGTTTGACAGCAATTAATCTAGAGAATTTTTTTCGAGGAATAATGCTAAAATCTCATCCAAATTTCACAAACAACTCCAGGACTACAATATAATTTTTATTTATATTTTATTTTTATATGAAATACAATGTGTAGCAAAGAACAGTGTAAGATTCTAATAAGTGTTTAAGTATTTTCTTGATGGGCTTATACATTTTTTTTTGTCTTTATAATGGAAATATTTGGAGATCAAATGTTAATATGCAAGAAAAGTAATTACTGGTCTGTCCTATCCCTCATGTTAGATACAGAAATTTTAGAATATGTGGTAGGTGTGACATGCAGTGATCTGTAAGATCAGATATTTCATTCAGTTGTAGACTCAGGTTGTATATTTGGAGTTTAATTGAAATGGTGCTTCCAATTAAAAATAATTTTGATTATGAATAAAATAAAAGCCAACAAAATTAATTAATTTAAATATTATTGTAACTTTCCGAGAAAGGGCAGGAAAATTACTATTTGATTACTACAGTGTAGGGGGTTCATTTACTTGATTTTAATTTTATGTTTAGAAGCATGCATTATCTGCCTAAGTAAAGCCTTTTAATCTAATTTCAAGTAAAATGCCAAGACACAAAAAGCAAAAGGAATAGGGAAAGTCCCACAGCACTCATATCAGTTTATTCTGAAAAGATACTCCATGAAACTCCTTGGTTTTCTCCATCTAATTTCAAATGGGTTTTTTCAGTCTTGAAAATTCTGACTAGGATCTGAAGGGGGAAAAAATGTTGAGTTCTGATAAAGTATATAAGAATCTTCCAGTCTTAAGCCCTTTAAAAGCACTACTGCAAAACTAAGGCAGTGGGAATGGCTGTACACACACAGCAACTTTCTCTGTTGATGAGTAGAAATCTACACAGTTTGCTACACCAGCAGAAATCAATGTCCTTTACAGACAGAACAGAAACATAATTTCTTTCCAAATCTGACCTTAAAAATAACATTAATGAAACGCACATTTACAATGATTATAAATATAGAGTTACCACCTGTTCCCAAATGGAAAATGCTATCTCAAAGTTTATTAAGTATTTATTTATTTTTAAGTTTGAACCTTATGATGAATATCTGAATTTAAACAAATCAAAACCTGACGAATAGTAGAGTACATTAGAACATTTTTTCCCCTTGAAACACTGAGCTGTTTTTCTTGTGAGCCTGCTGGGACTTTCAATTATGAAATCAAATCTCACCTCATCATCTGTCATCTCCTGGGAAACAAAAACATATTGACTTTACCTCCTACTGCTTAAAAGGATGAGTCATTTATTTGCTTCATTTCCAGAGATGAAATACACCTGCGTAAGCAGTTGCTTACATTTTACAGGCCAATGCCGCATTATTCCCAACAAATTACATTCCCAGGGATTACCCTATGCATTAGCAAACACTTCAGTACTTGAGGAATTGCTATTGCTTTTCTTATCACTCCTACTGTGGTTTTTCCTAACACGAATCTGAATGACATAGTACCAGTAATAACCTAATCAAGATTGTATCACACTTTTTCATAAAGGCATTTTAACTGATTCGTAAGTGAAAGCCACATATAATAGTAGCCTTTAGTACTACAAAACCAAAGTATTTTTTCAAAGTAAGGCATTATCTAAAAGCAAAGATCTGGGAAAAAATTACTCAGAAATTTTATAATTAACTTGTTGATTATGGGTGGGTACTTTGCAATTCCATCAAGGTAATGCTTTATTAGTATAACTAAAGTTATTTTACTCTAGTAAATGTTGGTAGTAAAATGTTTTCATTTGAAATTAGTAAGGACCAATGATTAACCATCCATTTCAAATGCAGTGGATTAAGCTTTAATAGCTCTAAAACATACAGAACAATGTTTATAGTGCTGGAGTTCAGTGAAATGGTTATTTAAACAGCTTTTACAAATTAAGTCTGAGAGCATCTGTATCATTTGTATGACCTACACTTGCTTACCCTGCAAACAGGGCATGATACTTTCAACAGTTGCTATAGCAACAACAATAATGCTTTTTAAGTAGCAAGGAAGGTGCTAAAGTAAAAATCACTTGAAATAACCTTATCTAATGAAAACTCACTGAAACTATATTTGCTCATTTTTCCTTTTTCCTGATTAAAAAAATCCATTTGATAAAGGCAATTTTTAGTTAACCACAATAAGGCCTTGAAAAATGCATATAAGACTGATATACAATACACCTAAAGAAAATACCTACATTTTTAGAAAGAAAAACTCATAGAGCGTACAAAAATTTTAAAATTGGTGTAACAAAACATATACAGCCAGCTGAGGCTTAGATTCTGCAACTTGCATACAGTAAAATCAAGTTCATGGCAGGAAGCATTACACCCATTAAGCAAATGCTTGTAGGACTGTACACAGAACTTGCTTTCTTATGAAATGTATACCTACAGAAACTTGGATATTTGTAGATGTTTATATGTAGTCTTATCATAACACTGCGAAGTAAAAAAAAATGCTAATAGCATTGAAGCAGTATCTTATTGTTAACGTTGGAGCACAAGTGAATGTTGTTTATATCTGATGTTATGGATATGTTCCAGAACAAAGCAGGCACAGACAACTAAAACAAGAAACCTAAATAAAAAATTAAAAATATCCCAAATTAATGAGTGCAATATCAGCCTTAGGTGGATTCACCAATAAACTTTTCATGCCTATTACATGGGAGACTCCCAGGAAAAAAGTCACTCTTGGAATATTATTTATTTACAAGATGGGAACTATCAAGTTTAAAAGTGCATTATAAATAATCAGAACAATTAAAATAAGTACTTATATTTTACTTCTACCTTTGAGAAATATTTTATTCAACTATTCAATGGAATTCTAACTTATGCACACAGTTGTATGATTTATGTTCGAATCTAAGTAAATATTTTAGTGAAGTAAACTGGTTACAAAGAAATATAATTCTAAAATACAAGAGTCTGAACTACAACATTATTCACAGTTCAGAAAGAGCAGATCATAATATGTACATATTTTTCTCTCTTTTCTGAGCCTTTACTGACTCTCATATTGGTTCTGATGAAGTCGGTTCAAGCTAGCAGTTACTGACACAAATTTAGAAATGTATACTGCAATCATTATTTTTTAGATGTGTGAAATATTTCATGTTGTGATAAAGAAATCATAAATAAAGAAGGTTCTAGCTGTCTTAAGAAAAAAACATAAAGGACAAGAGGTGTTGTTGCACTAAAGGCATAGCCCTGTCTACATTTATCTGTTGTGTGTTTCCAACATTGATTTTACGCAGTCACACAACACAAATTAGTGACACAATGATTTGAGAACCAAAAAAAGAAAGATGTCCAGAATCCAGAAAAAAGATACAAAATACTGTAACTGTAATTATAAAAACAGAAGAGATAAACTTCTTCTCAGAAGTTTGGATGCTGGAGTTTACAATGTTTTCCAATACTTCAAAATTCATAAACATATTAAGATGCCTCAAAGCACAAATTCCATCTCAAAAGATGGAAAGCAACAACATTTCATTTTATGAAATGGAATTTCAGGAATTTCTATGAGTCCCAAGATGTCCAAACAATGTTGTTTGTTCAAGTGCTTCACTGTGCTACTGTGTCAGACATGTTAGTATGCTTTTGAAGAGAATATGAGACAGGGCATGGTGTTAAACTAGAAGGGTGCCTACAGCCATCTCTTTCCCATGGTCTCAAAGACCTCTCCTGTGATCCCAGCAGTAACTTGGGGATGTCAGCTGGAGTAGGCAGACAAACACAAACCCAAAGGTGACAAAGCAGACATAAAGGACATTGTGTTTCATTCTAAACCAAAATTCAATGTACAGTTTTTATGCCAGTAATGCCAATTCCTGGTCAGTCATACTAGTTCACAGAAGAATAACTGAAATAAATTATCTAACTGATTATCTGATACACTTTGCATGTAGAAGCAACTCAAGTAAAATACAGTGAATTTATACTGGAGGGCTCCATACTCAATGCAGGGATAACTTTCACCACATACTGTGATTGGAGGATTCAGGTGGTTTTGTTCCTTAACCAGGAGTTGGAATTCTAATACATATAACATGTTGTTAATGTGAACAATCTAAATCTTAAACAAAAGTTTGAAGGCTGAATTTCTAACCAAGCAATTCTTATATTTTTATTTATGTGAGCTACTGAACTTCATTGCCTTGACCATACAGGAATGTAAATTCTGAAATTTTGCCAAGTCCTTGTCTTCATGTATTGTTTTACACAATTCCTGAAGCTGCCATCTATAAGTGAATGGAAGATAAATAACAGACTTTAACATTTCTCTTCTTGATCTTGAGAAAGTCTATTCAATGTGGAAAAAATCCAGCGAGGTTACACTGAAAAAGATCTCTCATAACTAAGGAATTTTGGATGAGTCAGTATTATAGAACTTGGCTCAATTTTTCAGTCTTGAACAGGAACCATCTTTTAAGATGATGGCTGTCCAGTAGCCTTAAATAAAAGCTGAGAGATTTAACGGTTCACCATTTTAGAGGTGGTCAGGATTATAACTTAGTAGCAGAGCATCACTGATAGATACTCTATTTCCTTTTTACATTTGAGGCTAAGGAAAAAGGCGGAATATGAAAGGTAAATGATTACTAGAAGAGAAAATTATCATATCTTCAATAGAAGAATTAACTTAAGAAATAAGTACAAAACCAGACCTATCTGCTTCAATGCATGATATGGAAAAAATTTAAATCCCCTCACTTTTTTCCCCCTAGTGCTTTTTTATATAAACCAATGAAAAAAATAAGTATAGTAAATGAAGTCCATTTTTATCCTGATAATGAAATTCTTAATTCATATTCTTTAATTTTGAAATTCATGATTTTTAACTTCAAAGTACTAGAATAAATTAAATAAAAATAAATATTTTTGGCCTAAAAGTACCTGTTTTGTAATCACATTCACATAAATCCAGTCAGCATGTGAAGGTTTTTTCCCAGATGTCATACAACCACAGCAAAACCTGCAGTTGAGGGTCTAAACAGGAACTGATTCTCCCTCTTCCAATTCTTATCAGGGCTCATGGAGAGATAGGTGGGCTAATTGGATGCAATGCATCTTGGTAGAGTTCTATATTTTTGGAGGCTGACAGTCTTTCAGATTTGGAGATCATGATATTTCTAAAGGTCTGAAACATATTCTATTTACGTGAAAAGGGTTTGCAGAAGCCACAGAAGCCACAAGCACCAGAATAACTGAAACACCTGGTGCCAAGGTTAACTTTCAGAGGAAATACTAGAGTATAACATAATATGAAGTTTGAAACATGCCCTTCAGAATAAGAAATATGTAGTAGATTGTCCATTATGAGAGATTTTTCTTCTCTCTTCAACAGAGAAAAAAAAATTGTATACTGGATACTAAGAAACTAATAGATACTAACTCAGATACCCTGCAGATATCAACAGTCATGCTGAGATTAATTCTTAAAAGAATGTTCAAGATATCTTATTTTTTTATATTGAAGTGTATAAAAAAAATCTATATTTTCTTCCATACCAGTAATAATTTTCTTTTGTGTAAAATTCCACTTCCCTTATAGTGCTTCTATGTTAAAGTATAAAAGCAATTAAATTACTCTCACCAATAAAAACCCTATTATTTTTCCTAATACTTACAAAGACAAATATATTCAAAATAATTAAGTAAAATTAATGATTTTCAAGTAGTCTTTGGAATCCAGAGAGGTCTCAGTTAACTGGAATCTAGAAAATGTTGTCCTGGTTTTCAGTGAGGACCCTGGAAACTACAGGGCTGTCAGTCTCACTTCAATGTCCCCTAAAATCATGGAAAATACAATTCTGGGAAGTATTGAAAAATGCCTGGAGGGCAACACAGTCATCAGTCACAGCCAGCAGGGCCCTGTGAAAGGGAGGCCTACTTATCAAACTCGATTTCCTTCTACAACAGGGTAACTCACCTAGTGACTATCTTCAGTATATTTTATCCCCTCCAAACTTTCCTGACTTAATTATTGTGATATTAAATAAATTCTGAACAGTGACTAGTTCTAAACAGTGATGCTAAAATTATTCTTGTGATACACACGACTGCCATATGATTTAGTGTTTGTGATACTTTAAACTGCAGTATTTCTTTGGTATTTGAATAAATGACAGTTTGCTACAATGCAAATTATGATGTAAGTAAGGATTAAAAGCCTTGCACCTGCCCAGCCTAGAAAAAAAAAACCTTTTGAAATAAATCATGCCGAGATAGGCTAAATAGATTTTTTGCTTTAGCCCATAAAACACGAGTGACTGAAAAGCTGTAAGATACTAACTTAAGATGGAGAGCAGCCTTTTCCAGCCAATAAGAACAACAAAACATTTTTTATTTGGTATATTCTTGATCAATTTAGATATGCAGAATAGGCATAACCTTTCTCTTCTGCATACAGGCACTTGGCAACTGCTTAGTTATATGTAAATGGACACTGTCAGGAACAGTCATTTAAAGGCATTTAAGGCACCCCTAATTTCTGAAGCAGAGCTAAGACAACAAAGACTTGAGAGAAATTGCTCCAGCTCCCCATTGTGTACCCACTAATAGTGGAAAATGTGTTGTGCCTTTTATTTGGAGAAGAAAAAAGAAAAACTATATATGAAAAATTGCTGAGAGGCCAAGCCAAGTCACAGGGTAGCTTACTGCTAATCAGGCACAATTATCTCAAGAGTATTGAGTAATCAGTTTAATCTTTATGGCAAGTTGACCCATATGACATCAAAAGAAAAAATAGGATTGGCTTATGAAGTCATTTTGTGTTTTCCATAACTGCACATAATGATTTACTGGCTACCTGAAATAACACAAACCCTCTGGTCAAAGGTCTGAGGTGCAGAAGCCAATGTCGCTCACAACTCTACAAGCCTGTTAAAAATTGAAGTAATGAGAGGGTAAAATGGTGAGGCAACATGACACTGTAGTATGGCTACTGCTTTACTCCTGAGAGGATATTACCTCTTGCTTCCACCAGGGTAAATTTGGAAATTTTTAAGATTGATACATTGACAGAAGCTGAGGGGAACCCAGGAAGAGTACCTTATTTCTATTCAGGCCAGTATTATGTACTATTCCAAATCTTGTTCCTAAACATGTCATCCTGAATATCCTATCCTCTGTCACCTCACTGTGTATAAATTTGTTTCATCTTGTCCTGACACTAAAGCGCTCCCCATCCAACCACATAATATAATTTTTTTCCTTTTTACCCTCTCCATCCTACAACTCCCTTCCTTGCAAACACATATAACAGCATTTTGGAAGATTTGTTTTTTTCTTCTTTTATTTTCCATAGCACACTAGCCTCTTTACATCTGTGTCCAGATATGACCGGTCTGAGAACAAAACTGAGACTTATAGTTAATGGTTAGCCAAGAGTTCCTCTATTATATTGTAATGTCCATGTAAGCAGAGATCCCAAACAAAGGAAAATAATTATTTTCCATTAAATATATATATTTTTTTTTTCTGAGTAGGAATTCACATTAGAGGGTATTAGAGACCTTGCACTAGAATCCAATAGTGCAACCCTCCTATCATACCCCTCTCTTTGGTTCACATCCCAGACACTATCAGAATTTATTGCTGCTGGTGAGCAGTTATTTGCTCAAGGGACTCACACAGGAACCTCCTTGAATCCTCAGCTAAGCTGAAGGAAAAGATGAACTGACAGCATTTACACTTCCTGAATGCTGCTAAATCATGCCTAAGGATTACTTTACTCCAGAGAATGTAACAGTATCCTTGTGGAGTAATCTGTGTATTTGGGATACTTCTCTTATTATACCAAATAATAGGTTTTTCAAATAAATAACAAGAGAAAGACTTACTCAGAGGTTCTCACGACTCTAAAATCCCTTGTTATTTTGAACCGCAGAAGTTGATCGTTATGATGTGTTTTGAATAGATTCAAAATAAGGTTTAAGAGCAAAGCATGATTAATTCAGTAAATGTACTAACTGATCCAAAATGTAAATGCAAAGTGTGAGCTACATGGAATATTTCATGTCTTTTATTGGCTATTCTTCAAAGAAAAATAATCCTAATAGTTTTAGGCTCCTCAGAACCCATTACACAAATGACATTTCAAGATTCTCAGAACAGTACACTTGCTACGCTGATGAACGTTAGCCCACATATTACATAGCTTGGTGATAGTATTCAAAAAATCAAGGAAAATCTTTTGACCCACTGGAAAAACAATACTTCCCTAACCCAGAAATATTTGTACTGGTCAACGTACTTTTCTGTTTGTGGTTTTGTTTGTTTGTTAGGTTTTTTCCAATCATATGGAAGTTAACTATGCCTGTAAGAAGCTTCTTAGAGTATTATTTTTCAAAGACAGAAGATGCTATTGAAAATTTCCCTGTTCCAGGAGTAGATGACATGCATAGATCTCACTGGCTTTGAAACTCTAAATGACAGGAGATACCAATTGGCATAAATACTGTTCTCAAATTATCTCCTATCTGAAACTCAACATCTGCTGCCATTGGCAGGTATGCCAAGAGTTTTATTCCCAACATCATTATTCTTTCTGCTTTAAGGTAGCTGGGAATATAGAGCACAATGAACCTCTTTGCAGATGGACAATGCAAAGCCTAGAAGACTTAGAATTAAGGCTTAGAATTTAGGTATTGCTAGAACACTTTTGATGATCAGAAAGCAGAAGTTATTTGTCAACTCAAAAGGGAATTTAAATTAATTTTGATACAGAAACCTAGAAATTGTCAAATTATATATAGTTTTAAATGAAAGGTTTAATTTATTTTTAATTTTTTTCTTGTTGTGACAGCCATTTACAGTAACGTCACGATTATAAGCCACACCATTTTGACTAAAATTTTGGTCCAAACCTGAAGTGCGGTTTATAATCAGGTGTGGCTTATAATCGTGAAATTACTGTACATGGAATTCCCAAAGATTTTCCTATATACCTGACTTGCTTAGAAGTCTGGTCACAAAGCAATCAGAGTAAACAGTACACTTAAAAGTCACAGACTATCAAAATGCTTTTGCCTGAAGGGCAGCAGGTTGCACTTAAGTAAAACTAGAATTAGGCCAGGTTTGCAATTACTCTTCTAGGTATTCTTTATCAGAACTCTAGGGAAAATGACTGCTTGTGAAAGAGGTCTGGAAGTTACTAAGTTCAGGCTTCTAGATAGTGCAAATAATGGATCAGTGTACAAATCACTCACTTTGCATGAAATTCCATGCTAGCCTACATAGCTAGCAACTTCAGTATGTCAAAAGTAATTACCTTTTTGATGTAGCAGGTATAACGTGTCTAAAAACAATATATGATTACAGATGCTGAGAACGGGGGAATTACAATGGAATGAATAGTAATATGTTTGGCCAAATTGATAAAAGACAAAGGAGTTAAGGAATAATGAGAGTGCTGTCAAATCCAGTGAATATAACATAAACAATTAAATATGATAAAGCAGGATTAGGAAGCAAAGGCATCATGTAGTTTAAAGATTTTTCAGAAACCTAGTGTATACTGCTGTAATTGAATAGAACGTGATTAAGGAGAAAGCTGAAAAAGCATTACATTACATTATAAAGAAAAACTGTGTAAAACTCAAAAGACTGAATTTTACTTTCTGCTAGGAGCATTTAACCAATAATGGAATCAAGATTGAAATTTTTGAAGAGCAAGGCTTTAAACAAAATAATATTGACCATGAAGAGCTTTCTAGTAATGTACCAATTTGACTATTAGTAATATGTTCAGAACATATTTCATATGTTAGGCAGTCTTAAAGGAAATAATGAAATATTGAACACAGGCAGTAAAAGTAGATAACTCGAAAGAGGGATGAAAACCCACTTCAGTAAAATCTTTTCTTAATAGTTAAGAAAAGATATTTAATAGATATCTAGATAGATATCTACTTCTATAATTATCTATAGATAATTAATAGAAGTAAATCCAGTTAGCTGCTGTGTAGTAGCGGATGTGTTGTTAACATTCATATCTGGTTCTACCGGGTTTTGTCTTTCAAATGTCTTTGTGAGGTCCACGATTCACATACATTACACAAAGAGAAAAGCCAAAGCAATATTCAATTCCTTTGCCAAAACCAAAAGTACAAAGAAGCAGAATGGTATAAATTAAGGAAAGGAGAAAAGTTTGCATCCTATCCCAGAACAGACATGTAAAGCAGATGGTGTGATTTTTCTTCATTTATTAGAGTGATACAGTTTACACAGATTACTTAATGGATAGCTACAGGTAAGGTGAATCCCACTCTTGGTGACTAGCAAAATACTTGCATAGAAGTAAATTCTAAGAGTCTTTATAAACAATGTCTGAAAGACAATTCTGTCCTAACCATTACAGGGCATCACAGAATACCTGAATAACTGAGGTTTGAAGGGGCCTCTGAAGTTTATCTAGTTTAATCTCACCTGCTTACAGTAGGGTCAGCTACAACAGGTTTCTCAGGACATTGTCCAGTTCAATTCTAAATATTTCCAAGGATGGAAACGGCAATATCTCTGGCCAATCAAAAGAAGGAAAGAGAAGAAGGAAGGCAGGCAGGCAGGGAGAATTGAAGAAAGGAAATTTTCCTGCATTCAATTTGTGTCAGTTGTTGCTTATTGGGCAATTACTTGCTGGCAGAGCATGGGAAACTGAAAAAGTCATACAGAACTTCGCAGAGTGCTAACAGACATATGATTAAGAACTTGGATCATCCCCTGTGGTCACATGAAAGCATTTCTATTGTGATAAATATATTTTTTCTAAGAAAAAAGGTATTTATAAAACATTATTTGCCGCAAGCCATGTTATGGCAGTGGAAAAACACATCTGGAGACCAAATCAAAAACCATATTTTTCTGCCGTCTCTCATAGTCCTTTTCTAGAGGTCCCTGCTAGTCTAAGCTATCTTAGAACTTCCTGTAATGTATCTACTGATTGTCAGATGAGAATAACTATTCTAAAATATATGAAAAGTATGTAGTACCCATTTTCAGAGACTGCAAGTTATCTGGGTGGGTCATGAGTATTTTTTCTCAAGTATTAGTAGTACAGCCTATTGAGAAATACACTAAATCTGTAAGTATAGAAGAGTATATCAGGTTTAGCAGCTTGACATGTTTCTTCTACTATAGATACACCTCTGTATTAAAAATCTTACTCATCCAAGAGCATTTCTCACTTAGCTTTTTAATAGTTTTATTTCTTTCAATAAAAACGACATAGATTTACTTATGTATCAACATAAGGGCAGCTATTACTTTTGGGAATGCACTGTTGTTTCTTATCTATTTTTTCCACCATAAAACTCAATCAAACTAACAAAACCCTCAAAAACAGCAACAACAACAAATCCCAAACAAAATTCCCTTTAGGTCATATCTTGGTTGGTTCGAAATCCACAGTGTTGCTTAGGCAACTTGACCTCTTCAGTACAGACACAAGTATCAGGAGGCAGTTCTGGCAGTATGAATTTGATCTGTGTCATTATGGATGCATACTGAGAATGAAATCTATGTAGACAAGCATTCACAGGAAAACAACTGTGTTCTATACCCCACAAAAATGTTTAATTTGTCCTTTGGCACCTTTATACATATATTTCCTGGTCTAGAATACTCTTTTTCCCCTAAGTGATTTAAATCGATGATATAAAATCATTTTTTTCCAACACAAGCCCTCAAGCAAAGAATGGGAAAAAAAAAAAAACAAAACCAAAAAACCTTCTCCTTGGTTTTATGGGTATTCATTCCGTTTCATGAAAGTATAGCCTAAATATGTAGACCAAACCAATCAATATTCCTGATTGTTTAATTCCAGAATTCTTAGGTTTTCCTGGGTCCTTATAATTCCCTAAATTTATTTCTGAAATGTAGTAATGTTCTAAAAATAGTACTGTTTTTAAAAAATGTGGCCATCATTTGTCTTATTTTGGAATGCGAAGTAGCAAACTAATTATACTACATACAAAAAAAATTATCCCAAGAAATATACATTTTTCTCTGTATCTATTTTACTTTAAAAAGGTTGATTATACTTATATACTAAAAGCATAGAAATACCTCCTGAGTTTATACGTATGATGAAAGGAACATCTAAAATCCTGGAAAGGTTATTGTAGTGAGGTGAAACTGTTCAGTTGCTGATCTCCTGTCAGCATTGTAGGAGCCTTCAGCCTGTTTCTACACTGATCTAGTAGCCTGTGTGGCAGAATGTGAAGAATAGCCATCTGTGTCAGGTATGGCAGCAGGTGCCATATCAGCTGCTGCCAGATGACAATAAATCTCTTCCAAGTACCTGGCAACTCTGATAGACACTTTTATCTTTGCATAAAAACCCCACCACCTCAAAAAGTTCTCTGAATAGAAATGAGAAACTCAACAGAATACTGGCTGATAAAGGCCAGAGCCTATTCCACTGCAGATGTACTGTGAAGTCTAGGAAACAGGGCTTACTCATGAGTTCTTTATCAGGCACAGCAGTAATTTTTTTTCAGTACAGTATTGCTAATAAACTTGCATAAGGTAGAACTTGAAACAGGATAACAGGTATTAAAAAAAATGGTTTGCCATTAAAATTTTACAAATTTCTGTTTGCACAAATGTGACTCGTGCCAATAAAACCAAATAGAATATCTCATCATTAGGGGATTCAAACAATGACAACTTTTCGGTACATCCATCAGTAACTCTATACCTGAAATTTTTGTAGGAAGGAGATATATATATAAGAACATTTGATCAGATTGTTTAAAAAATATTTTAGGAGTCTCATATACATTTACAAATATATATGTTTTGAACTCAGAACTACTATTTACTGTATAGATGAAAAGTAATTCTTGAGATACCTTACTGGGCTGAACGCTTCAGAATGTACCCTGACTTCATGAAAGAAAGATCTTCATGCCTGGATCACGCAGTTTTGTCACCAGTATTAGCTGAATTTCCTCTGTGGTCAGCTGTTTAACAGTAGCTAATAATTTTGTCAAGTTGATATTTGTTTTTTTAAAGAACATAAGTGATGAAAATGCTGATTATAAAGAGACATCTTTGAAGGAAAACAGACAAAATCAATCAAAAAATGGAAGATGAGTATGTGATTCTTGTGAAGGAAAAGGCAGAATGAGTGGCTCAGTCAATCAATCCCAACAGAATTCTGTATATCAGAAACCAACATTCTCTAAAACTAATTAACCCAAATAATAAAAAAAACCACACCAACAAAAACAACAGAACAACAAAAAACCAAAAAAAAGGTCCGAAACAAAACAAAAAAAAATATACAAACAAAACTCCTCCCCCCCCCCACCAAAACAGGACGCAGCTTATTTTTTATAAAAGTAATCATTTTGAAGAGGTATATAACCAAAAATTCTGCAACTATCATTAAAGAGAATGCCTGATACACGCTACCTGTATGATACTATTTTTAGTAGAATGGGGAGGTCACAATGAAGATCCAGTCCTCACAATAAAATGTTGCACTTCTGTTACATTTGACTTTTTTGGAAACACTTTCAAAATAACAGGATAGGCAATTTTTGGCTCCCCAAACACTAAAAACTATTAGAACGGCAGAGACTTTGAGAGATTTGTCCAATATATTTTTTTAGTCAAAAAAACTTCTAGATGCACAGAAAAAGAAGCACTCAGAAAACATGTGAACTAGGAAAAAGAATTAAAGTCCCCGTGGAGTAAGAAAAATTATCTTTCTCTCCTGCTGACTAGCCAAGGAAGAGGGGAAGATTGGCATTAGAATCAGAGATTACTGAACACAATATGAGGCATATGAAATTGTACACTCTAAGAACTCATAACCCATCTAAGAGAAGGTGGAGTTTTCCTTACTGAATGTGAAAGATGCTGTAAGAAATTCTTTTGAGGGGAAAGAGTAATTTTACAGTTACATAAAGATGCAATTATGAAAGGATGTTGGAGTAAATACAAAAAAGTATACAGAAGGGAATACACGAAATAAAAAAAAAAATCCTAATAATTAAAATAAATATATTTTCAATATCCTTACCATTTTAGAAGCATTAACAAGGAAAGAAGTTTGATATATGCTCTTCAGAAGCTCTTTCTACTCACCTTGGGACACTTCTCCTGTATGAAAATCAGGAGAAACATGTTTAGACCAAAGTTCCATAGACACAGCCAGCGCTGATGGAAGGTCATTGTCTAAAATTTCAGCAGGAAACACTTCAGCCACTTCAGTGAGATTTTTTTTGCTTTGGGGCACAGTAGGTAAACAGGTGATATTGTTTATTCCATCAACACAAAGAAACCCAGTGGAGCAGGACTGTATAAGACAATCATTGTAATTAAGCTCACAGCTTCGTCCCTGAAAGAGAGTTTTCAGAAAAAAAGCCATTTTTTGAAGGCAATTTACTTTTCATAGTGATGTTAGTTACAATTAATGCTTTCTTTTGATTCTAAAATATTGTTTGATTATATTAAGCTGTTTACACTTTCAAAAGTAAATATCATGTGGAAAATATTCCTTAACTAATTTAATAATTTTTACTCTGATTATCAATAAAAAAAATTCCCTAGAGACTTATAATTGCCAAGTATCAAAGACAATATTGTTACCAGTAATAAAAAATTGGTTAAAATAATAATCTTCTGTTAGTATGTAGGTTTACAAAAGAGTTTTTACAGACGACTTAGCTGTCTTAAACCCTATGGTTTGCTCTGACTTGCAAACTAATGTTTTTTCCTTTTGTACATTGCAGCCCATTGTTTGTTGTTCGTTGTTACCAAATCTAGTCACAGATCCCTGTTAATACCTTGCATTCACAGATAATGCTTAGAAAAGGAAAAACAGAGTGGTAGTCTCAAATTGGACCAGGCATTCACTTCTTATTTTTTATCAAGAGTAACAATTCATGGGAAGTCTGAAATATCCTCCCTAGTAATAAAGTAAAAATGTTCATATTCAGTGGTCTGTAAAAAAGGCCAGGAATAATTATCTGAATTAAATGCATTCCTGAAGTGTGAAATAAATATATGCTGAAGTCATGCCTGGGTTCATTTTATTTTCACTTCTGTTGTAATGAACTAATAGGCTACATGAAGAGAGACATCTAACAGCTATCCTGGAAGCATACTACATATTTGGAAAACTATTTAAAATATGAACACTGTCATCCCTGAAGACATACATCTCTGACAGCATATCATCATGACATAATTTTTGACTGAATCTTCTCCTGCAGCTGGGGCACATGTAAAAAAATGGAAGCCTTCTCTAGAGCTCAAGAAACGTGTTCATAACACACTTTCCTTCAGACAAATGCTGAAATAGTCTTTCATGTCTGCCTGGCTAACTACTCTCATAGAACTTGGGACAACTTACAGTTTTTGAGGTCTCTGTTCACTCTATTTTATTAATTCATGATATTAAGAAACAAATAGGAAGGATGAGAGAGAGAAAGGAAGAAATGTAGGCATGAAAACTGAAATGACTTTTTTTACAAGTAGTTCAAATTATTCGGGATTTAAAACAAAAGACATTAAATTAATGGGTTTTGAATGATTTAGATACATTCATGCTTATTTCAATCAACTTCTTAATTTGTTTTGGCAAGCAGATGAGCTATTTGGTAGATTCATGGCATCTTATAAAATCACTCACTGTATTGGTATTCCAAAGCACAAAGGAACAGGCCAATTAATATGTCAGTTTCGATGCATTTCCCCCTTGCGCTTTTCTAATTCCACACAGAGAACAAATGATCAGTCTGAGCAAGCTCATAATCGTTCTTAATCTTATAAAACTTATGTTTCACTCTGACTTTCCTGTGACAGATTAGTACATTTTTATGACTACTACATTTAATGGCAAAGAGCATTTGATTACGATTTTATGACTCATAGAAACAAAGCAGATGTGTATAACCTCCAGTGTGCATGAAGGGTACATTAAGAAGTCATAGATAAATTTGATAGCACTGAAAGTGCCTGTAATGTCTTAACAGTTTCCATGCAGGGGATGGAATAATTTAGCTTGTGCCGATTTGTACTTAAAAGCAGGTATATGTCTATAGATGGTTCCTTAAAAAGTAAACATTTATTTCATATACCACTGGCTATGCTTTTCTTCTCAAAATTTATGAGAGATTTCACAATCTATATTTTATGATCCATAGTTTGGGTAGCAGTACAGACATAGACTACAGAAGATTTACATACACACTGTAGCTGGAGTTCCTTGAATACTTTTTTCTCTATGAATTTCACTGTTTCCACTCCATACTTACTCATGATTAAGAGCAAAAACCCATTGGGGTTTTACAAATACACCTCTTGAGGTGTTTAGACCATAACTTCTTATCTTTATGACTGAAGATATGTATGTTAAAAATGTTTATATGGTGGTTCCACCACCATGTTTTCTTATTTTTATATTCCTCCCCAAAGCATAGTGGAATTGGAGGGACTGAAGATGGAAAAACAAATAATGGAATAAAAAGCAAAGATGATACACCTTAAATTTCAGCTGCTTCAAAGAGTTGTTACTTTTCCTTTTGCAAGGGCTTGCTTGTTCTGCAACATACTAGACAATTAATACTCAAGCTATGTACTAATAGAAAAACTGCCCTCATAGGTCAAATATCTATTTAGCCCCATCATCAGTGAGCTATTAATGAATACTGTGGGAAGAAAATAGGAAGAAAACAAGTGGAGCTAGCATCTGGTAGCTCACCAAAGATACCATTCCAGCTTTTGGCAATAAGTAAAACAAAGACTCTCTAGGTCAGTGTAACATTCAGAAGAGTAATTTGAACAGCAATTAATCTATCCTCTTTCTAACCCATTTTTGCGTTTATCTCTATTTCTTGTCTCTACAGTGTCACACAACCAAAAAATTTTGCACTAATTGAAAAAAGAATTTCTCTAAACAGATTTTAATCTTTCTCTCTAGTGGTTTTATTTGGCATTCAGAATTTTTTTTTTTTGTAAGATATAGGCGGTAAAAATATTGTGTAACTGATCTTCTCCATTACAGTTGTTCATGTGAGATAAGCATGAATATTTATTGAAAAAATGAGGTTATTTTAACATAAGGATCTGACTGTTTTCCATATGAAAGGACTATAACCCTCAAGTGATATATCCTTCATCATCACTTGACATTGTTTTGAAAGCCAATCTTCTTTAGAGGGCAAAAAGACAGCAGTTATCATGGTTTGTGCAAAGTATTAATGTTACCCGCTCTACTCTGTAAAAAACACCTTTCAAAAAAGGTATTAATTTTTAGGAGATAGTTTTTTCCTTCTCAGGGTAGTTTGTCAGTAAATTTAGTCATATTGTTTGCGTTGTTAAGATCCATTTTTACCTACCAAGCCCTTATGGTAACATACATACTTTACAAAAATGTAGACAGAGTCACTGGAACAGGGAGAAATTCCTGGTGAATTCCTTGAACAAAGCATACACCACCTCATTCAAATATATCAACAATTCTGAGAAAGCTTAAAAAGAAAAAGGCTTATATACAGTATTTTCTGTGCAATGTTGGATAGCCAGGTAAAAGGAAAGATAAGAAAGGATTTCAGCATCTCACCACAAATCCTGGCTTGCAAAAACAGGAATAACCAAAGCTGGGCTCTTTCTGAACACAGATACCATGTATGCAGGGGTTGGAGATGCACTCATCAACATCCAATTCACAATGGAGGCCTTCCCATCCTGTCAGAAAAAAAAACAAAAAAACAAAGCAAACCCCAAAGGAAGACTTATTAAAATTTACATTCCATTTACTGAATTGATGGAACAAAGATATGGGTATGGGTAACTATCATGCATTCTCACATATATAGAGATATATATTATAGGATAAATATGAACTTTTTTGGGCTGCGGTTTGTCAGAGTAGAAAAAAATAAAGGAAATATTTAAAAAGAGAAAGTCAGTGATTACAGTACCAGATCAATGAGGAGGACAAGTTTTGAGAAAAACAGCTTTGTGTTTAACACTATGAAATTCTGTCCTCTCACAGTTCGTTACTCAGATAACTGGAAATTTTATTGATATGCATTTCTTATGAAAATCTCCTTTACAATAAGTACACCATAAATTAGAGACTAAATACTCATCTCGAAGCTGGTTTAGATCAGGTAATTTAAACCTGTCTTGAACTTACTCCTTGTAGGCTAAGCTGAAACAGAATCAGTCCATTTGCTTGGTATATACAAACTCAGAATTCTGTAATATATGGCAAATTTTTGAAGAACACAGACTTTATGCCATGATATTCCCACCACCCATTACAGATTTGTTTTTTCTTCACTTTACTATTTCTAAAGAAAATAACAAAGAAAACCCAACCGCCCCACAAACCCCTTAGTAATCCTTGGCTGCTACAAATCTAGTGGCCACTGTTCAGAGTGCCTAAGACAATGCATCAAATGGATTCACCTGTTACATTCCAGTCTTGCTTTAGCTGCCCTGGTAGAAGAGCAGCCTGCCCAGTTAAAGACTTCACATCTTTGAGCCTGTTATTAGTTCTAACAGCTGCTGTTGTTGCTTTTGAGCTGTCTGAGGTGCTGTTAGAATACAGTTTGCATCTCTCCATGTTGCTTCTGCACCTGAACAGCCTGAAGCTGCAGCCACAGAGCCTGAACATGCATCTATTATTCTAAGGGTATGGAGCCTGCTACTGGAACAATAGCTGACAAAATTCATGGTCCATTACAAAATGCATTTGTCAGAGCTGAATCCATTCCTTTTGCTGGTATCACATGCTGTCATCACATGCTTCACTTTGTTCTCTGGAGGTTTTTGGAAAGCTGCAATCATCTGCCTTGTTCCTGTTTCAGTCTTGGTACTATCCCTTTTCCATTTCATTAAATTACAACAGGGAATCTGTTGAGGGCTATATCAGACTATCTGCCCAGCATTGTTCCTTTATAGACCGAAAAATCCCCAATCCCAGCTCCATATTTCTATAGGTGAAGCTTAGAAGAGAAATAAAAGATCTATTATATGTGAACAGCCAACGCCTGCAAAAAACCCTAGATTTTTTCCTAGGTATTTCCACTTTCTCTCTCTGGATGATATTTTTTTCTTTTAATCCCTTTCTTCAGTCGTGTAACTTTGAAAAAAGTTATTCCTCTCAAAAGTTCCTCTGCCACTCCAAATTCACTGCTTTTCAGAGCTGTAGCCTTCTCATCTCTTCAGCTGTTTTAGATAATCAAACAACATTTGAAAATACCCTATTACATAATTAAAAAAAAAAAACCAAAAAACAAATTATGTAAAAATTATGTATATACTTGAAGCATGGAGTTAGTTTTCTGTGGTTTTACCTGGTGGAAAAGAAATTTACAGACGTTTCACCCCTACTAAAATATGTTGGTATGTTATTACAACATATTACATATGGTAGTACTAAAAGTAATATATACGAAAGGAAGATTATACTTGGGTTGGAAGGAGTTTAAAAATATGTTGGCTGTAGGAGTGAGTTCCAAGATCCCAGAGAAGTTCCTTTTACTCATAGCAAGAATTTCGATGCTGCATGGAGACAGTAATCACAGTCCTTGGCTATGAGCAATTTTTGAATGCGTATATTAAAATATTTTTGGTACATTATCTTAATAAGATTTAAAAATAAGGGGAAAATGGAATTGGCAATGTATTATGTGTGAAGCACTTTAATGACTAAAAATACATATTTTAAGTTTTTAAGTCATTAATATTGATGGAGGGAGATATGGCCATATGCAGTACCAGGTGGATATATAGTCCTGAAGTTAGGTCATGACTCAGAATTTTTTAGATCAGAAAGATCTTTATTATCATGAATTCTATATGAATGTCAAAATACTTTTCACTCATTGGTTCATACATCAGAACTATAGTGTTTTTCTGAATTACCAAGTGTCTCTTTTACATTAAAAAGAAGTTGCTGAAAAATTATTAAGCTGTATGCAATGTAGTTCTACAAATAATTAGCCTTTAGTAATCCAAAGATGCTTAGATTTAAGTCTTACATGCTAGAAAATCGTTCCTTATTGTCAATTAAACAAATTAATAAGCTGCCAAATTGATTCTCATTAGACACATGTGTGCATTTTCTTCAGTATCTTCCACATTTTTTGAATAAAATCTCTTACATATAGTTTTGTAAACTGCATTAGAATCAATTCAGGATGAAAAAAATTGCAAAATATATTAGTATTCGATTCACTATGTGCTTTCTTTTAAATGTACAGCCAGAATGAGTAGAAAGACTCTAGAAAAGTGTGATATATATATATATGTTTACTTGACCGCAGGAGAGTTGGCTAACATGTATTTGCTTGTAACTTGAAACCAACAATGTGAAGATATTTTGCACAAAGTAACTAGATCAGGTATATGGAGATAACATGGGCTAACAGAATATTTATCATCTAGAATATATCTAAATAATCTCTAAAATAACCAGTAAGAAACCTTGTGTCAGTACTATCACAGAAATCATTCAGCAGCATAAGTCAGTAAAATGGTAAATAGATTTAAACTATTTTAAAAATTAAAGTTTCAGAGGCAGATACTCATATATTTCATAATTTAAGAGTAACTTACAGATCAGAATGTTACTTATGTATATGGATTAAAAATCTTACTTATGTTGAGAAAAGGCTTTTTTTAGTAGACATGACAGCAGATGTAAGTAGTCCTGAACAGATTCAATTTGTGATTTTGCATGAAAATGCAGACTGATTGTGACCTTTGCTTTTGTATAAATACTAAATCTCTAATATTTTCATAAACCACTAGACCTGTTTTAGTTGATCTCCGTCAGAATCAGAAAACAGTTCCCACTTTTTAAGAAAGTGCCTTTATTTCATTCTATATATAAAATTTTTTTAAAAAATTATTTTAATCCCAGCCAGCAGAATAACCAGGGGTATTTTTTACAACACCAACACTAAGGATAATAATAAAAATGTGAGTTAAAGTGTTCAGAATTTCTTTTCAGTCAATTTCATTCTGTAGATAGTGAAATTATTTTGCTGTTAAACAGCACTGTTTGACTCTTTAGTCAGCAAGTTACATTAGCAAAGATCATAAAGAATAATCTTGGCTTTAAATAATACTTCCGACTCCCTCAGTGACCTCGTTTTATTTTGAAGCCTTTCTCATATGCTTACTAGAGTAGTTAATTCTCTTTAGATTTCATTCAAAAAGCTTGCCAAAGAGACATAATTCATGTACAACAAAAGAGCTTGATATGATTCACCAATTTTCTCACTAGTAACACTGATAATTCAAAATTATCATTGTTTAAGATTGCTCTGCCATATAGCAGTTACCTTGTTGACATTTACAAGTGTATCCATTGATATGATCAGCACAGGTTGAGCCATGCAGACAAGGTGATGAATTACACTCATTAACTTCTATTTCACAAAATTGTCCAGAAAATCCATCAAGACACCTGAAGACAACAACATTCCAAAATGTTATACTACACACAAACATCATATAAAATAGACCTTGTGTGGAAACAATGTCTGAAGTATGTGCATTAGCAAGACATCATATGTACTTTCTGTTTCAAGGAGTATTTTACTGGAACACTTCCAATTTTCATGTTGTGATACATGCTGCTCTTTTAAGGGATTTAAGATGGCAAAATCCATCCAAAAATCTCACATCTGGATCGTAATCAAGCCTAACTGTCTCAATTAGAGTGTACTGGTTATATCAAGGTGAATACAAACCTTGCCTTATGTACTCCTGGGAGATTGTCTACTGAAATAATCTAGCTAAGTAACTGCAGCCTATGTTTGAAAAACTGCTTGCTGACAAACGTGTACTATCAAATGTAAACTACAACATAAACGCTAATCTTCAGGGCTCAAGATTTAATTATTATTCTACGTATAAAATATTAGTTTTTTAAAAAAATTCTTCTGTATTTTATGTGATAATTGATATCAAAGTATTTCCATATGATTTCAACATATAGCTTAAAAGACTTACAAGACCTTTAATGAAGTTCAAAAATCCTACCAATCTCAATATTGAAATATGTCTTTGTGTATATAGACACAGATTTATGGATATATCAAATATGATATAAAAACAGGGTCCCATAATATTAATAAAATTTACTCTGAGATTTGTTATACGCAGATATAGTTCACATGAGACAACACTTTCAAAAACTTCTTTTAGTAACCAGGGTGCACATCTTGTATGTTGTTTTGGGTCTAGTGCAGAGCACGAAGGTTTATGCCCCACTTAAGAGGGAGATGATTACGTTACCAAAATATCTTTGAGTAAATCCAAGTAGTTATGTCACCTACTCATCAAGGTGCTATTTGCTACACTGAGTGAACACAGCATACATAATTTGCAGTGCCTAACTTAGCTTTCCAGATTGTGAAGCAAAAGAGGAGGATGAACCATAAAACACAAATGTGTGACATCTCCTGAGAGATCATTACACTATGTATTAGAAATTATATTTCAGTTTATTTTTGCTTTGAGTATTAGACTGTATTAGTTTCATTTTCTATGGAATACACTTTGGGTAATGAAAATTTGGAATCTAACACGACAATAACAACAGAATAGATTTGTCAAAATCTGCATCAACGACAAATGACAGTTATGGTACGTTGCTAGGAAAATGTACAAACTGAAACACACTATTATTTTTCAAATATCTAGTCATAATATATGAGAGAAAAAACATGGAAAATACACCTTAATGAGAGAGTCATAAGTCCACCTGTTTTTTTGGTGGAAAAACATTAAAAACAATTCACTGAGAAGATGCAGTTTGGTCCTTTGATCCTATCTGTAAATGCCAAAGCCCAGTAGTTAGAACAGAACTTCATACCAATCATTAATCACCCTAATATTCTCCTGTGCTGAGTGGAATAAGGAATGCAGAAGAATGATTCTACTCAGTGAAATTTTAAATAGTTTTCTTCATATCCTTTGTCTTCACACTGTCTACAGAACATATTAAGAAAAAGAAACCAAAAAAAGACAAAAGAAAAAAAAAAATTCCCAGATACAAAAAGGATGGAAAGAATATTCTACTAGGGGAAAAGGCAACTAGATACAGGGAATATTATGACAATTTAAATTAAATGTAAGTGTAACCTTATGTTTTGGTGCAATTATACATATTTTATATTAACAAAAAAAAAAAGAAAAGCATTTACAGAATAAACTGGAAGAAATATAGAATTATGTAAAATATATGGACAGAACAACTACACCTATGTGTATCTAAGGTGTGTGGGCTTGATTTTTCAGTCAGTAAAACTCAAACAATGAAAAAAAATCTTTTTAAGAGCTCTCCTGTTGGCTACTTCAATTGGGTATGTTTTGATATGTGGTGTGTACACTTCCTGAGAACTGGACAGCAGTAAAGACTAGAGCAGTTTACTGAGCTCCTGTGGTCATAACTATTTGGAGCAAGAATGATTAGTGGAGAAGGTTACTATAACTCCCATGGAGAGAATCAATAGTGTCGAATCAGCTAGATATTGCAGGTTACAGCCTGGATGAACTCTGCAATTTCCTACTCAGAAAAGCTTGAGATTTCAGAGACTCAAGGATCTTCAAAGCCTTGAGACTTCAGAGATATAAACTATATAACCATGGGTCTAACTCTATAGACACTGAGGTGGAAAAAAAAATGTGTGTGTGTATGTATAAATGTTAGGCAAAATAACCTATTTTATTAAATTTATAATACTATTTTATTAAATTTATTTTATTAAATTTATTTCATTAAATTTATAATACTATATAGAATGATTGTAGCACCACGAAAAATAGAAAAGTTTTACAAATAGGACTTTGCCTTCAAATTGAAATTTAGATGGAAGTCTTAAAGCCTTGAAAGAATTTAGATATCCATTATATCAATTCCTACATATATCAATATATACAAGGTGCCCTTTTCCCCATGTCACATAATTATTCAACTCGTAATACTTTAGAATGTTGAGAGCATTTAATATATTGACATGTTATATTTTTTTTGTAAAACCTGTAATACCACAGTACTCAGTTTGCTCCCGTTCAAAAAGCAGGATACAACTTAAAAAATGCCTCATGACTGCAAAGACAACCACACTATTAATTAAATTATTCTGAACAATTATGAAAAAAATAGAAGTAAGCTAAAACAACAGTTTGGTATCAGCAACTTTCAAAAATTTCCAAAAATTTCAATAAACTTTACACTTTATTAAGAATTTTAATGAAGCTTACACTTTTTAGGGTGTGACAAGAACTTCAACAATTTCTTAACTTCTTGTTCACTTCCACCTTTCTTTATATCTACTCCTTTAAAAAAACATTGCATTTTTGTTCTGCCTCTCCACATTCTTACTTTCCTTTTGTCATTTCTTGTAGAACCTCATAAGGGATAGAAACGGTAGGATTTAAATGACAGAACTGATATTAGGAAGTTTAAGGAAGTATAGAATACTGTTCTTGTGCTATGAATCGAAGTAAACATAACTGAAATACTTTGGAACATATTTATTTGTGGTTTTTGGGATATAAACCTTCTGCAAACAAAAAACAAAGGCTTTAGGATAGTTTTCACATGAAGGTATCATCACTGCAAATCTTGTATATTGATTACCATCTAATAGAAAACAATTTATGTATTTATAAGTAAATGCATATCTAGGTTTATCAGTAAATAACTGCTAGTGCTTATCTGATAAAGTAAGATAATGCATTGTGAAGTCTGAGCTATTAAACTTACAGAGGGATCAACATAAGATGAATAGTTTGGTACTGAAAGGCAGCAAAAAGTAGTACTCATTTGCTGTGAGAATAATGTATTCACAATTTATTTATGATGGGTTTAGGGATGTTGACAAAGATCTTTCTCTTTTCTGTCATATGCTGAAGATTTTTTATCTCATATAGAGGCTGACATACTGTAGTGAAAATATAATCCCTTTTGTGTTGTACCTTTATATCAATCATTATCAGGAGTAATTCTCTTAATCTGGGCATTATGCCAATGCAATAGCTGAACAAAAAACTGAAAAGAGAGAATTTAATGAAGGATTTTGATCTATGAAAATTCTGGCTACAGTCACAGTAAAATTTTTTCTTTGTTTGTAAATTTTTAGCCTCAGAGAAAATCAACAAGAATCCAAAAATCAACCACATTTTTCTCTACAACACTGATTTATATCCTCTTGTAACTCACTACTCTTTGAGTCTGTTTTTTATCTCATCTTTTGAGTCCATTTTTTTTTACCTGTACCCTTTTGCTTCTCTCTCCCTTTCTTTCTTCATCTGCCTTGTGACCTTTTACAGCTTATGAATAATTTGTGCATCAGTGAGATATAAGTTTCAGAAAAAAACATGGTTTCTACCACACAGAAGTTTATTAGGTTTATCTGGAGCAATGATTAATAGCAATTGTACTTAGAAGAGAATGTTTATGCTGTAACCTTTACCTGCCTATGTGACTCAGCCAATCTGATAAAATCAATGAATTTTGTGAAGCAGTCCACATTATAAAATTTTTTGAAGATCAGTTTTTCTTTGTGAGTGTTAACCTTGATGATTTTGGTAATGTTTTGCTAATACCTCTAGGTTAGATAATTATGATTTTGGGGAGAATAATAGATGAATGTGAAAAGCATATTTCCTGAGCAACTGCCTTAGCTAAAATGATCTTGTAAATGTGCAATCTCTTTTGACATTAGTCATGATTTTTTTTCCCCCAAATCTGCATTTTCTGTCCAAAATAAATCTAGTTAACTGCTCTACTGTAACAGGCCCGATCTATCACTGCAAATTTACACTGGGATTGCTATACATTATTAACAAGCTATGAAAAGTCACTGGCTAAATGTCATGGACGCTGAGATATAGCAGCACCTTGGGATTCATATAGCAAACAGTTTAGTTTTAATCATCTTGGATCACAAGGTGCCTTGACATTTGCAAGGCAACTTTTTCCTTTTTAACTTCCAATGGAATCATACCTCTATTATCTCAATCATAATTCTTAACTTCAAATGTGATAGAAAGTTTTACTGTCTAAATTAAAGAAATGAAAAATCAATCACACATGATTCTGATAATTCATTTAATCGATGCTCGTATGCCAGTTTATAAAGGAAAAAAGGAAGAGCAAAGAAAACCAGATAATTTAACCAGCTTTAGGATTATTAAAGACATTTCCTGTGAAATACATGACTGTTAGCATTACTGACCTTTATGAGAAGTATGAGCACTACAAACTTCTGCTGAATCTTTTTAATTTTAAAGAAAAAATGAGTAAGATCACTGATTAATTTAAAATATGCATATCAATGCAACATGATTTCTTAAAGCTTTAAATTTTTTGCAGGGGAATAATTTTTCTAGAGTGATAAATAAAAAATTCAGTCTTTATCATACTTTACTCTCTAACAGCTAACCTTTTAGATAGTAAATTTCAGTTTACTGGAAGCCCATGCATCATTCCTGCCCTTTAAAGTAGGGTTTTTCACAGACAAAATATAAAAACCCAAACATCATTCTATTTAACTGATTTTTTTTTCTCAAGATATACAAGAACAAACTAAAATACTGGCCCTATTGACATTTGTTTGAAAAATGAAATGTCGCATTTGAAAGTTTTGAATGTTCAGATCTTTTCTTTCAAATGTAGCTGGTCTAATTTCTGTGTGGTTTTTTTTCTTATCTTATACATCTGCCTGTCTGTGTTAGCTCAATATACACATTAAATAAATGTTGCTTCATAAATGAATATATATGTGACGTATTGTCATCAGGTTACAAAATGAATGACCACAACAACCCATTCCTCATTATCCCTAAACCACCTGAGAAAAGGAGAATGAAGTACAGGATTTGGGAAAAAGGAGTGAAGCTAAGCCTGTGAAAAAGAGATTGATGGGATTGAGATGCTGAGATTATTTATTTTTGTCTTTTTTTTTTCTTTTTTATTCTGACCATCCTATTCTGTTCAAAATAGGCAAAAAATTAAAATTTTCCTCAAGCCAAGATTTTTAGCCAGTAGTTTCCCCGTGTTTATTTACACCTCTGTGTTTCTCCATCTTCTTTTCTCTCCCCATCCTACTGAGATGAAAGAGTGAAAGATCAGCTGGGTGGCATCTGCTAACTAGCCAAGTTTAAGCCACTATGAGGTTCTGTGCTTTTCTTATGATTTCTACACAAGTACTGAAATTTTAAATTTATTTTCCTACCTCAGTTTCATAGTAAGGTTAACCTTCGCCTTCAAAGAACACAAAAATTGTGGGTGCTGGACAGGTCACTAAGCTTAGCTTAGTAGAAACTGTCCTGTGAAGGTTTTACTGGCTACTGATTTTGGGCTTTTATCATATTACGCTCAGATGCAGGAATTCCCTAAGGAACACTGAAAAATGAAGGTCCCACATGAAAGTAGATCATTTGTTGTGTGGTCATTCATCTAGTCTGAAGATTGTGGATGCTGCTGATGCAGCAGCAGACAACCCAATCAAGGTGTATGATGTCAAGTAAATAAATAAATAAATAAATAAATAAATAAATAAATAAATAAATAAATAAATAAATAAGTGTTTTACTGGTCTTGGAGTCTGAAAAATTGAGAGGAGAAAAAAAGAACATTGAGTTCTGTGTGCATGTGTGTGTGAACTCTTAGTGATTTCTGGGATCCTATGTTGGATCAGCATGGAACATTTTGGTACTATGGTTTCACTAATGGGTTAAACTGATTGTCTTCCTAAGACAAATGGCTCTGAGTTCAAAGCAATATGAGTCAGCTGCCATATCACTAATACTACTGAAAATTGCTTCTCCTGATATACTTTGAACCATGTTTCTATGGAGAGAACTTGAGAAAGCAGCCACTAAGGAATTAACACAAGTTTCCTGAGATTTTTTCTCTAAAACCCTTCCCAAAGGTCATGCTGTTATTGTTAATTTTATAACACTGACAATGAATTTTTCCCCAAGCCACAAATATAGACTATCATGTTGCTTTTTTTATTTTCTTTTCCTCCTCTGTATTCTCCTTGGATGTACTGTCTAGAATGAAGCAAGTTTATTTACTATGAAGAAATATTTACCAAAGAATGAAATAAAAATAAATTATAGCTCTCCATGGTGGTCAGGAAATGCTTGTTCTATTCTAAAGAATATTGAATGTGAATTTTAAAAAAATAGTATTAGCACACTTGAGTGTGTATGTTTTAAAGGGTATTATTCTATTTCTATATTCATCATTAGTTTATATTGAATATCTTTGCAAAGGTAAAATGAATTTTAAAGGGGTCAGTAATAGTGCCATTTTCTTGGAGAACTACTTTTAGAACAGGAGCTGCAAACCACAAGGTTGGGATCTTATATGTTAACTTTAGGCAGCCCCATATTTTCACTATCAGAATTTATCATAGGCCTAGAAGAGCCTCTGACTGGTTTAAAGATATCAGACATTTGCCACTGGGTTTTGACCCCATCTCTACCCCACATAATCACTTACGATTTATATTCACAGGGAAAAATGCAAAAAAGAATGAACTGATGCATCAACATTCTGTAATGAAGGTAACAGAAGCAGTTTATTTTTAACCCCTTGGAAAGGTGACCCTATCAGCACATTGAACTGGAACCTTGCACTCTAGTGCAAGTCATCCTTCTTCAGAAAGGAGGAAACTTGCATGTAAAACCCCAAAACAGATTCAGGTTTTTTAGAGAGGATTGGAGTTGGAAGCTTTGCAACTTTTCAGCATTATTTTTTTCAACTTTCTTCATCATTCTTCATCTTTCTTCTCAACTTGTAAAAGAGTTAATAGAAGAGATAATTAATTACATCTATAGAAAAAAACATAAAAATACCATGGAATCATAGGACAGTAAGGACTATATTTAGAGCTTTATTCCTGACTACAATAAGTGCAATGTGGGCTAAATAAAACTACTTTTTAACTACTTCAGACACACAGAGTTACCCTTGAATTTGTCGAAATTTTAATTAATATATGTCAAACTAGGATCTTTATTCTCAAAGAATGCTTTGAGACAACCACAACCCATACAATACATTTGCTAATAAAAAGTTCCATTCTTTCTAAGGTCATTCTCATTGCAAGAGATGTTAAACTTTCTCAGCCCACTTGGATTCAGCCTTTATTTTCCCTATGAGAAAAGCAGATTTTACTGCCAGTAAAAGCTCCCACAGTGCTTAATATGGATGTTCTTATTAAGTGATAAATTATGTACTTGCTAAATCACAGTTGGTGGTGTGTGACAGCATTAAAGGAAAGGTTAATCTGTGGAATATCAGGCTACAATGAATACAGTAAAATAACCAGAATGGCTAAGCCTTGATGAAAATATATTAAACACGCTCCTTTCTTTATTTTATTAACCTACCCAATTGGAAACTATATGCATTTCTTCACACACCAGTAGTGTGGGTAGAATTAAAGGAGGAGCAGGAATGTGTGTGTGTATGTGTGTGTGTGTGTGTGTGTGTGTGTGTGCTGTGCATGTGTCCTTGTAGAACTGATGAAAAGCTACCATTCAACTGTTTGCTAAAATAATCCATATTTGCAGTGAGATTTCATATAGAGGAAAGCTAACATCTGGTCAATCCTTTCTCAAACAGAATCTCTCTAAGCTTTTTACTAATAGTTCTTATATATACAGGAATAAGTTGAGACAGGTCCTTAGCTGATGTAAACTCCTGTAATATCAGTCTTAACATATCTCTCTGCTATCCAGGCACTCATTCAAAATCCAGGATACAAAAAATCAGATTAATATCAGACACTATTTTCCTATATTTTATTTACTTTTCCAATTTAAAACAGCTCGTGTGCGTGACCGTGTGTGCATGACTGTGTGTGCATGACTGTGTTTACATGACTGTGTTTACATGACTGTGTTGATACCCATGCACGTGAAAATGAAAGATTTTAATTAGTCGTGTTTACAAAATAAGTAAGGAGCTCACAGAATGCTACAGGAGAATGGAGAAGGGAGCTATTACACACCTGTTACCCTTCTCTGATAAAATGTTCTGTACTATTTAGTTTAATTTTTAAACTACTGTTTAAGACCTCTGTACTTCCCAACTCTGATTATACAGATAAAACCCTCATAATGCAGAATTGTGAGCACTTTATTAGCAGACTGCTATTTCCTATCCCCATAGTTTATTGCTAGAATCCCCAGGGGACTGTCTCAGGTGATTCTTAGCATTAGTCATTTTGGCCATGAATTGTTCAGAAACAAGTGAACTGTAACAAATTCCATTTCAGAATATATTATCAGTTTTTACAAATAACATCAACACAATTTGTTCTGTATCTCACTTCTGTAGTCCCTTAGCTCAGTAAATATGGTATTGCTAAATAAGGAGCCACAGAGTTTGTTCTAACACTGCAAGGATGTAGACTGGGGCTTATCAAGCCTGATTTGTCTGGACTTGTCTTATGCTTGCCTGGAGCTTTGTTTTAGCTACTTAGGTCTAGTAGACTGTCCTGGTATAAAGGGACAGTATTGCCAGGAAAAGGAAATTCAGGAACTCTCAGGTATAAAAGGTATGGGTTTGGAATAACAGTTCTTTACTGATATATTTACAAGACAAACAAAACCAGCATCAGCTATATGAAAGAAAAAAAACAGTGACAGAACAGAACGAAACTCAGTCTCAGTCCCTTTTTCCAGCGACAGATGCCCCTCCTCGTCCGCACAGTCCCGATGGAGCAGGGCAGGGCAGCCTCTCAGTCGCAGCTGCTGCAGGAGCAGGGGAGTGAGGTGGCACCGGCTGTCCCAGGTGGGAGAAGGGTGAGGAAAGCACTCTGTTCATCATGGGTGTCCCAGTTCTCAGTTGCTCAGAGGAAGCAGGAAGCTTTAGCAGTCTGAGTCCAAGGAGCCTGGTCCCACCACGGAGAAAACAACCTCTCTCCTCGAGTTCGGCTGGCGAGCTATGAGTGTCCCCCCACCCACCAAGGACAAAAGCAGCACTCCACTTTCGGCAATCAAGAAAATCAGGGCCCACCCAGCCATCGCTTTATCTTGAGCACTTAATGGCTAAAAGGGGAGTCACCCTGGCCAGCTTAACATAATAATGGGAAAAATTTCTAAACCTCCCCCAGCCCACAACATAGACTCATTCTAATTTGTTTGAGTTTTGCTTTTCTTTGTACAATGGTGTGCTTATATGTCTCATAGCTCAATAGTGATAACAAGTACTATTCCAGTGACACTTCTTTTTTTTTTTTTTTTTTTTTTTTTGTGTATGTAATAAAATATATGGCATTGTGGAACAGAAGTACTGGATAACAGTTGATACTTCAAAAAATATAAGCACAGAATGAGAGATTAAGGCTATCAGGAAATGATCACTGAATAACTACTGATCATTGAAGAGATGATACATTTGAAGTTGGGTGAAAATGCCTTTAGGAGTAACAAAAAACAACTTCCACAACTTCCAAACACCACTTCCATAAAAAAAAATCAGATGTAACACAGAAAAGCAAAAGAAGTAAGGTATAGGACATGCTAGAAAATGCTTAAAAGTGTCCCCTAGTATAAGGCCCTCAAGCACAAGAAATAAAAAGCCCCCATTGCATTCCCTTGGCAAAGGATTCAGGATGACAATGCACCATAACCCTTTCTCCTTGAATGAAACCAATGGAAGTATAAAGTTTGTCTCCAAGTTTCAAGCATTAAACTATTATTACTGTGATTGAACTTCAGTATTTGAATAACTTGTATGGTGAATCTTAGTACTTCTGTAACTGGACTAGTAATGCATTTTTCGCAAGACTTATGATTCCAATTAGAGCAACAGTAAATTCTTGACTTTGCATACAAAGCATGTCTCTTTTCCAGTTGAGACACTGAAGTTTAAATGTGACATACTAGTAGAGGAAAAAAGGACTTAAAATTTAATTGAACCTTTTTTTTCTTAGCTCTTTCTCATATTTGTGGTGCATTCTACACCTACAGGCTTTGCTGGGTACTTCTAGTAATAAGTTTTATAAAATTTGGAAACACTTACAAAAACTCATCCCCGATTTACAAAAGGGAAGCATGGAAAAAATACTGCTTCACAGAATACTAGCTTGGAAGCAATCTCAAGGATCATCTGGTCCAACATTTCTTGGCAAAACACTGTTTATACAAGATGCCTCAGTGCCCTGTCCAGTTGAGTCTTAAAAGTATCCAATGTTGTCCAATCCATCACTTCCCTGTCAAAATTATTCTGATGGCTGATTGTGTTCATTGTGAAAAATTGTCCTCGCCTGTTCAACCCAAATCTCAGGAACAACTCTTATTCATAGCCTCTCATCTTTTCCATGTGATCCCTTGAAAAAAGAATCTCCACATTCTTTGTAGCAACCCTTTGGGTACTGGAACATTGTAATAAGGTCCTTTAAGCCTCTCACCTAAACCTTCTTCTCTCAGAACTGACCATATTCACTTCTCTTAGCCTTTCCTCATAAGGCAGGCTTGCTAGTCCATCATCATGACTAATAAATAATTGCTACTGTTTCTTTGGTTGATGTGAAAAACACTAGAAATTTTCCCATAGTGGTGGTTAGGGGAGAAAATTGGTAAACTACCACAGCAAGAACAAACTGTGATATATTAAAAAAAATGTCTCTAATGACTAGGAAAAACTCATTTAGAATCAAACCAGTTACTTTAGATTCCCCAAAAGCATGATCAGACAATATTGCAATCTGTCCAGATTACTAGCATCCACAGCGATTTCTGTGGTGCAGACAATTTTAGGAGAGCATATAGCTTCATTTAATAGTAGTAGAGAACACTGTCAAGTCATTTTATTTATCAGGGGACACATTTTACTGCCCTCAATGTAGTTAAAACTCTTAAAAACGGCATTTCCACAGAAGAAGCCAGAGCATCTTTCTGAAAGAATGGACAAAACTATAATAGTTCTTGGAGAGCTAAAAACACAATAAAAGAAAATAGAGGGAAAAGAAAGAGTTGTGAAGAACCATCTGAGTGCAAGCTTTCTACTGACTGTGCTATTTGTGAAGTACTTATTCTTTATTCCAGATGACTGTTGAAGAATCATGTAGAACAATATTAAATGCTGCTTCTTGGAAAGATTGTATAGGTGTCAATGGGGATGGAGTAAGCTGATTTTTAACAAAGAGCTCCACACTATAACTAGAACCTTAGTAAATTTTCATCTTATACTGTATAATTGCAAGATCCTGCACAGAAACAAAAAAATCTCTAGACTTTGTTACTAGTACATACCTTCTATAACACATGCACAGAGAGTAAAGTTCTTGATGCAAGCAGAAAACTAAAATAGGTATTAAAGATAAACAAGAACATGTATAGACACTGGTACTTGCAATTTCTGGTGTAGATGAAACAAAAAATATCACTTTTTTCCCCATATTTTCACATCTTTATTTTTTCTTAGCACAGAATATTCTCCTAGAGGGCAAGCATATCTATTACATATGAGAAAGGAAAATTTACATCTGACATAGTCTAGTATCTTACAAATATTAATGACTATCTGTGCTACGTTACCAATGTTGCTGAAAATAGATCATTCCCAGTTCCTGATTAAAGCTAAAAATTGGGTTCCTCTTCCCATTCCTACCCCCTCACCTCCAGATGGATAGAATAAGCATAACCATAAAGATGATGTTATGTAGTGCTCAGTCATAAACAGTATTTGTAAAGTTTTTTGTGGAAATAATGTATTATCTATCTTAATCCATTCCTTTTCACTACCATTGACATTTATGTTCTTCCCTCTATTTGAAACACTTCTATTACAATGCAACTACTTTCATATTTTCTTGGATAAGTTGGAGGTTCTTTTCTTATCTGCCTAAAAAGTGCATCTCCAACCTTGAACATCTGCCTTATCTAATCAACTTTGTGCATTCTACTTGTTAAACTCTGTTTAGGACATTTATACTCACTAAAGGTTTAATTCTTGCCAACTGCAATGTGTAGTGCCTTGTGATTATTTTTGTTTCCTAGTGTTTGGTTGCTAACTATAGTGTTATGGGTGGGATTCAGTCACCTACATAGAGATACCAAGGAGAAATTTCAGCACTCTAATGTATTCCATCAGGCTTCCTGCTGCATTTCCAGAAATGCTTATCTTCCCCAGAGGTCCCATACCATGGTTACCACCCTCTGTGTGTCAGATTCACAAAGAAAATTACGATACACAACATCTACTGTCCTCCAATGAATGTGATTTGGGCCTCTAAGAGTAGAATACAGGCCCTATATTGACCTGGCACTGCAAGGTTTCAATATTTGTCTCAGCTTGTTTGGGTCTGAAGTGGACTTGCTTTGTTGGAACATATATGCTGAGCTCAGTGATTGCTGCTTCCCAAATTCCAGCTTCAGCTCTGGGGATGCCCCTCTGGGGACAGTGTCAAAGTCGCTCCCAGAGTGACTCCCAGACAAATCACAGACTTCTGTGTGTGAGTGGCTGCATTAAAGAAACCCAAGTGGACCCAAACAGTGAGAAGAAAGAAGGCCCTGCCAGCAGCATCGTGCTCCTCCTCACAGAGAAGTCATCAGCATCCTCATGGCTTGTCACAGTCTACACACATTTTTATAAGGAAGACTTTAAATGTCAGCCTGTATTGTATGGAGAAACATTGGAAGTTTGAGCATAACACCAAATAAAAGGCCAGCTGTTTGGAAAAAAATAAAGGAAATTATATAACAACTCTAATTGCATTTGCTATTGTGCTTTTCACTAGTAACTAGGCAAATCAGAGCACCAGAATGATAAAACTAGTTCATGGCTCCATAATATATTTTGTGGTCCCCTTTTCCTAACCCAACACTGATTGCAAACCTTTGAAGACAATGAAATCTACCCATAGGACAGTTCCCGTGCCTTCAATCATTTCCATTGAACTCCACAGCTCAACCCAAAATCCAAAATGTGGTACTATGCCTGACTATCTGATGATGTAAAAGCTTGGAGCCAATGTAATACCTTCTCTGCAGAAAGTGATATTGGAAGTTGAGATCTCATGATTAAGTACCCAGGAACCGCAACCAGCATTTGCACCCAAAGATTTGATTTAACTGATTTCCTGGCACTCACAGAGCTGTTATAAATATCTGTTAAGAAAGTTACTCAACACTGCTTTAATTTACTTTAAAACTTCTTCAGATCTTAGTACCTTGAGTCTTCTATGTCCTTAGTCTACAGTGTTTCACACTGTAGCTGCTCACAAAGGTGAGCCACTTCTCAAGCACACCAAAAGTTCACAGAAGGGAGAAAAACACAGAGACAACTTAGCAGGGATTTCCTGATAACATTCAGGAAAATGCTCTTTAAACGTGTCGTGGCCTTGTAAAAAAATTAATTTTATGAGTAGCAAGTTTGTCATGTGTCTGTCCACTACAAAAATTGGCTGACGAGGAGTGAGCGGGGGAAAGTGGAGACTTGGATAAGAAGGGTACCCTTCCCTTCCTCAGCAGCTGACCTACCAGGGAAGAGCTAACAAGCAGGATCCCACCTCTCAGGTGGTGGCTTGAAGAAGCCATTAGCCATGGAAGGTCTTGGAAGCTGCCAGAAGGTATGGATAGCCACAGTCAGGATCCATTACATGGCTAACCCAGAGCAAGGGATAACTCGCCCTCAGCAGCTGCACGGGTCAGGAAAGGCTTCTGGACGAAACAGAAAACAAACAAACAAGTCAACCTGGCCCTCAAATTCAGCTCTGAAAAAAAGGCACAAAAAGCAAACAAAAAATAAAGTAAGTATAAATAACTCCCACAAACAATTTGGGAGGAACACAGGAAAAAAAAAATAGAAAAGGCATGCAAAAAGTTCTCTGGGATAAATGCTATCTAAAGTAAGAAAATATCCACAAACTGCCTGAGAATGGGATATCCACCCTAAAAGCTGTTCTAAAGAGGGGAAAATCCCTACACAAACTTGCCAAAAAAATTCCCTTTTTGCCTTCGTCCTGCACCTGGAAGTACTACCTGGATATACCACCTGGAGAGTTAATGCCAGGTGCTTGCACAAGTAGGGGTTGATGAAGGAGAAAACACCTTCCCAAAGTGGCACTGGAGGTGGAACACATATGTGTTGAGTCCATGCTCGGGTGCATCCCCAGAGGAGTTTTCAGACCAATGGTAACCAGAAATGTTCTACTTTTTCCTAACTCTGTACTGTGTCTGAGCCAGGTCAGCAGAGACTGAGTAAAGTTCAGACTGTAAAGTTTCCTTGGGGATTATGACAAACATAACCATTTTGGGGAGATGTTTTGCCAGAAGATGACACTAACCTGCTTCTACCCCCTCATGTCAATGAATAAAATTACTAAAAATCATGTGTCCAGCTCTGAACTCAAGCACTTTTTTTTCCATATAAACCCCACGCCAAACTTCAATCTCCCCAATCTCCTTCGACAGTATATTTTCGAGTTGTGTAAAAGAGGCCACAGACATGTATTTTATTGTTTTTACTGACTCTAACACTGTGCTGAACCATACAGAAAGGCCCAAATTTTTCCAACCTTTCCAATGTTTATGCCTGCCCTACACTTCTGTTCTCTTATTCCAGGCAATTAGGAATGCTGGGATCTTGCACAACTGAACTAAGTGGCTTTCTAAGCCTCATAAGTTCATTCTTTTGAAGTCAGTAACTGCTCACTAGATAGAAGCTATAAGTAATATATTTCTCTTTGTGCCTCTTGCTGACAACAAGAAAAACATTAATTTAACTTTTTTGGTTGAATGTGAACTAAAGCATTAAAAAGAAGATGACTTTGCTGCTGTTGCCCTACAACTCTCAAAGTGAAATGAAATACTGCAGGGATTCTAGAACAGTGACTTTCACAGGAGAGAATAATTTCAGATACAATGTGCCAAGCCATGAAAAAATACTAGTTCAGCTTTATGCATATTATGTCTCCTTAACCCTGTTCAATTCCTGAAAGGATACATATATTTAGGGGAATTAACAAACATTTTGTTTCCAGCTGATTTCTCTCTGGCAAAGAAACCACAATTGAAATGTTACTTTTTTTCCTATAGACTCAGAATCACACCACTGATACATTTATTGTTGTCACTGTTATTATAATTTCTATGAATATAACCTCAAAACATCCAGTTCACAATCTGTGAGTCTGTACACATGATTGGAGAAAATGCCAGCAATATAAATAGATGAAGCCAGAGGGATGGGAGCACAGTCAAAGAAAAGTGAGATACTCAAGGTCATGCAAAGTACAAGTGAGAAAGCACTGAAGTTTTATTCCCATAAAAATTCCTGAAGCATTCCATATGGCAGCCTTTTTGAAAGTAACGTAAACAACTTGCCAAATTAGAATGATCTAAATTTAGGATGTTATTCTACATCATGTAATGTAGCTATAGCTTAATTTTTTCTGTGAATCTGTAGTGACTTGCCAATTTGATGTGATACAAACACAGAATAATCAGAATTACATAATAATCAGTAATTGATTAATTCTGATATTGGTGTATGATGATTTTTACTATGTTTCATTACAGTGCTTTACAGAATGTTCAGCAGCAATGCAAATTAACTAACATTGGAAGAAGGGGCATTGTTGCATATATGAATTGACCTTTTTTTAAAATTCTCTTTGCATATATATATAAATAGCTCAGTAAACACTGAAATAATTTCTAAATATAATCAGGTATGTTTATTAAGATACACAATAATTTCAGATTTTTACAACTGCTTTTCTCATACTAATTATGAGGAAAAATTTAAGCCATTCCTTATGTTTTCAGGCCACCTTTCTCAAAAACATTCCACAGATGTCATTTTTGACTAGTGCTCTGCAGTAATGATTTATAAAAGTTGCATAGAGGCTTATGAACCTCAGTTAATATTTAAAGCATGCCTTCAGTGGCAGCAGGAAATGATCCATCTATGTCAATAGTAGAAAATAGCAGCAACAAAAGTTTCCTTGGGAGGTCTGCCCTTTTGAACACAGAGCAGTTCACATGCCTTGTAGAGAACTGTTCAATGGGTACCCTGGGTGCACAGAGTGACTCCTCTTTTGTTTAGGCTTTATCCATCACACCTGAAATTTTCCATATATCTTCATTAAGTGTAATGCGGTTAACCTGTGTGATACTTTGCACTCTCCTAGCCTAAAGAAGAAATATCTCTAACTACCCTAACTGCTGCTTGTATTTGTTTATCTGTTAATCAAGAACAGTTTTGAAAATAGCTCAGGTTTTTACAAGTTTAAATATAGAGTATACACCTTCAAATGTTTTGATTGAAGGAAAAACAGAAATTGGGCATTTGGCTTCACAAATGTCTTTGCAATCACTGTTTTACATTGTTGGCAGTTCTAAGTCCAGTGTCTCAGTTGAAAAAGAACCAAAATTATTTTTTCTAAATATAAACATCATTCTATATTGCTATACCTTTAAAAAAGTAAAAAAAAAAAAAAATAGAGTTATTAAAAATTAAAATATGGGGATAAAATAAATTTCTTGCTACAGTGTAATTCTAGTGTCATTAATAAATGTTGATCTGCTAAAGATTCAAACTGAAAAGAAATTCTAAAATGTGGAAGTTTCATATTTTTCAATGTTCCTTTTCTCTTTAAACAAATAAAAATCTTATTCATAAGTATGCACACACAGGCTTTTAAGGCAGAATAAGTCCCTCCAGGTACATAGGCTTCTTCAGGTAAACATTCTAAAACAGGCAAGAGATGAAATCTTTCAAGATCAATCACTTTCTTTTTTTGAAACATAAGCAGAAACTATATGTATTTGTATACATTATTAATTCTCTTTCATTTTAAAATACATATATGCACTTACATCCATATAAACACCTTATTTAAACTGCCTTTACACAAGAAAACTGATGTGCCATTACAGATGCTAACATTTGCAGATGTCTGTTAGAATTTTAGCACTATGTGTCAGTAGAAGTGCATTTGAAAGAGTTTATTTTCTGTTCTGAGCGTTGACTTCTGAATGAATTACAAGTTAACATCCTATGCAGATTCTCCAGAAATTGTAATATTTGGACATATCCAGACATTAAATCTTCTAAATTCATGAAACCTCTTTCTAGGGCAAGCACTTGATTTACGTATGCAAATGTCTGCGACTGGAAAAGTGCATGTGCATGTTTAAGCACATGTATTGTTGCTGTGACCAGATGCTTTGATCTAAATTGAATGCTGGATTTTCATTTGCTTCTGAATGAAGAAGTTGCAGAAAAACAGGCAGCAGTTGTCTAAAAAGGCCATGTAAAATGCAGCTGAGATGTAAATCAGCAGAGATATCAGTCTCAAGCACCTTTGCATACACAAACAGGAGGCACTGGTGTGGTTTTATGACAAAAAAAATTTCCATAGACAGTTGTGCTAAATCTAGCAGTCATCAATTATAAAGTTGCAGATGTTTCAAAATCTGATTAGGGATGACAGTCCTTTTGTATTTAGGCATTTATTTCAAGTGTGTTTAGAGATTTTCTAGAAAGCACAGTGTGCAAATCTCTACAAATTAAAGTGCTGGCAAATTGCTCATAGTATTAACTATAATCTGATAATTCAACACTTTTTATTCTGGGAAAACAAAATGCTTGATGTAGCTCTCAAGTTTTCTACAAGGCAGGGTTTAGCAAAAAATAAATATTCCATAGTCTTCTTTTTTAGATGGAAGATTGAAACATATGTATTTTCCATTTATCAGAAATTATTACTTCAGGGTTATGATATGCAAGAGACCTGAATGTATGGCCACGTAAAAAATAGTAATGACAGTGGTATTATAATGTACAGTAAATTCACGAATACAAGCTGCACCAATTTGACCAAAATTTTGGTAGAAACCCGGAAGTGCGGCTAATATTCCGGAGCGGCTAATATATGAGCAATATTCTAAAAGCTGCCAACACGGAAGTGAGAGCCCGCGGCAGCCCCAAGCCAAGCTGGAGCCCGCCGGCCCCGGCTGAGGTGGGAAAGCCTGGCAGAGGCGGGGCCTGCAGTGTGGGGGGCGGGCGGCTGAGCCTGAGCCAGCAGGGCGGGGCAGGGGGGGCGGCAGAGCCCGGGCCAGCAGGGCGGGGGAGCCCGGGAGAACTGGGGCTCGCAGTGCAGGGGAGCATGGCAGAAGCAGGAAGCCCGGTGGGTGGGGCTGCCTGGCAGCGGGGGAAGCCCAGCAGAATCAGGGCCAGCAGTGTGGGGGAGCCCGGCGGTGTGGGGGCCTGCAGTGCCGGCCAGGGCGAGCAAACGTGGCGGCGGTGCAGACGGGAGGGGGCAGCCGGTGAGCCTGGCGGCGGCTGCCCCGCCGGCAGGGCGAGCAAACGCGGCGCGGGGTGGCCGGCGAGCCTGCCAGCGGCGGCTGCCCCGCCAGCAGGGCGAGCAAACGCGGCAGTGAGGCGGTGCTGATGGGAGAGGGGGGCCAGCGAGCCCGGCGGCAGTGGCAGCCCTGCCAGCAGGGCGAGCAAATGCGGCAGCGGGGTGGCTGGCGTGCCTGGCAGCGGCGGCGGCGGCGGCAGCACCACCCGGCCAGCCCCGCCGAGCCGTAGCACCGAGCTGGGCCACCCAGCCCTGTCGGCAACCATGAGCGGGCCGAGCCTGCCTGGCCCCGCCCCGTGCCAGTAAACCCCGCTATGCCGCGATCCTGTTACTAATTGGCCAATTTGTGAAAGCTGCGCACGGATTCTCGCTACGAATGAAAGTGCGGCTAATATTCGGGGTGCGGCTTATTTATTGACAAAGACAGCAACATTGTTGATGCACTGGAAGTGCGGCTTATACTCCGTGCGGCTTGTATTCATGAAACTACTGTAAATAGACATATAAGAGTTCAAAAAAGAAAAAAGGAGGTATGGTTTAATTTAATAATTCACCAACACTTTTGTATTTTTATAGCCTCAGTATCACATTAAACCTTACTGATAAATAACATTTTCAAAATAGTAAGTGTTACAAGTAGTTCTTAGTCAGGGAAGATGTTTCCAGGTTTCTGTTCTTAAAAAGAAAGACTGGGTGAGGAAACAAACTACTATTTGGACCTGAAGAAATAGTGAAGATGTGTATGAGAAAAGAAAAAAGCCAGAACTGTAATCCAAGTATGAAATATTGATACCCAAGGAAAAAAGCAATTTTAGTCCTCTTAATTAACATTTTGACCTGTTAAAGATATTAAAGAAATTATTGTCATACTAGAAGTTGAGTATATTCTAGTTCTATATTGCAATAGATTAAGAAATTAATTTCAACATGGATCATAATCCCTAATTACATTAGCATTGAACTGTTCTCCTTTCTATCCAACCTTTGCTGTAAGAACTGCAGATTAATACATTCTAAGTTCTGAGGAATTGCAGCCATTAGGTGTTTAGATTTGTAGAAAAAAAACCCAAACCCAAAGCAGATCACAAAACTGCCTCCAGTAATTTATTTATTAAGCCTATCAATTTATGTTTAAACAAATTTTGTACATAAAGCCTAATTTTTTAAAAAATCATGTATTGAGTCCACTGTTCTGCATTCAGCAGACAGAAGGATCACTACTTCAAGAACCTGTTCAAGTCTCACTGTTACAGACAACTACGTCTGTTAGAAATGTCCTTTTTCTTTCAGCTGGTTTTCTTTATCACTTGCAGCATAATGTACATTTAAATATTTTTCTTCCATCTCAAAAAAGGAAAAAATACCATATATTATGTTTTAAAAATAATATAAATCATTATTCATTTTGTTTTAACTTAATTACTCATGACTCTGCTCTGATCAGCTAATAATGTATTCTGATCGTCTCAGATGTTTTATTCTGCTGGTAATGAAGAATCCCAAAGGAAGACAATCTTCATTCAAGACTATATCCTCTCCTGAACAAGGGTGAAGCCTAATTTAGTTATTTTGCAGTGCTAATAGAAATAACAGGCAAATAGATTAGTGTTTAAGTATTCAAAGAGGCCATACAGTTCTATCTTCAACATTAAACTGTTTGCCACCTAACCTGTGTATAGAAAATACTTCCATTTATTTCCTCTAACCTCATGGATAATGTTTGGGTGTTCAGGGAAGGAGCATTTAGATCACACATGACTGTGACTAGCAATAGCAGTGGTGATGATGAGAGAATAATGATGAGCTATCAAAATTGCTAAAACTTAGTTTTGCTTCTATTTTCATTGTATGTTCAATTCTGTTATATATATTCTGCTATCAATATTCAGAGGGAATGATTCTCATGGCTAGAAAATGTTACTACAAAAACCAAATGTGGTTATATATGTAAATATAGGGGTGTATTCCTGTCTGTACGCACACGAATACACAAATATATATACATGCACACATATACTGCGTATGTCTTTACAGAAACTGAAAAAGGTTAGCGTAAAGAAGAAATGTTCCATATATAATTTACTTGGAAGAAATATATAAAAATTTAAGAATATTCTATTAATAGATAAATTTATTTAACGATCTGAAAAAAGTTTGGTAAGTAGTGTTTTCCAAGTATTTTATTTTTGTTTTGCATTTAAAATACGGACGTAAAATAATTTAATTTATTGTACGAAATAATTAATCACTCTCCTCAACTGCTTGTGAGTGTTGGTCTCCTCTCCAGGAAGAATCAGTGAGACAAGTGTCTGAAGCTGTACAAGGGGGGTTTAAATGGAATATTAGGAATAATTTCTTCGCTGAAAGGGTGGTCAGGCCTTAGAACAGGCTGCCCAGGGAAGTGGTTGAATTTCTGTCCCTGGACATATTTCAATACCAGTAGACGTGGCATTTAGGGAGGTGGCTTAACGGAGGACTTGGCAGTACTGGGTTTGTGGCTGGACTTAATGATCAGGAGATGATGGGTTATTGGCTTAGGAGGGAAAAAACCTGTGAAGATTTATACAAGATGAACTGACCAGCAAGGCCATTGTCCTAGCCAGTGAAATTAAAAAAGCAATGAGTAACAAAAACAGTGGTCCTTGGGGGGACATATTTGCAAACACACAATGCTGCAGTGATGGTTAAGCCTGAAATAGAGAGCTGCATGTAAAGACCAGACTGCCAGCCAGGACTGGGACCAGCCAGGAGTGACTCTCCTGCTACTCCAGGTCCATGGTGGTGGACACAACCACACCAGAGGAACTGGGGCCTTGGTGAGTATGAATCTCTGTGTGTATGTGGGCAGGTGTGCTCAACAGTTTTTATACTCATGTTACAAAGTAAATTAATCTTATATTTTATGTTACTGAGGAGTGTGCTTCCCCTTTTGCAGCCACACCAGCCTTAATTCCCCTGTTACAGTCTGTTTGGGTCAACACTACACCAACAATCAATACTAATCAAGAACGCAGTTTGCTTCTCTGATACAGCTTTAAATCAGTGTTAAACAAGGGTGCCTAGTAACAGAAGGTACATGGACACTGGTAATTAACTTTTTTTTTAAAAAAAGCACAGTCTTATTACTAAACTGAGGAAGAAGCAGCAAGGTTTTTTTATAAGGTCCAGTATAGGTCAGAGTATGGATTATAGTATACTAAAGCTGTTGACGTTTTTCACAAAACAGATGCTATATGAAATTGTTATCTCTAACATGTCTTCACTGCCTTTGCAAATTGAAGTATGCTTAATTTGGTAGATAGTGTATACTTGATATTAATATATAAAGCTAGGATCTAAATTTAGGAAACAAACAAATATGCTTGGGCACCTAAGGCTCAAATTGTTGGCAAGATGTGATCTGATTGGAGAAGAATTGAAGATCAAATAATTTGATTCTGAGGATCTCATGTTCTGGCCATACATATTTAATGATTTTCTTAATTTTTTTAAACTTTAAATTAGTGATGATCTAGTCCCATGGACAAACCCATTGCATTCAGAGACGGGGTTTTGAAACACATCTTCTGGTTTAGTTTCATCAAAATTAATTCTATTTTGTACTTTGAGACCACTTAATTTTATGAATCAAAGCATAGTAAATCAGTGAATGGAAAGATATTTCAAAAGTACAATCTACATAAAGCAAAATATAATGTATGCCCTTTCTTATATCCCATAATATCTGATAAACACCTAACCAGTACAATTAGTGAACGAGCTCAGAGAGAAATACAGTCAACATACATAAAGACTCAGGTCCTTACGGATATGAGTTAATGACCCACTCCTTTAAGAGGCTGAAGACCAAGACTGCTGCCAGATCTGCCAGAAATCTGCCAGGCTGTTGTGAAAGTTTTGGGTACTCTAGAGCATTTGCAATGCCATTTCGACTAATGCTTAGGCAACAGAGCCTGAGACAGACACTTGAGCTCCAGGTCTCCAGGCAGGGTTGATTTGCCCTTCTGGCTGCAGTGACTGCACAGCTTTTCAATGAGTATAGTAACAGCATAGACAGCTGGCTGACTGTATGTTGTTTATACCTAAATACAAGGACATGTGGAAATTTAAATGTATATGTTTTATTCTGGATATAATCACACAAACTGTCTCCATAGCACACAAAAAGACATCACCTGTAAGAGTGTCTTGCCACTTTCAGTACCAAACCCAACATCATTAATATAGCAAGCTAATATTTTTCCATACTCAGATATCTGGTCTTTGCCAAGAGGTAGAATGCTATTGCTAGGGTGATACACCAGATTTCACAGAACGGTTTGAAGTGAAAGGTACCCATCAAGATCATCAACACCCCCACTGTGGGCAGGACCACCCACTAGATCAGGCAACCCAGGGCACCATCCAATTTGACCTTGAACTCTTCCAGACATGAGACATCCACACATCTACAGCTTCTCTGGACAGCCTGTTCCAGTGTCACATTGCCCTCACAGTGAATAATTTATTTCTAATGTCTAATCTAAACCTACACTCTTCAGTTAAGAAAGAGTCAGTATATGCCTGTCCTATCACTACATGCCCTTGTAAAACGTCCCTCTCCAGCTTTCTTGTAGGTACTGGAAGAGTTCCTGTTATTACTGCCCAGTCTATCAAAGTACAAAAAGGGTTGTTCTCCAGAGAAATCTGCCTGACTAAGAAACACCGTATGAATGACAATAGGTTTCAGAAAGCAAAGTTTGTGGCAGTCTCGCTCTTAAGTTAATGCAGGAGTGCTACCAAGGCACAGGGCTTCAAATAAGTTTGGGATGGGGGGGAGTGTTGAAAGGCTGTGCTCAGCACCTTATGAGAAACACTTCAAATGGAAAGATGACATAATCAGTTCATAGCACCCGTGTTTAGTCTCTAGGGATCTGGGTTCAAACATAGAACATCAGTAATGGAATGAGATGTGATCCTGAGCTAATCTGTAATTGAAATGCACTCACACTTGAAGCACTCACATTATAGAAGCAGTTATTATACCTTGGTAGAAGTAAGACTTTACTTAAAAGCACTGCACCCATTAAGTAATTTGGAAATAGAGAGTTATAGAATACTACTAAATATCACAAGAAGTCACATAATATTAATCACCTGAAATGTTGATGTAGACCAGGAGTGGAAAAATGTATATGATATAAAAACCTATTCTTCTGGATATTATTTCTAATGATTTTATATAAGAACTTATGTCAAGAATAGAAAAAAATAACACAATTTAAACAGATGTAGAAAATGTCTTGCATTGGGAGAACATAGATAAACTGCCCCTTTTATCTCAGCATTGATTCTTTTATAAGGTTCTGTTAAAGAAGTAACAGAGATGGAAGTTGATTGAAATAGATGTCAGTAATTGAAATAGATTTTAAGAAGCATTAAGTAGTTTTTCAACATTTTATTTTTCTAGTGAATATTAATATTTCCTATGTTCAGAAACTTTTATATGTCTGTGATCTTAATTATTAAGATTATGTCTGTGATTTAATAAAACCAAAGGAGTAATCTGTTATTGTCTCCAGGGAGAAGAATTTTATTTTCATTTTTCAGTTAATTCACTAAACAGTGACATCTTCTATAAAGGACTGTTATATACCTAAGTTATTCTGAAGTATTGTTCTCCTGTCACTTGCTGAGCTACTGTTTTTGCCAAAGCTCACAATATTCATTGCTTGTTCACCTTGCCCACCACTTACTATAGTCAATTATCCAGCTCCTAATAAAGGCAATGTTGTGATGTCCCTGATATCGCTATGTTTTGCCTAAATTCTTCCTACCTCATTATAAGTTCTAAATTATTTGTTTCCTTGATAACATATTTTTGCCCAATTTTACATTAAACTGTAATTCTTTCTTTCATTAAACTGTATTCTTTCTTTGATTTTGCATTTATTCACTATGTTTTTTTTTTTCCCCCCAACAGGAAGAGAACTCTTCCATGGAAGAATGAAGTCTCTCAGACAACAGGAAACTCCCATGGTCTTATTTTTAATTATTCATTCCACTATAACTGTGTTTCAGTTTGCAGATGTTTTAATTAATGCTGTAATACTCTTTCTTAATGTCCTTTATAATATAAAGACCAAAATGTGAGAAAGGAACTAGAATTGGCTGAATAGAACATTGAAGTATGTTTAATTTCTAAATACAAAGTGGAATAGATGAATTTCTTATGGCATACCTTGTACCTAAGATTTGGCAATCAACTTATTTCATTGTCAGGATTGTCATGCCAGCTGCATGATGCTTAGCAAAAGACAATGGGATATTCCATTTAGTTGTCTTGCATCTTCCACCAAGCATTATTTTCCTGAAATTGAATGGCTATTGAAGAAATATGCCTAAACATTTAAATAATTTCCCAGAAGACTGACCCTTAAGTATAGATCTGTACTGTCCAAGGAAAATCAATATGGATTTCAGGTTCTTAAATTAAAAAACCAATCAACCAACCTCTGGAAAAAAAAGTAGTACGCATATTTTTTGTCATGATTAAGGAACAGTTCCCTGCATGCATCTGAGTGCACAAGATTGTGGAAACAGCAGTGACCTAAAACTACTGAATCATAACTTACATTTAATGTCTGGGAAATAATGGAAGGCCTTAGTTTCTTTTTGTAATGTGACAAGGATGTCAAGGGAGAACAAATAGGAAAAGAAAACTTGTCAGTGTGGCCGTTATGCTCACTAGCTTTCCAGACATCATGTTACACTGTACTATTGTTAGTCTTTCAATGTGTGATCTGAGAAACTGACTGCAAACCGACGTGTAAATCTTCATAGATGAACTTGCTTTTGAACCATGAAATACTGCTTTAAAGACTGTTCTAAGGCTGTCTGGATCTATTTTTTGGCATTCTACTTTTGCAAAACAGGTCTGTACCCAAAGAATCATCCTGAGTGATTTTCCTCAAACAAGTAGGTGTCACTGACTAGAGTAACAGGAGCTCTAATGTGACACCTCTGATTTTGACAAAAAGTATACTTATAATCCAGTAAATACCAGTTTTAAGTCTGTAGTGATGAGTAACCTACTCTAACAAAATTTACATCAAAATCCCGGAAGCTCCAAAATATCCATTACAGGTCAATACAGATTTCTTTTTTCATATCGTTAAAGTGGAATTTTCTAAATTTTTTGATAACCTCTCTATTTATCTTTTTCCTTTTCTTCTTTCTTTTTGGAAGGATTGATGCCTTTAGAATTTTTTCTTGAAAGAACCTTTGCCAAATGGGGGGGTGCATTGCGGTTTTAGTAAGTATTAAGGGAGCAATCCAGTGTTGCCAAATCAACTGCTCTGAACCACCTCCAGGAAGCACATACTTCATGTTGTTATCAACAGTACGGTGTAGTGTGAGCGGCTCACCACCTCGCTCTCCTTAAACAGACATTACTTTTATATGCCAGAAAACTTCTAAATGATTTGTTTTAGTTTTTAGTCGCATCATCATCAAAAAAGCCTTAAAAGGTGAGATACGACAGATAGTTTCACCTTTGTAAGTGCCACAACAAAGTACAGTAATTTCATGATTATAAGCCGCACCATTTTGACTAAAATTTTGGTCTGACCCCAAATTGCGGCTTATAATCAGGTGTGGTTTATATATGGACAAAGAACGAAAAGTTGCTGTTTTAGTTTGGAGGACAGGTGTCTGCTAAGAAAGGCAGGAGCCTCTCTTTGAAATGGAGAATGTAAACTCCCTCCCTTCAAATTATTATAATTTTGAAATCAAGGGACTCTCAGGCAAAGATATGGGAATTAGGAATAACAGTTCTTTTCTAGGGAAATTAAAATAGAAATACAGTACTACAAAGAAACAAACTCCAAACCCTGACAAAGTCAGAGTACAGCCTGACACCTCGTCAGGGTGTTGGTAGCAGTCCCATTCAATGGTGGCTGCATCCTCCTGCAGTGACAGATGTGATTCAGTTGGAGTAGTGCTCCTGTAGAAGGTGCCGTTTCCCTCCGGAGGTCCAGTGGTGATGTGGAGAAATCCGGTTTTCCTCTGGAGTCCAGTGGAGAAAGGGGCTACCTTAGTGACCCAAAACCTCTGTTTTTATCTTGGTAAGAAATGTTGGGCTCTTCCCCCTGGCTGGAGCAACTTCCAATGGGATGCAGTAATTTTATCAGTCACACAGTGAGACTCAATGGGCCATTAGCAGAAAATGCCTCGCTGGAGGAAGGATGGGTTGTGAAAAGATAAAGAACAATGCCCTGCCTGGTTTCAATGGACGGGCCATCAGCAGAATATCTGCTGTTGAGGTAAGGATCACTGCCCCCACCCTCAACAGATGGTGATAGAATAGATACCTTTTATCACACTCCGTATTGTAACGTGCGGCTTATAATCAGGTGCGGCTTTTGTATGGACAAAGAATGAAAAGTTGCTGTCACCTGGAAGTGCGGCTTATACTCAGTGCGTCTTATAATCGTGAAATTTCTGTATATAAAATATCAGGGAAATATTTTAAAACTTTTCACATAGCAGCTAGATATCACCAAAGACAATAATTTACAATGAAATTTATTGATATTTCTCTATTTGACTATAAATTTGCACCTGCCTGTGCAATGTAAAGATCATTCTTTGTACCTGACTCAACCAGCTCAGAAGGATATATGAAATACAGCTAAGATAGAATTAGCAAGACCTAGAGCTACTATTACTCATCAACTCATTAATATTTTATCCATTAGTTTCAATTATATTGGTCTTAAAAAGAGTTTAAAAAACAGGTTTGGTTTTCTTCCTTGGCAGCCTATATGAGTAATAGAATATAGCAGTTATAAAACACTGTAGAAAACTCTGATAGGAAGAGACAGATAGCAGACCTCATTTGCCAGATAGTCCATAATCCACAACTGAGTTTTTTTCACAGAAAGACAAATAAAAATAAAACAATAAAGGAGTTAGTATGGTGGGAAAATAAATGTGTTGCTCTAACAATATATTGTGTCCTGTCTGACAGACTTTTATCAGCCCCTGCCTTACCAAACACTCACAAGTAAGTGTCCTTGCATTTATTCACCACCTTTAGACAACATTTTTTTTCTTTTTTAAAAAGAGGAAGGGAAGGAAAGGAGAAAGGAAAATAGGAAAATAATAAAAAAGCAAATATATGATATGTTATTCTCTTCATACAGTTGCATTTTTATACATATGACAAAATAAGTTATTTTGTTTTTTTCAAAGTATTTCAAGTAAGCAGCTAAATAATTCATACATTTGTGATAACTACAGTAATTTCACGAATACAAGCCGCACCAATTTGACCAAAATTTTGGTGGAAACCCGGAAGTGCGGCTAATATTCCGGGGTGGCTAATACATTAACAAAATTCTAAAAGCTGCCAACACGGAAGTGAGAGCCCGCGGCAGCCCCAAGCCAAGCTGGAGCCCGGCCGGCCCCGGCAGAGGTGGGAAAGCCTGGCAGAGGCGGGGCCAGCAGTGTGGGGGGCGGGCGGCAGAGCCTGAGCCAGCAGGGCGGGGCAGGGGGGCGGCAGAGCCGGGTCAGTAGGGCGGGGGAGCCTGGGAGAACTGGGGCTAGCAGTGCAGGGGAGCATGGCAGAAGCAGGAAGGCCGGCGGGTGGGGCTGCCTGGCAGCGGGGGAAGCCCAGCAGAATCGGGGCCAGCAGCATGGGGGAGCCCGGCGGTGCGGGGGCCTGCAGTGCCGGCCAGGGCGAGGAAACGCGGCGGCGGTGCAGACGGGAGGGGGCGGCCGGCAGCCCGCCGGCAGGGCTAGGGAACGCGGCGCGGCCGGCGAGCCGGGCGGCGGCGGGCAGGGCTAGGGAACGCGGCGCGGCCGGCGAGCCGGGCGGCGACGGCGGCAGCCCGCCGGCAGGGCTAGGGAACGCGGCGCGGCCGGCGAGCCGGGCGGCGGCGGGCAGGGCTAGGGAACGCGGCGCGGCGCGGCCGGCGAGCCGGGCGGCGGCAGCCCGCCGGCAGGGCTAGGGAACGCGGCAGCGGGGCGGTGCTGACGGGAGAGGGGGGCCAGCGAGCCCGGCGGCGGCGGCAGTGGCTGGCCCGCTGGCAGGGCGAGTACGTAAACAACGCAGCGGCGAGGCGGCCGGCATGCCTGCCAGCGGCGGCAGTGGCTGGCCCGCCGGCAGGGCGAGTACGTAAACAACGCAGCGGCGAGGCGGCCGGCATGCCTGCCAGCGGCGGCAGTGGCTGGCCCGCCGGCAGGGCGAGTACGTAAACGCAGCGGCGAGGCGGTGCTGACGGGAGAGGGGGGCCAGTGAGCCCGGCGGCGGCTGCAGCACCACCCGGCCGGCCCCGTCAGCAACCATGAGCGGGCCGAGTCTGCCTGGCCCCGCCCCGAGCCAGTAAAGCCCTCTATGCCGCGATCCTGTTACTAATTGGCCAATTTGTGAAAGCTGCGCACGGATTCTCGCGACGAACGAAAGTGCGGCTAATATTCGGGGTGCGGCTTATCTATTGACAAAGACAGCAACATTGTTGAGGCACCGGAAGTGCGGCTTATAATCCGTGCGGCTTGTATTCGTGAAACTACTGTAGTCTCCTTTTCTTTATTTTTAAAACTTCATCCTATCTCCAAATTCACCTATTCTCCAATTTTTTTTCATCCATTCTAAATACAATATTCCAACAGGTTTCAGTTGCTAGGAATGATGAATCAAGGACTGCAAAAAAATTGATGATGGGCCAGAAGAGCACAAAGACAACTCTCAGCTAGCTCAGGATTTTAGAGTCTGAGTAGAAACTGAGCTTTTTCTCTATGCATTTGTGTAAAATGCTTGCCAGAACTTAGACTGTTGTAACATGAGATCAGTCAGATGTAAACCAAATTTTGCAGAAACAGCTGCAGGCAATGGAAAGGCAGCTGAGGGTATGTATCATTCCATACATTCTTGGTGTTTCACCAGGTAAGCACCTCAATATGAGCTTTGTGAAAGGTCACTGTCTTGGATGTTCTCCATGATGCATATTGTCAGTTGGCTGAGAAGTTAAAATTCACAGTCCATTAGTATGCTACATCTGGAGGTGTTTCTGTACATTCTACATGGCTGTATTCCTTGCAGTCTACAGATGGGACTAGAATAAAACAAAAGAGGGAAGATCCTTGTTTTTCAGAATGAAAAAATTAAGAAGGACTAACAACTCAGTCATCTTTATTTGGGACATAGGTACTGGTAAATATTTTTGCATCATACAGACCAGGAAGAAATAGTGATTTTTTAATTGAAAAACCCCCAAACAAAACAAAAAGGTTTAAACCCCTTCAATATATTCAAGAAAAATTGTGTCAAGAACTTGAAAAATATAGAAAATTGAAAGAACTCTGCTTTTGGTTCACTGTTCTGCAGTCAGGTCACTACGTTGGTGCATAGCCTATTTGAATTCCTATGGAAAACATAAAACCACCTCCACATCAGTGCTTGAGCAGATTGTTCCCACTGGCTTGAGTGTGTATACTCCTTATTTAAGACTATTTTTTTCCATTGACTAGTGGCAAGTGCTACTGAGCCCAAAGATTGAAAAGCAGCTCCAGCGAAAAGAGCCAAATCCTTTCGGAGTTATAGAATATGTAGACAACAAATCTAGCTCACTTTCTCAAGACACAGTTATTGACCTTAACCTTTTAGTAAAAAAAGCCTTGTTTGAGTAAAACCAACTCCACCCTACTTTCATTCATACATGGAAATTTTTTCCAAAATCTACCCTAATTTTGTTTTTAAAAATATAATTGTAAAAACATAAGCCAGCAAAGATCCCCTTTTGCAAAAAACAAACAAACAAACAAACAAACAAACAAAAAAACCAACCCAAAAACAAACAAAAAACCCCCCAAAAAAACGGTAAAGGGCCACAGAGATGATAAAGGGACCAGAAGAGAAGACTCAGAAGAGGAAGGATCTCATCAATGTCTTCAAATACCTGAATGGAGGGCATGTAGAGGACAGATCCAGTTTCTTTACAGCAGTGCCCAGTGACAGTGCCAGAGGCAACGAGTATAAGCTGTTCACAGGCGGTCCTGTCTGAACATCAGAAAACACTTTTTCATTCTGAGAATGAAATTCTGAGCACTGGCACAGCTTGCCCAGAGAAGTTGAGTCTCCATCCACAGAGATATTCCAAACATGTGGACATGGTTCTGGCAGCCAGTTCTATGTGACACTGCTTGGAACAGGGCCATTGGACAAGAAAACCTCCAGAGGTCTCTTTCAAACTAAGCCATTCTGTGAAACCACTATAGAGAAAAAACAGTGTTCTGTATAGTAAAAAATTATAACCCCAGTGTACACTAAATAATACAACTATTTTAGTTATTACAATTAAAAACTAAATCCAAAAAATCACAACAAACCCAAACAAAAAAACCCAACAAACTAAACAATTCAGTGCCACTATGCCAATCAAGTTTGGCAAAATACAATTGCTACTATTTCAAATTTAAGTCAGGGAGGTAAACGCACTGTAAGAAAATGGAGTTTATTCTTTGAAGGATCTATGTTTTGAAAAGCTATCATTCAGAATCTTAATCAGTGTGAATCCATGCAATCCCCATTTTAAGGCATTTTTTCTTAGATAATGTACAAGAAAAAACACTGATGTCATTCATGTTTGTCATGAAGATATGATAGAATGAATACCAGTTTAAAGTCTGAAACTGAAACTGATTCAACCAGGATTTACACTAAGTGTACAGCTTCACTTGAAACTTGTGCCAAAATAGCTGTTGAAATTGTTTTCTGTAATGAAAACAGATATGTGAAGCAGCAGATTAGAAGCAGGCAAATAAAGACTAAAAAAAAGAAGGTACTTCAGTTGGTTCAGTGAGCTTCTCTATAAACTAATCATAAAAAGAACAAAAATTGTAGGATTATAATTTGAATGATTAGCTTTATCTTTTCCAAGAAACATACTACTGAGGGTAATAACCAAATGATCATGGGTTTTTTTCAGTAATTTAATGCATGAAAAAGAATTCATACAAGATGTTAACTTTATATGCACCTTAGAAATGGTCGAAAAAATATTGCAAAGCTTCTTTGAAGAGCCACTCAAGAAGCTCAGGATTTTGTAAAAGACAGCATGTACTCAAAGTACCTTCCAGATACAGCACTGAATGCATATTACAAAGATGATCAGGAACAAAAATTGTCATGGTATAGACTATCAGAAGTCTCTTTCTTACAATGTCTTTTATGAAGCCAAAAGATTTATAGCAACAATGGTCTCTTTGTGTATATTATGCCCTCAATGTCTTGTAGAATATTTTCTTTCTTTGGTTTTGTCTTCCCATTTGTTTCCTTTTGTTTCAGTTGCAGTTAGAAGGAAAATAGAGACTGTCTGTAGTAACATTATTGATGTTAAATAGCTTTGCCTTGATATCCATATAGACTGGTAGCTGTCTAATTATTTTATGGAAAATAGACAAAGTTAAAACAATTTTCATGCGGTTTAATGCAGGATCTGCTCCCCAAGTAGCAGTCTGAGAGAAGGATTTTTACAACTACCACTAGATTTAAGTCTGGTCTTAATGTCATCAGAGAATAATTCAGGACAATATCTGAACAAATAACAAGTTGAAAATAGCTATTGCATCCCTAGGGAGAGACTCAACCACTAAGAAGCTATGAAAAGACTGAAAAACATTTTTAAATAATTAAGCTTCAAAAATGAGGCTTCTTCAAAAGATGCAGCAGTTATTAGCTATCCATTTCATACAAGTAAAATATTAACCTTAAAAATATAATAAATCTGAGTTCTGTCTGTTGGAAAGGAAAAGAAAAAACAGGTAAGAACCATAGCAACTGAAAGGACAGGCTAGCAGTAAACCACTGATTTATTTCTGTATGTAAAATAATCCTGATAGTAAAGATTATCTTACTATAAACATCTTATACTATATATAAGTAAATTTATCTCTGAAGATTAGACTGTCAAGGAGGAAACTTTTTATAGGCACATTTACAATGTAAGGCCTGTTGACTATGCCCTGCTAAGTGAATGGAAAAGTAAGCACTGACTTGTACAGAAGCAGGATCAAACTATAGTACTTGAGGCAATATGTACCATTTCTGTAGAGATAATTCAAGTGGCACATTATTATAGCAAGGGGAAAACAAATTCTTCACTGAGCTTTGCTGTAGGCCTCTGTGGTTCATTTAAATGTAGCACAACTCCAGCTTTTATAGTATATATTCCAAAAGTAAAGGAGGGCATTGGTTCAGAGTGAAGCGAAAATATTTGTCATGTGAATTGTAAACAACAAGCAACAAGAAAAAAATATAATGGAAGCAAAATCACACATCTTTACACTCCAGTCTTGCTACAAAAATTTAGTTTAAGTAGAAAAATCACTCACTTTAAACAATGGAGACTATCTAATAGAAACAGCACATATTAATACTGTCAGTGTGACAGATGGTTCTGCAGTACATAATAAAGTAAAAGACATTCTGATGAGAAAGAAGATGTATCTGATAATTTGCAAATCAGAATCCTGGCAGCATAGCAAGGGGAAGATAACTGAGTGCACCTTATGTTGGTGCATCTTTAATACTTCACATTTCAAGACAATAAAGGAATGGAGGTGAATACAGGTACTTGGAGAACTGAAAGGGGAAACAAAAAAAATGTGTTTATCTGCTGCTAACAATATACACTGTAGCAGATTTTGGTTTGAAAAAATAATTCTGCATTTCTTAATAGTTTCTTATTATCTGTATGCAGGTATAGGTACACATTGAAAATATTCTAATGAGTAAATTTATTCTTTAAAAAATCTTAAAAGTTGATATATTTAAGAAGTCAAAGGTTCCAAGTTAGGAACCTGTTAGGTTCCTAACAAGTTAACAAGTTAGGAAGCAAATTTAAAACATGTTTAATTGCAAGAATTTCTGTGTCTAACACTGTTGTTTTAACTTACAACATATAGAGAGATGCTCAAGATTTTTTAATCAGCATTTTTTCCAAAGCAAATTTCTTCCTCCAAAATACCAGATAGACCTAAATTTTATTTTCAGGTATCTAGAAAAGCTTACAGTTAGTAGATATTTTTACTGCATACAATATATACAGTATATACCTTATTTCTCCAATGACAAATTTCAGGGTTTATTTATTCAAAATATACATTAGCTAGTGATCTTTTTAAAGGAAAAAAAAATTGCTCAGTACAAAATATTTTGTGCATATTTTGTGACATATTTCCTGAAATTATCAATTTGCAGTAATATTTAGTAAGTTTAATGCAGTTCTGTTTAACAGAATTTTTTGCAGACTAATTACTGAGACTCAAGAGAAACAAGCAATAATGACCAATATTCTCTTAGAATTTTTGACAACATCTATAATGTTTTGACTGTAGACCTATGCAGGTATCTTGCTATGAACATCCACTATGGACAAGGATGATGAAAAATGGTCAGATCAATGAATATGGCTTTTGTCCTGGAAAAAAAGGAGACATAATGGATCAGAGAACTTCAGTGAAGTTTCTAAAATGTTTTTTTAAAATATGTGTGTATATACACATATTAAAAACAATAGTGCTGGCAGTTGTGCACAACAATACAGTGGCAAAAACTGCATAACCTCAGAAGAAGAAAGAAACATCTGCTACTGAGTTTCTGAATGGTGTGTACAGCTCTCAGAAAGATTTATGTTGACATCAGAGACTGCGAATTTCCATTAGAGTCAGACATAGGGACATAGCTCTAATTTACTCTCCATAAAAATGTATGAGTTCTGCTAAAGGCATTTCATGTATCATAAGGATATGGGATAAAGGTGCTGTGAGAATTACTGCTCACTTGACCATTTTATGATTACAAACTAATGGCAATTGTTAGGCTGTAAACTTGTAGTTACATTAAGTAATTTATAAGCTGAAGATTATGAAGTGCTGCTCTATCAAGCCTGACAAAAAGGTAGAGAGAGTGTATCTCTATCCTTTGCAAAATATTCAAGTCAAGATTTCAAGAAACATGTACTTGAAGTTAGGTGTCTTAGTTTATATTTGGTCACTATATAAATTCACATGAAGTCATTAAGCTAAGCCTCTAGGATCTAGGTCTCTACATACATAAAGGCAACAGAGGCACCCTTGGATTTTTTGTGAAGACAAATAGTTTTGTTGCAAGTATCTTCAAAAATACAGAGAAAAATAGATGGCACTGCAGTTTGTAATGTAAAATTATATAAAAATGTATTGGGTTTGTATAGTCATGGAGGTTACAGGGGTGGCTTCTGTGAGTAGCTGCCAGAGTCTTCCTCCATAACTGTGAGAGCCAATCCCAGGCAGCTCCAAGACTGCTGTTTGTCAAGGATGGCCAATTAGAAACTATTCCTCTGTGAGAACATATTTAATAAGCAAAAGAAGTTGTTGCTAAGATGTAATTGTGGCCAGAGAAGAGCAGGGTGAGAACACGTGAGAGGAACAGCTCTGCAGACACCAAGGTCAGTGCAGAAGGAGGGGCAGGAGATGCTCCAGGTGCCAGAGCTGAGATTCCCCTGCAGCCCCTGGTGCAGCCTATGGAGAGGCAGCTGTGCCCCTGCAGCCCAGGGAGGGACATGGGGATGCAGAGATCCACCTGCAGCCTTGGAAGAGACCCACACTGGAGCAGGTGGATGCCTGAGAGCAGGCTGTGACCCTGTGGGATGCCCATGCTGGAGCAGGTCTTGGCAGGGACCTGCAGACCGGTGAGGAGAGGAGCCCACACTGGAGCTGCCTGTCCTTGAAGGACTGCACCCCACAGAAGAGTGACACACACTACGTCATTTCTGGAGAACTGTTGCTGTGATGGACTCACATTGGAGAAATTCATGGAGAGCTATGTCCCGTGGGAAGGACCCCATATTGGAGCAGGATAAGAGCTCTTCTAAAGCAGAAGCAGCTTTGTGATGAACTGACCATAACTGCATTCCCTGTCTCCTGGCACCCCAGGGAAGGTGGAAGAGCTAGGAAGCAGGGAGAGGTGCAAGGAAGGTGTTTTTCAGGTTTTATTTTACTTCTCATTATTCTGTTCTGATTTTTTTTTTTTGGTAATAAATTCATTTAATATCTCTAATTTGAGTCTCGTTTGCCTGAGATGGTAGTGATCTCTTCTGATCATTATCTCAATCTGTGAATCCCTGGTTATATTTTCTCTCCTCTGTCCATATTTGGAGGGGAGTGATAGAAAGGCTTTGGTGGGTATCTGACATCCAGCCAGAGTCAACCCTCTGAGTCAACAAGAAAGTATACTAATTAGATTTAACTGACTAAGTTTTGAGGATAGTCTTGTGAGACAAGTGACATAAAAATACAACAAAAAGACAATTTAAAGCAAAAGCCTGCCAATTCCATTTGACAGCATGTAGAAGCTTGGTGGAACTATCTAATTTTAATTAATTTTTTCAAGTAATCTATTTTCAGACATCAGACTCTTCAGAGCTAGGAATTAATACTCTGGTAAGTCAGAAATGCAGTAAAAATGGCTACGTAAAGGCAGATTTAAAACTGCTGGAGTTTGTATACACAGCTGCTGGCTTGGCTTTGTTAATTCAGTTATGTTGCTACATTTTGGATTATTGCTGACCAGCTTGCACGGCCTCAGGGCCTTTTCTGTTCCACCACCCACCCCGTCAGGGCATAGGCTGAGGATGCACAAGTGGCTGGGAGAGGACACAGCTGGGACTGCTGCCCCAAACTGACCAAAGGGACATCCCATACCGTATGGCATTCTGCTCAGCAATTGCAGCTATGGGAAGAGGAAGGGAAGGATATTTGGAGTGATGGAGTTTGTCTTTCCCTGTTGCCATTACATGTCACCCGGCTTTCCTGGATATGGCTGAATATCTGCCCACCCATGGGAAGTGGTGAATTAATTTTTGGTTTTCTTTGTTTGTGTGTGCAGCTTTATTTTCTCCATTAAACAGTCTTTACCTAAACCCACAAGTTTTCACAGTTCTACCCTTCTGTTTCTCTTGTCATCCTAACCCAGGGTAGTGAGAACCACTTCATGAGGCTCAGTTGCCTGCTGGAACTAACAGGCAGAAGTTACAACAAAGTATTCTTCTCCAGTAAGCATTAATTAATTTTCAATGGACTGCTCTTTCATTTAAATTTACTATGATGCATAGAGATGTGTAAAATAAATAGCAGAAAAGCTATCCTTGAAAATGTGTCCATCAGCCTTTAGTAATTTGCACCCAGATCATGATATTAATTTATTTTTTTTCTAATGAGTGAGATAAAGCCAGTCAGAATCAGTCAGAGATAAATCTAACTGGTCAGCTCACTGATTTTTTCAATCATCAGATTTTACACACTGTATGGCATTAGCTAGTTCCATGACTAAACATCTGCCTATTGCTGATTACTATTTCTAAAGAAACTGTCTTTATTGTTAATACTTTTTCCCATTTATGCAATAATCCTTTGATTATCTATTTTTATGGTGTTTCAGATATAATATTACCTGGATACATTGCTTTTTTTATGAGGATTTACTGATGTCAGCATTCTGCATTATCAAGAATACAATGATAGAGAAATAATCTTACAACATGTGAAATAATCTTTCAAGACAATGAGGCATGTCAGTCAGTGGATAACAGTAGTAGCACACAAAAACTCACACAAATTGGTGAGCATTTTTGCTGAAGAAATCAATCATATGAAATAGGAATTAAACTCAGAAAAAGGTAACATTAGACACAAAAAAATGACACATTTCTAAAGAACTGTGTAGCAAAATATTTTCACATATATGGAAAAGTTAGTTTTGTATAGTACTGTGTGACAAATTTTAAGCTTAAATATCAAATGCTTATATATGTATTTTGACTCTTTGCATCCTGGACTTCAATAAAGAAACCAAATTAGAGTGTACGTCTATATAAATCCTAATATATGGAACTAGACATCTTCATCAACTGTACCGTACTTGTGCTTAAAGAACTTTAAGAAACGAGCTAAGGGAAGAAAGCATGAGTAAGTAATACCCAGAACTGCAACTCATAAGACTTAAACTCTAAATTGTGTAGGGAAGATGTTATCAATATTAAACATAGATCTTTATATTTCTAGATAAATTTTGATTGTTTCTAAATATACTTTTAAGCTTTCTGTTGTCATCAACAAAACATCATAAGAAAGCACTTGTAAGGTCAGTTTCCACTTTCCAGCACATACACACACACACACACACACACACACACACACACACAGACATACACACACACAATTCTGGGGTAGATTTAATGATGAAAGAGTGAAACATAGTTCAATTAAGGGTCAGGAAAGGTATTTAAATGGGCAGTTAGGAGTTAATGAACTGAAAAATTCTGCATATAATGAGCAATTCTGAGAGAATGATACTCCAAAGATATCCAATGAGATGCCCTTAACAATGAAAGTGATGGTACTACATATGTGAGACTAAAAATTATTTCAATTTAGAAATTGTGGAGAGAAAATAAAGAAAAGATAAGAAAAAAATAGAAAGAAATCAGCTGAAACTGTTATGGTGGTACTTCCAAGGTATCCTTAAATAGAGGAAATAAAGCAAGTTTTTAATACTGGAGATGTTTGTAGCATTTATATTGTTTGAAAAATCTTGGGCTTAGGATACACAACTATACTGAAAGTCTAGAGCAAAGACAACAAAATAGTTATTTACTCAATCTGCATTAGAAGAGAAAAGTCTGTGAAAACCACTCATATACATACAAATTTATTAAAGACCAAGCATCTAGAACTTCTACAGTAATGCAGGATGAATACTATAAGGAGATAGCTCTCCAATATTTCTCCAGTATTCAGATGCTCAAGCTAACTGAAAAGATGGGTTGTCACTCAGCTGTCATGGAGGTGTGTTTTGACCTAGAAATATGATCTGACTGCAGGAATATCACCCTACATTAACAGCAAGCAGATAGTCAACACTAATTTCAAACACAGAATTATGTTAATTTCAAAGATTTATGAGGAAAAATATTATTTATTCTGTAAGTAATAAAACGTGAATTTGGAAGGAGTACAACTATAACCCAGATACAAATTGAGAAGAGTTGTTTTGACTTCAAATATATGAAGATAATAAAAACATCCACTAGATTTATGAAAGAGATAAAATAAATATGAAATATAAACTAAAATGAAAATATATTGATTTTGTGTTTTATTTAGCTGTAAATATGAATTTCACATTTTAACCTTAAATTTAACAATTTAAGCTCAGTCTTTCAAGGAATATCTGCTTTTAATATATTAGGGCCAGCATTTCTTCACTTTCAATATTAGATGTTAAACGGTTCTTTCAAAAACTTTTACCTGAGACAGGAAGGTATTCAGCAAGGAAATTCAAAAGGAGGAACTGAATCATTTATTTAATGAGAAAGAAATAATTATTCAAAGACTGAATCTGAAATTTAATGGACCTGTCTCCTTGCCCATGATTCCTGCTTTTCAGAAATGGAAACGAAAAGGATGAAGGTAAGCTGTAGCTTTCCTCATTGCTACTTTTATAATTTGTTCAGTGGTGCCCTGTAGTATGCTATTTGCCTCAACACAATGTTTGCAAATATAAAAACACTGGAAAAATACTCCAGGGACTTCAACAACTTTTCTGACCTTACGGCTTAATCCAGTATTTCAAAGGTTTCTTTGTACCCATAAATGTTATCCCTAATACCTAATGACTTCTTTGGCTTTATATTCCTGCACAAGCAAATGATTTTTAGAAGAGCATAAGTTGCAGAGGAACTGGGACCCAACTAACTGGTTTTTTTCAGTGAGCAAAATATAAGAACTGGAGGTCTCTTAAATGACACTAAAAAATCCCTCTCTTTTGGTTTAGGGCAAAACTGTACCTCAGTGCAATTTATAATGAAAGAAAATATCTAATGTTTAAAAAGACATATTAAGACATAAAAATATGTCTTTAAAAATGGAAAACTTTTTTTTATGTTTCCCTTTTCTACACATATATTGTGTTTTCCAGTGTTTGTCTAATATTCCAAGGAGCTGGGAAGAAACTAGAGTACAAATATGTTCATTGGAAGGGCCATAAATACAGCAGCTGACAAGTGCTTCTGTTGAAAATCATCCCGTGTTAATATGAAATAAATTACTAGAAAACAAAGAAGAAAATCTCCTTCAGCAATCAGTTAAAGGTAAGTAATGATAATGTACCTACTTATTGAACCATTTTCAAACTGATCAAGAAGATGTACAGTTAATGACACTGTGATTCATTTTCTGCTCCCACAATGACCATATTGTTATTTATGAATAAAGTTTCCAGAAGTGCAGTAATCTTAACTCCACAGTTGCATCAAATGTGTATTTTTCTTATATTGTTTGAAATATGTCACATAACTGCTAATTTGTGGAGAAAATGAACATTTTTATCAGTCAGAGGTAAATCTTTGGTCAAGTACAGATCCATTTAAATAATTCACAAAAAAAGCTTGGTTCAGGATATTGGTTAGCATAAACACAGGAGGTAAGAACAGGCAGATATTTACTGTGACAGATTAACACTTAGAACCTATGTGATTCACTTTTCTTCTAAGAGATTTATGAAATATTTGAAAATAGAACTGTGATGATTATTTGAAATGAGAAATTCATAACTGAATGATCCTCCAAAGAGTTCTTAGTGAATAGATTAGCTTCTTAAAAATGAAACAGTGAAAAGATTCTATTGAGCATGATGCTATTCTGTCTACTACCATGACTGCTGGATACTGAAGCAGTGTTTGGTTTTGTGGTTGCAGGTTTACCTGATCACCATGTAAATTAAAAGGGAGAACAGCTAAAGTGTTGCTGTGAGTCCTGAAAACAATGGTGCATAGTGGTATCAAAAAAGAGGGGGATAACAATGAGCATAATTTGAACTGCACAATCTTTAAAAGTGGAAATAACTTGTGATAACATAAAATGCAGCTAGGCAAGACAGCATATAAGCCCATGCAGTGAAAATTATCTCACCTGACTTTTTAATAGAATTGACCATACACTTAGAAGAAAGTGTGGAAATAAGCAGTGTTAAAATTTCAGCAATACTTACTTCCACATTCGTATGTTTCTTTTCCTGCTTCCATTTTCATGAAAAAATTGTTTCATAGTGTTGCCAGTGATGATCCATGCCATAGAAAATGCCCTAGTGGTAGTAACAAGTGCATACTCTAATGGGAACATTCTTACTGTACTGACGGCTACTTTGCACAGAAGGGAACTACTTAAATGTGAATGAATAAACATCAAAGACTAATAACACAGCAGGACTTGCTCTTTACACCACCTTGTGTAGTTAAAAACCGCTATTTAGTTTTGCTAATCATTTAATTCCATCTGTTGAAATCCCGCCAGCCACATGTCTAACATAATGACAGAATTTGTACTTCAGAGTGTCATTCACATGTCTACCATGCCTATGAATTTCTACCCATGGATAATGCTATAGTTGTATAAAATAAATAGTAATACATGTCAAAATGGTAGGGGAAACATACCAATGGAACAGCTCTATCTTTTTAGAAGTGACACGATATCTTTAAAAAATATAGGCCTGTGCCAGCCCTGCAGACTGCAGACAGTTAGAGACAGGTCTCCTCCCTTCAGCAAGTAAAACTGCTTGCGAACTCCCAAGCACCCCCAATGTAACATATGCTGCAGCTGCAGGTGTTGCTCTGGTAGCACTGTGAGGTTAGCTCTTAAAAATGTTTTTGCTCAGTTACCATTTTGTCAAATGGCCAACTTTCTTCCTGAGGAGAAAGAAAAAGCAGCTAAAGCTGGACTTCAAATGTTTTGCTAACACAGATTCAATGAAAATGAGGACTGGGGGGCGGAAATCACTTTCCAACCAAAACAACTAGCGGGACGAAGAAATCTATGTCATTCAAGAAGGTGGTAAGTCTGGTGAAGGAAAAGTTCCTTTTGCAAGCAGGTATCTCTCCAGCAGAGGGCTTTATTGGTATGATTATCTTAAAATTTCTCACAGTCTCTTCAGCCGTAATACACTGGGATTTTGTAAGACAAGGAAACAGAGTAGTTTTGCTTTTGCTTAACACAGAAGGCTGCTTCAGTAAAGGTTATTAAAGTCAGAATAACCTCTAATAACAAAATTTGTGAGTATAAATGAAGAGGTTGATTTCCTTAATAACTTTATGACATATGTATATGACCATGTTCAGAGTGCACTCTTCCAGATTATCTGTACAAAAGGGTGCAGATAGATGATATTCTAAAGAGAAAAATCTCAGCTGCTTTGTATCCAAACCAAAGATTTAAAGAGGTGATTTAAACATCAGTAAACTTTTAAACATTTTTTCTTTATAAACAAAGGGAGAGGGATTTTTTTTACATGGGTCTTTTGTGATAGGGCAGAGGTTTAGTTTAGGTGTTAGGAAGAAATGGTTTACTCAGAGGTTAGTGAGATCTGGAACAGGTTACCCAGATAAATTGGGGATGCCCCTGGAGGAGTTAAAGACTAGATTAGATAGCACCCTGAGAAACCTGGGCTAGTGGGAGACATTGCTGCCCATGGTGGAGTTGGGGGAGTTGGAATAAGATGATCTTTAATATTCTTTTCAACACAAGTCTTTTTTTTTAATGGTTCTATGTTGAATTGCAAAGGGAGTTAAACTGAGAAAATTTCTTTATGAAGTTTACGTTTGATTCTTGTAACTTTCCTTAAAATTCCAAAATGAAAGTATGTTTTCTTGCAGATATTTATCAGGTTGGATGGAACTCCCTTCCTCTCCTTCCTGAATATCTGTACAATCAGGCTCTGTTAGAAGGAACAATTAGTCCCCCAAAGTTCAATACTGGATCCAGTATTGTTTAGTTTATTCGTCAATGATTTGGATGAAGGAGCAGAGGCTTTCTCAGCAAGTTTGCTGATGACACAAAGCTGGGAGGAGTGGCTGATACCCCAGAGAGCTGTGCAGCCCTTCAAAAGGACCTTCAAGTCTGCAGAGATGGACAGAGAACTGCCTGAAACTCAACAGAAGCAAATGCAGGGTACCGCACCTGGACAGTTCCACATGAAAATTAGGATTAACTGTTTTACTGTGCACTGGAATAGATTGCTCAGAGAAGTTCTGGAGTCTCCCTCACCGGAGATATTAATGAACCATCTGAGCACAATCCTGTGCCATGTGCTCTAGGATGACACTGCTTGAACAGTAAAGTGGGACCAGATGACCCTGTGTGACCCTTCCAATCTGACCCATTCTGTGATTCACTCCCTTGACTTTTATTCTAACCCCCATGATGATAAGTGAGGAGTAGATAGGCAGGAAGAGGTGGAAGCTTTGACAGTGTATCAACTACTGTTCCTGAATCAGGGAGGTGAAAGGATGCAGCCCACACCTTAGAAAGAATTTGTTCACTACAGGGCTCAGGATTTGCAGAAAAAAAATTGGATCTGAATGGTATATAATTTATGTGGACATTCTAGAACCACCCCAATATATTTTTCCTTATTTCCTATTGTGCTAGCTTCCAAACTCAGACCGTGGCTGTGAGACGTATTTCCAGTAGAATTTTCTTATGATCTTTACAAGTTTGGATAAATTGCAAGCTTTTTTTTTTTTTTTTGCAAGTCTGTGTGTATCACATAAGTCTCAATAGACTGATGCTGCTACATTTTAAACAGAATGCTATACTGTATTTCCCACAGTTTTATTAATTGTTGTGTTTCACTTTATGTTGTTTCTGAACAAGTGCAAGGTTCAGAGTGTGGCTTATGCTTAATAACTTCAAAGAGCTGCCTCTAGAAAATGCAGTGAGTGAAGAAGTTAATAAAGTGTATAAATAGTAAATGATAAAGTAATTCATGAGAAAACTGTTGAGTGTAGAATAGCGATACTAAATGCATTCAGAGAAGTACCTAATACTCAATAATGCTTATCTTGGCTGAAATTCAGTCTTTGATACCTTTTACAATAATATGATCGATCAGTGCTTGTAAGCCTTCAAGAAGTCTGTTGAAGAAGCTTTGTCCTCTTGCTTGGTGCTTTTTTCCCTTTGACTATTCAGTATATTGTGTGAAGGGTACAAATTCAAACTAATAAGAACTTCCAAAAGAAAAACAGGATCTACTTTTCTTGGGGGAAAACATCAATTCAAACTGGAAACAAAGATGAATGGAAACTGTAACAGAAATTTACAAACCTTAATATTATTTAAAAAATGAAATATTGAATGTGTGTCATGTACATAGTAGTAGTGTTTAAAGATAACAATAATGGTAAGTGTCAAATGCTTAACATTTAACATTCTCTTTCATACCACATATATCATAGAATCATAGAATCAGAGAATGGCCTGGGCTGGAAGGGACCTCAAAGATTTGCAATCTCTTGCCATGAACAGGGACACCTTTCATTAGACCAGACAGCTCAGAGCTCCGTCCAACATGGCCTTAAGCATTTCTGAGGATGAGTCATCCACAGGGTCTGCAGGCAACCTGTTTTAATGTCTCCTTACTCTCAAAGTAAAGATTCTTTTCCTAGTATCTAATTTAAAGCTACCCTTTTCTCAGTTTAAATCCATTCCTCCTTGTTCTGTCATTACATGCTCTTGTAAAAAGTCCCTTCCCAGCTTTCTTGTAGGTTCCCTTCAGGTACTGGAAGGCCACAGGTCACCCCAAAGCCTGCTCTTTTGCAGGACAAACAATCCCAGCTCTCAAAATCTTTCCTGATAGGAGGGGTGCTTCATTCCTCTAATCTACTTGATGGGCTCCTCTGGACTCAGTCCAATAGGTTGATGTCCCTCCTGTGCTGGGGGCCCCAGAGCTGGATGCAGCACTTCATGTGAGGTCTCACAAGAGCAGAATAGAGGGAAGAATCACCATGTCACACTATTTCAAAGTTATTATACATAAAATTAATAGTGAAAGTAAATAGCAACATTGAAGAACCATTAACATATGCGCTACCTTTAGTTTATGCTGTTATGTTTTAATGCAACATTTTCAATGCCTACATTTTGAAAAATAAAATTCAGGAGCTCTGAATTGAAAAAAAAAATATATTTTCTGGACAGTATGAAGATTTCTTGTGTATCAAGTCTTCTGCCCACATATTCATAGCAATATACAGAAGTCATTAGCCACCATTTGCTTCAGAAAGAAAATTTATTTTTTCCATGTAAAGGCACATTAGTTTTTCCTTCCAGTGACAAGGCTTAATATAATATTTTAAAATATATATATTAAACTCTGCTTATGCAGTATTTAGTACTGGAAATGTGGATTATTAATTTATTTCTCCAGATGAAGACTTATTTTGCAACAAAGTCGTGTACAAAAATATGAATATTTGTGTGTGTGTGTGTGTGTGTGTGTGTGTGTGTGTGTGTATAAATATATATGTAGTCTTGTTGGTGTCAGCTTTCATCCTGGGATTTTACTGTAGGAATCATGAGGAAAGGAGATATCTGAAATAATACAGCAAGAGCAAATGCAGAATTCCTCCACTCCCTTCCAGCTATTGTTGGTCTCCTATTTGAAGGATGGATTCAGCTTGGAAAGGATTTTCTTTATTGTTTTGAAGCAGCTGGCTCTGAGTCTAAAGAAAACATCATGCTGAGCTACCAGGAGCTGCATTCATTCTCATTTGAAAGCAGGCCATGCATTCATCTTTGCTCTCAATTTCTGAATAATCTCAGCAATATGTGCCACACATGCTGCTTCAGCTCTCTGAAAGGACTCATACTGGTCGCACCCCTTCGCATGCTTATTAGTGGTCTGGGCTTGCCTTACTTTTACTTCAGATTCTAAGTTTGCACACTTGCCACAATGCGGCAATTACAAAGTCTGCCTATGTCATTAACTGATTTTTTTTCAGGTAGAAACACTCAGCATTTCTCTCAAAACAAAGGGAAAATCACGGCAAATTCTGTAATTGCTTCTCAAAAGGTATCCACAGATTTTAAGCAAAATCAGATGAACTGTCGGCATAGTACTTAACAACATATTTAACAGTGTATTTTCATCTTCAACAGGAGCTTCATTACTGAGAACTCAATCTGGGAAGCTATTTAGATCCTATCCCCAAAGGTGTCTATTGTTCTGGTATCAGTCAGTACTAAAATTAGTACGCAAAAAGCTCTTAAAATTAGGAAGCATTGATTTTTACATTTAGGTCTTTTGTTTCTGTACTGTATTTCAACCAAAGAGGAAAAAGAGATTGAGCAGTAGCAAATGGTAATTTAGTTACAAATGGTCAGTATATCGTACTCTATTCACACAGTTCTAAAGAATAAATTCAGGGAAGACAATGAAAATTTGAGGCCACTAAAAATTACACAGACCACTCCATTTGTCCCAATTTGATTGTATAACAATTACAACAGTGATAATCAACTGAGGTGGTATCATGCTATTATTTGATCTCTTCTACTGATAGCAGTTCACCGTAGGGATATCTATGCTTGTGACTGAACTACAAGACAAAGTTCATGTTACTGATTTTACAACTCTATCCAAGTAAAGTGTCTATTCAAATTTTTAGAGATGATCCAGCTGGGTCTTATAGTGTGCCCGTTTCTAGGTTCTACAACCTCTGCAATGTTAAACAGTCTAGCTGTTGGAGGCGACCTAGAGCAGACTGAGAAGATGGAAAAGAAGGAGACAGTAAGACTAAATGAGTGTTTCTGGAAGACATGCCTTGGAGCAGCCTCTTTCCAAACACATCTATTTCACATTGACGTGAAATAAGTTTCAGAGAAAAATCAACCAAAAAAGCAAACAAAATCAACAAGCAGCAAAAATAAAATCACAAACCAAAACACAACCACCCCAAACCTAGCAAAATAAGCAGTCACTGCCAGATTTCAGAATAGTATAATGGATTCTTGTATGGTATCTTATAGGAAGTATTATCCATCAATCCAAAGAAAATAGTAATTCACAAAATACACTTTTCCATTAAGAGGCATGCTACCGTGATCATCTGGATTGCCTTCATTGGCGGTTCACTAACTAATAGGACAAAGGTAGCATGAATTGTGCAGTTGTTATAAGAGAATAATTTATATGATGGTGTGTAAAGGGTTATTGCTACCATGTGTTATAAAGATTATCAATTCTTAAAAAGTGTGTACCTGAAGTTTCCTAACTGTTTCAGTGTGAATGAAGGAATCAGCAATGAAAATAGGTACTTCTCTATTGTGCTTATATCAGTGCTCAGCCACCCACAGTAAATTAAGAAAAAGAAAGGTAATTTGTGAGGAAAATATAATGGCCATTTTTGTACTTATAACAACACAGAAATTAAAGGTGTCAGTGGCCTTGGGTGATTTATTAGCTGGAAGAAGATTAATATTATGTTTACCTTTAAGAAGAAAAAGTAGAATGGAACCAATTATCTTTATCTCTGTCCCTGGAAAGGTCATGGGCAAGGTTTCTTGGAACCCATTTCCAAACATATAAAGAACAGAAGGTTAATCAGGGGCATTTAACAAGTAATTATGAGCTCCTCAGCAGCTCCTCATTGGACTTACTGTCTAGACACTTTTTCCAGCTTCTTTGGACATGTTCCAGCACTTCACTGTCTTTTTTGTCACCAGAGGCCTAAAACTGAGCACAGAACTCAAGGTGCAATCTCACCGGAGCTGAGTACACGGCAATGACTCCTTCCCAAATCCTGCTGGCCATGCTGTTTCTGATACAAGTTAGGATGCCATTGGCCTTCTGGGCCACCTGGGTGCACTGCTGGCTTGTGTTCAGCTGGCCATCAACCAGCATCTTTTGGTTCTTTTTCACCAGGCAATTGATTCCCCTATTAAACACTGAGGCAAAGAAGGCATCAAGTACCTCAGCTTTGTGTTGCTCTGTTTCCACTGTTTCCCCCCTCACATCCAATAATGTATGAAGATTCTCCTTATCCCTTCTTTTGTTGCTGATGTATTTATGTAATTTTTTTTATGCCACTAGGAAGATTAAGTTTTACTCAAGCTTTGGTGGTTCCAATAATCAACCTGCACAACCTCACAACACAGAAAATCATAGAATGGTTTGGGTTGGAAGGGGACCTTGGAGATCATTTAGTTGCAACCCACCTGTTATAGACAGGGACACCCAACTGGACCAGGCAGGCATCTTTGTAAGTCTTCCTGAGTTGTCTGCTCCTACTTCTAAGGGCCACAAAAGGCCACCAACTCTCCTTTTTTTTCCTGAGTTCCAGACACAGCTCTCTGTTGATCCAATGTGGTCTTCACCCCAACACATCTTTCAGTACATGCACATTATGAGATGGTCTATCCATTTCATTAAGATTATGAATAAAAAAGAAAGGTTTGCATTTCTTCAAAACAAGTGAAAATAATATTTGTTACCAATACTAGTGTTCATAGAATTTCTTCCACTGTCTGATTTTTCCCCACTACCTAATTTCTATTTTGTCATTCAACCAGATTGTACCAGAAAAATTTTCAACAGTGCTTTATGTGCCATGTCTGATAGCATTCCCTTTGGAGACAATTTCAGGAAACAAGCCTATAGATTGCTGGGATTACTCACCATTAAGCTAGAAATTTAATTTCTCATTTCAAACTGTTTTTGTTTGCCAAACCTGGCAAGACCTAGAGTGAAATACAGGTTCTTATTTTTTACCAGTCCCTGCAACCTCTCTAGAGAATGTGTTACAATGATACAACAATATTACAATGATACAAGGCATTGCACAAAGTTTGTAGCATACTGTTTTTTTTAAAGTTTACCATTCTAAGTTAACTTCAGTGCTCACATTGCCAAGGCAGTGCCTACAGTGCTGTCTTAATTTCTTAATCTAGTTAGCTGCAGATATTTAAAACTATTGAGAGATTTACAAAACATAATACAGAACAAAAGTTTTTAACAGTGTGAAAGTAAGAGTGCGATAGAAAATTGACTTGCACCTTACAATTGATCCTTCAACCTTTTATAAACCTTGGATCAAACATCATTAAATGGATGGAAGGAATGAAAATAGGAAGCACCTGTTTGCTGATGAAGAAAATAATCAAACATAGTCAAACAATTGCTGATGACCGCAGTCTCTTTACTGTTTTTGGGCCATTTAGAAGTTATTATTTTTAGTTTTTATTACCCTTTCCAGATCAGTTTAATATTCAGAATAAAAAATAAATATTTTCATTCCAATAGACCACTTGCAGTGAAAAATTATGTTTTCTGCTCCTTACTTTCATAGCTTTGCAATTACATATCATTGATCCTCTACATTTACTTGGAAAGCAAAGATGTCCAAGTCTGTTTCCTGAAGTCTTTCTGTTCTCTTTATTTATTATTTGAGAGAAAACACAATTATATTTCTTACTGTAAGGCCATCACAAGAAGATTGTTGACGAGAAAATGAGAAAAATAATAGGAATACTTAGTAGGAACCAAAGTACTTAGTATCTGAAGATCATATTCTGTAATGCTCACTGAGAAGGAGACAGAGTACATGCAATCATGCAGAAAACAGAATGACTTACACATGTTTTGAATAAATTGAATTCTGGAAGAAATTAAAGCAAGGAGATATATAAAGCAATATACATGACCTACACAACACTATTAGAGATGTACAGATGAACAATTTTTAATGGCAGATTTCTGAAGGAAATCTTGGAAAGGTTTTGAAATTTAGTGGATAGAGAAATATCCATATTTAAAAATGCTTTAAAATAACTTTTGCGAAGGATCTTGAACTTATGCTTCAGGGTAATCACTGCCTCCAACCAGTTTAAGTGAGACCAATATGTGGAGGCAGATGAAGAGTTGAGGAGAAAAATATTTTCTACTGAATTCATTAGGCATTCCTCTGAAGATCAGATAGAGAACAAAATAAGGCTGAGGTCCAATACTAAATAGCAGTTCCTATGTTCCATTTTCTTATAACATAGCAACTAATCATATTCATGCATGCTAGAACATACATCTGCTTGTAAAAAAAAAATAAAATATGGCTCCCCTGGAGACCAATTCTGAAATGTCCATTTTCAATACTGAACTTAGATGGAAAAATATTTTTATTATTATTATGGACCTTAAAAATTACCAATTTACCTCGATAATACTCTCTTTTTTTCCTTTTGTTTTCCCTTATCTATGCCCTAGTCCACCTCTACAAAGCATCAGTCTATACATCTGAAAGACATTGTGACCTTGCTGTTAAAAAAAAAAAAAAAAATTTAAAATTCTCTGATATTTTCAGATCTACTTAATTTTCTCACCTTTTTAAATGCAGGTTACAGTAAAATGAAATAGCCATAAGGTACCCTCTAACTTTTTCAATAAATGCCCTTTAAAGCAAAACCCAATCAATCAATCAATCAGTCAATCAATCAATCAATCCATCCATCCATCAAATACAATCTGTAGAAATTCTGCTGTTTTAAGCAATTACCTGAAATTGATTTGCTTTCAAATTTTTTGTGCTACCAAGGTCAATAGATAAGTGAATGCAGTTTAGAAAAAGCCATTTTTTATACAAACACGTTGAAATATTAATACTTCTATCTTGGTCTTAAAATAAGGACTAATATTTTCCATTGCTTTTTTATATTTCTTGCAACTATTTTAATTGTAAAACTATTTTTATTTTTATTTATATTTAACTATTTTTATTTTTGTTTAAAAAGGTGAGTATATCTATTTAATTATTAAAAATACCCTTAAAGGATTCTAGAAAACTGTTGTCTTGTAGCCTGAGTTAGCAGATTTTGTATGAAGCACTGCCTTTTTTTTTTTAATTGAGGGCTGTCACTCAAAATACGAGGTATTAAATTTTTTATGTTCGCAAAATGCCAATAGGTTTGAACTCTTCAAAACAGTAAATCAGGAATTTTAAACAATAACATATTAAACGTTGTCAACTGCTGCATTATATGACTTGTTAATTTAATATAACCAAGTACAGTAATCTTTTTTCAATGCAAATTTTGATAGGTTTGCTGCTGCTTTTGTAAACAATCACTATAAAATACTCAGTCAGTTCACTCTAAGCAGTGCATTTGTCATTTTTGTACATGTGCCTAGAAGATGTATTTGAGAAAGAAAAAAAAAATAATGCCACAAATATCACCAAATTTTGAAGATTAACAGCAAAAATATCAATAGGGACATGTCTTTGAATTACTTGTGTAACATGCTTTAGTATTTCATAAGGTATGCTGAATAAATAAGCAGCATATTATTTCTTCAGCACTGAGAAATTTTAATTCTTTTTCTAGGTCTTGGATATTGCCTAGGCATTCATGTTTTGGGTAAGTTTGAGTTAAATATTCTCTGTGTATGACTAGAAAAAATCAAAATGTTCTGTTACAGATACATACTCACCTGTTCAGTCCCTGCATCTTGTATAATGAGAATGTGAATGTGATTCCCACTAGCTATTTTTATTTGGCTTCTGTATCATAAAGTCACAAAACAACTTAGCTATAAAAACAAAACTAAAACCCCAAACCAATATACACATAGGGTAGAGGCATCCTGTGTATTTTCAGGCAATGAATTTTTAAAAGGTTTGCTTAAAAAATAGAATATAACAATTGGCAATAGCTATTCACATGTAAGATTTAAAATGGTTTTATTCTGGGACTGGGCAGATGGGTGATTTGTATTAGATTTGTGTTTTGCTTTTGGGTGTGTTTTTATTCCTACTAGATTTTAGTGCCTCATTTCCAGACACTGCTGTTTGCATTTTTGTAGACAATGCTAATTCTCTAGCAGATTGCACTTTACTGTTGAATTTTAGAACAGTAAAATGATAAGGAGAGTGGGTAATTTTAACTAGATGAAGAGGTGCCATTGTAAATATCACTAAAATAATGATACATACAGTAGTATAGACATGTTTAATTTTATCTAACTGTTCTCCATGGAGACTATAATTTATTGATAAGCTAACTTAAGAATACTACTGAAACACCTGTGTTCCCTTTCCTCACAACATCAGTGAAAAGTGACTTGCTGTTGTTATGGGATGAATAGAGAAGAAGAAAGAAAAAACACCATTTTGTAAATCACAGAGTGGCCCATACCCTGGATACTGTGTGTACTTGTCCTGCTTCGTTAGTAAAGGAAAAACAGTAATTAAAAAGCCTTGAAAGAGGGCAACAAGGATGACTACAAGTTTGTGATGGTTTCCGAAGGAGGAAGAGCAGGGAAAACAAGAAACCTTTACCATAGAAATGAAGGGGCATAGGGCAATGTGGCAGTGGCCCACAAAAACAAGGAAAGCTTGACTTGGAATTATCTTTCCATTCTCTTTTTCCCCACTAGACATAGGATAAAGCTGGCAGCAGCAGTGGTTAAAATTTTTTAAAAGGAAGATATTTTTCCATGCAATAGGTGAGACCCATGGGTCTGTTTGCTGTACCATATCGGCACAGAACAGCTGATTTGAGCAGGGATCTATGGAGATTACCCAAAGCCCCCTCCTCAGAGGAAAAGTTTATATATGTTCAAGAGAAGATGGTGCAAGTAGAGACTCACTGACTTCTACTGAACAAATCAAAACAGGCTCAGGAAAATCCCCATTTGAGAGAACATGGGAGAATACTGGAGGACAAATAACACGCACATTTCATACTTCTTCCTGGTATTTCCCTTATCGCCACTGCTGGAAATACCATACAAGGTTATATGGTTCTTCGCTTGAATCTATGCACACTTTTGTTTTCATGTAATCTAAGGCATACACACAATGCAAACACTTAAATATTCATGCTTCACTAAGTGTAAAGAACTAGTCAATCAAATATGAAATCAGCTAAATCCATCTTGTTATCTACATATAAATGGAGTCGCATTTGTTCTCATACATTAAACAGAGTGTGCTGTATACATAGTCACAGCTCATATAAATGTGAGAACCTATTGTTTTATGACTTGTCAGTTTTAAGAGATTCTAATGGTCCAGTGAAGTTGCTTCTTCCATATGAAAAAAAATTACAGTAATTTCATAATTATAAGCCGCACCTGATTATAAGTCGCATGTCTGGGTGTCAGCAACTTTTTGTTCTTTGTCCATATATATCTTGGGTTACAATATAGAGTGTGATAAAAGGTATCTGTTCTATCACCATCTGTTGAGGATTGGGGCAGTGATCCTTATCTCCATGGGAGATATTCTGCTAATAGGCCATCTATTGAAAGTAGGCAGGGCATTGTTCTTTATCTTTTCACAACCCATCCTTCCTCCAGCGAGTCATTTTCTGCTAATGGCCCATTGAGTCCCACTGTGTGACTGATAAAATTACTTCATCCCATTGGAAGTTGCTCCAGCCAGGGGGAAGTGACCAACATTTCTTACCAAGATAAAACAGAGGTTTTGGGACACTAAAGTAGCCCCTTTTTCCACTGGACTCCAGAGGGAAACGGGATTCCTCCACATCACCCCTGGACCTCTGGAGGGAAACTGCATCTTCTGCAGGAGCACTGCTCCAACTGAATCACATCTGTCACTGCAAGGGGACTGCAGCCACCATTTAATGGGACTGCTACCAACACCCTGCCTGACAGGGTGTCAGGTTGTACTCTGACTTTGTCAGGGTTTGGAGTTTGTTTCTTTGTAGTACTGTATTTCTATTTTAATTTCCCTAGTAAAGAACTGTTATTCCTAATTCCCATATCTTTGCCTGAGAGCCCCTTGATTTCAAAATTATAATAATTTGAAGGGAGGGGGTTTACATTCTCCATTTCAAAGAGAGGCTCCTGCCTTTCTTAGCAGACACCTGTCCTCCAAACTAGGACAACATATAAGCCGCACCTGATTATAAGCCGCACTTCTGGGTGTCGTAACTTTTCGTTCTTTGTCCATATATATAAGCCACACCTGATTATAAGACGCACTTCCAGGTTCGGACCAAAATTTTAGTCAAAATGGTGCAGCTTATAATCATGAAATTACTGTACTTGCTTCTTACATTTATTTCAGTGTGCTGAGGAATGTAGATATATAGCTCTGTATAATTTGTACTCTGCAACTTTCGTCAGACCCCATCTATCACCATCTAAATGAAATAAAGCTTTTCAATTAGCAATCTTGCTAATTGAAGCATACATTTTCTGTTACCCACCATAAAAGACCTAAGTAAGCCTCAAAACAAATCCTTTACTATTAAGTCACTTTTTGAGTTGATAGGGCACACAGCTGTGTAAATGTTTCCCATGTTAAGCCTTTTGAAGTACAGGAGAACTTTTTGTATATTGCCCGGAGGTACAGTTGACATGAACGACTTCAAAGAATAGTTCTACTTCCTTTGGGGTGAAAGACTGAATGCACAGTACTGATAGATTACATTTCTGTTTAAAAACACTTACCGAATCCTAAACAAATTTGATTCTGAAAAATAATTTTTTTTGATACATTACCTAGGTTGCCCTACAACACTGCACTTCTAGGATCCACCCACAACTTTTGTTTCATACTAGTAGTATATTGCTTACCTTATACAAGCTCTAAGACAAACAGATCTACATTGCCATTTTTTATCTTATATGCTGCTTGCATACTACAGCCACAGAATAATACGTCTTCCAGACTCCAGTTTTTTGCTCATACAGCCTCTCCATGCTTGAATTGTTTTAATCCCTTTCCTAGATCCCTGTAGAGGTCCTAGCTAATTATGAGGATTGCTGATCCTTACTGAAACAGATGAAGAAAATTAGAACATATAGGTACTGGAAACAAGATGCTCTAAAATCTAAACTCTGCTTCCTTATCAGTAGAATAAAAGAATAGATAGTGGATATCATAATGAATATTTTAAAATAACTGCACTTTATTTGGAGGAAATGCAGAATAACTTATTCTTAATTTTGATTTTTTTCTAAGATCTCATGAGCTGAAGGAAAAAAATCTTTGCATTTTTGATCAGTACTTCTATTGATCAAATATTCACTCTTACCTGTCTTGAGTATAAAATAGTCCTGTAAAGATGCTGCCAAAAAAGCTTCAGTTCTGAAACAAATTATGTAGTCAAACAAAATCCAAAAAGTGGATTAAAAAGCACCAGTCCTCCTTTGTGAATCAAAAGATAGGGTCACATTTACTTAGAGTGCTACACATCTCTGGCGCAGAACTTATAACAATAAATACATTAAATTATAACAATAAATTATGAAAAAAAAGATTGAAAAAGACAGAATGACATCAAAAGTCTCCTCTGTCTTCCCTAAAAAAATCCAAAATTACAAGCCTCATATATGCTGTAAAAAGCTGAAAAGTACAATGAAGCTATAATATTCAGGAACATAATATAAGGCAAGACATGTGCTAGGACTGTTGACATTTTCAACTGATCAGCCTGAAAGCACTACACAGATAACCCTTCCGAGATACTATGACTTCTGAACCTAATCAGCAGGAAATACCTGAAACAAACATTTGAAAAAGGTCAATGCAAGAATTAGTGGTGTTGGGGGTTGGGTTGTCCTCTTCCTTTTTCTGTGGAATTTTCCCCATTGTAATGTTAAGAAACTACACCCTGAGATGATGCTTAATGACAAAGGAGGGTAGGGAGGATACCGGGAGACCAGGGGCGGGGTGGGGGAAGGACGAGGAGAGGTAATTGTGCTCTGGGGGACACTGGCCCGGCTGTGCTCAATGGAGGAAAACGTCCGGGGGCTGCGACCTGCCCCCGCTGCCATCCCAACGCGGGGAGCCACTGCCGGCCGCTACACTGCTGCTTTTCCCCGATCCAGCCTGCCACCTCTGGAGCCCAGCTGAGCGCCACAATCCGCACAGTGAGCAGTGGGGTCCTCCCTCTAACCCTCTCCCACCTGGGCCGCCACTGCCATCGTTCCTGCCCTCCGCAGCTGCGGGGAACCTGCCCTGCCCCACCACCGGGACTGAGAGCAGGGAGATGGCAACTGCGGCCGAGAAGGACTGGAACTGAGTTATACTGTTCTGTTCTGTGGCTAATTTTCATAGCTGATGTTTTTTTGTTTGTCTTGTAGATATATTAGTAAAGAACTGCTATTCCTAAACCCATATCTTTAACTGAGAGCCCCTTAATTTCCAAATTATAATGAATTGGAGGGAGGGGGTTTGCATTCTCCATTTCAAGAGGAGCTCCTCCTGCCTTTTCTTGGCAGTACCTGCCCTCCAAACCAGGACTGTGGGGAAGGAAGAATACTTATTATTATTATTATGCTTACATTTTGAAATCCCAAGCTAAACATACTGAACTGTCTGGGAGCAAAAGATGCAAAAGTGGAGATGAGCCAACTGTGGATTAAATACAATTAGAAATTTCAGAGTATTTTATGTAAAGTTTCTCATCCCCAGAATACTTGAAACATATAATGAAAGGCTTTGGAATTCGTATTACATATTCATTATGATTGATAAATCATATGTACATTGGATTGAATTGTCTTCTGAAAGGCCCCGGAGCCCAATGTTATCTTATTATCAATTTGCTGATTCATATAGTGTTTATTGTTGTGGCAGCCAGCACCTTTAATTGAGAAGACTGAAATACAAAGGAAGGTAGGTGGGCATCCTTTCAGATGGTAATCTGTTTCCTGAAGCACTGATTCAATGGCAATCTGCCCAGGATAGAAGTGAATTACAACTCCCAGCATCCCTCTCATTTCCAATGAATTGTTTTATTTTTAAACCATGGATTTGTAGACAGAAAGATATTTCAGATAACACACAATTCAAGGACTATCCCAAAGGGTATTTTTCATATTAATTTTAGGGAAGAAGCCTGTGGGGTTGTTCATGTAATTGATTCACACATAATTCAAGGAAAGTTGAAGTGTTCATTGTACTACTGAGTAAAATATCACATACATCATAGCTGAAACTGGCAGTGGTGCTCACAGTTAAGGCAGCCTGACACTTGTCCATTACTGGACCATTTTCACTGCTTCCTATTTTCTAATCTACCAGCCACAAAACTGAAACATCCCAAGACATGTCCCCAAAACAGGAAGACTCTAAGCTATACTGGATTAATGTCCTTTTGCTGCTCATTCCACAGTGTGTAACAGGCATTAAGACTCATTATTTATTTAAATGTTCATGGTGTTTTGATAGAGTAGGAAATATTTCTCCCTTTATTTTTTCAATTCAACTTTTCCATCCTCCATATAACTCCTGTTCTCTAGGCTGTACATGAGCATTGTTCAAACTACTTAAAAATGGAATGGAAGGGTAAAAAAGGAGTAGGGTTCACATTGTAACTTTCACAGTACAGGAGCAAACCTAACTTTATGATCTTTTTATGCTTCTTACTTCTGTACACATTACTTGGAATGGTAGCACCTGCTGAATGATTGGAAAGGGAGTTATGTCTCTTTTTTAAAGCATATCAATATAGGAGACGAAATCAGCTGAAAAAAGTCCTTTGCATGGACCCCATCAGGAGAAACTTACATCAAGTATGTCACTTCTTTTTGCAGGATCATAACCACATCTTAGATCAACCTACTTTACTGTAGTCTTAAAACACTCATAAAAAACCTTTGTCATATTGGCAACACTAAAAATTCTAGTTATAATTGTTTTCAAATTCTATGACTGTTTCCATGAAGTCCTTCTGATGGTCAATGCTGGGCTCAGAAGCAAGTGAAAGGCAAATACCTTACAATGTTTGGCATAACCTCCCAAGCAGAAGAGGGAAGAAATAGAAGCAATTTAATTTAATTCAGAGGATTCATCTGTGAAAGATGAAAGGGTGCTGCAGTACCTAAAGCTTGAGAAAAGGAGTCTAGAGTGAACATGAGCCAGGAAAGAAGAAATGGGAGAATGCACAGGATTGAATTTTCAAACTGACAATCAAACAATAATGAGTGAAACAGGTTATGAGACATCTGAGTGTCTGTGCAGGTCAAAGCCCACTGCAGAATCAAGAGACTTTAGCACCTATTGAAAGGTCCAAGCTAAGCCATAATATTTTTTGAGTTGTCATGAGATAAACACAATTAAATATCTTCATCAATGACATAGATAGTGGGATCAAGGGCACCCTCAGCCAGTTTGCATATGCACCAAGCTGAGTGCTGCAGTTGGTTGACTGGAGTAAAGTATCCAGGGGGCCCTTGAACATATGATTTTATGGCAGAAGATACTTATGTTTCTCTCTTAAGAATGTTTATAAAAGAAGTTTTTAGTATTTAATATTTCTACAAATTTAGCAATTGAAAATTGACTTAGATATTAAGATTTGACATAATAAGCACTCTATAAAGTAGCCTAATTTTAAAGGTATTTTAAAAGTGTATAAGACATAAAATTAGGCAGAAGACTTAAACAGTTGGAGAATGATGATGATGGATCTTAGGATGTTGTTTTGTATATGTGTCTGTGTACGCATAATAAATTGCCTGTCATCTAAATTTGATTGCAAGTTCATTTTCCTTTTGAGTACAGAACATATGAGTACATACATATTAGTAACATAATAATTTTAAATATTTTTGGGTCACTTTATGTTGGATGTTTCCACACATCATTCTGAAAAGCACTAGAAGATGACTTTTCAGATAGAAGGGTCTGATGTTAAGCAGTGAATGGTTTAAGATAACAATATTTTTAAGCACTAGATTGAACACCAAATCCATTTCAGTTCACATAGTGCACACAGTATCAGTACTGTCCTGAAATATTAACAAATTAAAGTGTATTATATGACAGTATTCATACTAACCTGCAATGAAATGTTCTTCCAGGTCCATCAACACATACACCTCCATTGTAACACAAAACTGAATCCAGTGTGGACTCACTGCAAACGTCAACATCAACTTCACAAAACCTGCCAGTGTACCCACTCAGGCAAGCACAATCAAATGCATTGATGGCATCTTGACAAGAACCTCCATTAATGCAGGGAGCAGATTCACATTCCTGAGAAGAGAAATAACAATGCATTGATTTCACATCTTTAAAACACGTTAGTTACTCATTCATCTCAACAAGAAGTGCAAGAGACTGAATCTGAATCTGGAGATTTGAAAAAGTATTGGACTTTTTTATTGTCTGCTAAGCAGAAGTCTCAAATTTGACAAAAAAATGTTTATATAGAGATCCTTTGATTACAACTCACACACATTATACTTATTCCTAGCTTTATATAAGCAGTCTTTCAGCCAAAATTATGAAATCCAGCTCATTATTAAATTTTTAAATCATGTTTTTCGAGCCATAATTGATACAATTATTTCTTCTGGTTTTTTTACATTAAGACCTTCTGCTGTAAAAGAAACACATTAGTAAGGCAATTCTGGTCAGAATAAAGAATTACTTACATAAATGAATGCACACAAGCCTATTAACAGTATAGCCTGTTAAATGTTTTCTTATTATCAATTAATGCCTACTATTGCACAAAGACATGTTTGTGTTCACATAATAATAATAATAATAATAATAATAATAATAATTTATTCTGATAAGGCTAATGTAAAAATGATCAATAAGCCACAAAAATTAGCAGTAAGTTAATATTTCTCCAGAATTACAGGAGAGTTTAGTGAGTGCAATAGCCAGTGCGAAACATGTGTTTGCCCTTGATCACAGAAACCCAGTTTTTACTTGTATCCCAAAGGAGTTGTATTTTGCAGCTGCAACCCAAATAGTCTAGCTAAATCCAGTATTTTAAATTTATTTTCACACTCCCATAACTTTAGAAGGTTTAATTCTTTAAGGATATCCAAGGGCACTCACATTTCTTGCAGGTACTACAGTAGCTTTGGCAGAATATAAATGCAGATATCCATGGGGAATTGTGAGAAAACAACTTATTTTCCTATAAGCTCTCCAGCTGGGTGTATATAGGATGATTTATTAGTGAGTATTACATAAGCTAATTGAATTATATATCCCACAGGAAGATGGAGGCAGTGCTACAGACTGCCAAAATTCCTGTGTCTAGGTTGTAGGAGTAGTCTTTTGCTATATTAATTACATTTTTTTTTCCAGCAGACAGTAGTGTTCTTTTATTTATATAAAAAATCTCAATTCTCAGTTCCAACTCTGCCTTTTTTCTATTCCATTAACCTGTATAGTCTTCTTAATTTATATTTACTTTTATTCCATACTACAAACCCAGAATTTATTTATTCTCATTAGAATAATAAATTAAATCTATATCAATTTATGGATCAATTTTTTTCCTAATTATGATTCAAAAGTTTAAGTCCAAAAAATACCAAAACCATCAAAGTAACTAAGGTTAAATTCAAAGCTCAGAAAAATGTTCACAGCTTTCATTCAATACACTATCACAGTTGTACCAAGTGGCGAACTACGTAAAACCTTTTTACTTTCTTCTGTGAAATGTATTGTTCTGTTAAGATTTTACAGTAAGATAAATGTCAGACAGGTTGTAGGAAAGAAACCACACCTATCATTTCCCAGTACATTATGATGTGCTGCAGTTAAAAGTTTGTCATTAGTCTGCTCTGTTTTTTTGCAAGTCTATTACCAGAGATCTGCTAGCCTGCACTGCTCTTAACTCATGCAAGAAAATTGTGTCAGTGAAAAGACAAAACTATGTTAAAAATGCCACAAATAACTTTATCCCAAAGTTGATGAGCCACTGCACCACCACCAATTGCCATAATTTGTAGTCTAAAGAACAAGGACATGAGATGACAAACTGAAGTTGCAAGACAACTGTTACCAAGTTTTGCCTATGTTAGATCCCACCAGAGACTGATTTTATAGCATTGCATTAGAGAAAAGCTGGCTCTGCAGAAAATTCCCAGCTACCCTGATTATCTGAAGACAAGTTCATTGAAACACCAGTGCTATTTTCACTTTGACTTCCTTTATATAATGGGAGACTGAATCTTAACTATGACCTCTAAACAGACAGTTGCCAAATCAGAATGACAACAGTAGGGACTCTCAGACATAGAAACATTGCATCTCTTCTTCTATACAGTAGGAGAAAAATACTTTTTTGGTTTCCCAGTTCCCAACCTAATAAGATATCTTTTAATATTTTCTTGCTTAGAAGTGATCAGATAATGAAAATTGCCTCTCAATAACTGCAAAAATGAAAACTACAAGAATAATATTCACAAAGATGGGTCATTTTAGCTTTCCAAAACACTTTTTTAATATATATAGGAATGTCACAATTACTGACATACTTAAATTTGTACCTTCTTGTTTTCATGGGATCTTTTCAGACTTTACTAAATCTGAAACTTTAATCTGAATGGGAAAAAAAATCTTAATAAAATCTTAATATGGAAGCAAACCTCTTAAGACTTTGTGAAGTTTCTACTAACTATTTAACAGTTTGCTAGCAATAAATGTTTAGGAAAAAAAGAAAAAGAAAAAACAAAATAACAAGAAAAAAAACCCACCAAAGCCACACACACACATGCGACAAACCCCACCCAAACCAAAAAGAAACAAATCCTAAACCAAAAAAACAACCAACCAAAAAAAGAAAACAAAATGTCCCACAAAGAAGATAATACCAAAATGAAACTCCCCCCAGAAGGCACAAAATTACTTTCATCTCTGCGTCGGACTTCTCAGCAGAATTATTCCACTTAGAGCCTGCTGAAAACTCCAGGTCTTGCTGAGCAGTCATAATACTGAAAGGTCAGGGGGCAATAACAATGACAGCTTTGGCACCCAACTTGTTTTCTTCCTCAGGACTTTCTACAGACATCAAGAACTCCTTTTAATTGCTATTCTCTCAGATTGCTTGATTTATTTCATGTTGTATTTTTATTTTCCTCTGAGAACACTGAAAACCTTGTTGTATGACTGGGGCGCCTCTGGCTCGCCCAGTTGTGACCAGGAGGTGGTGGCCTGTGGCCATGGCAGTGTTGGGGCCCTCTGTCTGTGTGCCAAGGTCTCCAAATTCACACCCAGCCAGCCTCACTGCCCTGCTGCGCTCTGCAAGCAGCAGCACACGGCTGCAGGCCTGGCAGATGGCTTAGTTTAACACAAGAAATTGAGACAACTCAGGCATCTCCCTGGTGCAGTCCTGTCACCATAGCTCCGTGTGGCACAGTTTGGCTTGCAGTCGGTGGACTTCAGTTGAGGTGCTCTGCTTATTCCCAAACCTTTCTCACATCCATGAAGGATGCCCAGGACTCACACTTTACAGCGTACCAATTCTCTCCTTCCCAGCTCATCTTTCAATACATGGATGGCTTTAATAAGCTCCAATGCAAAGAAATGAAATAATAAAAAAAAATTAAAATTATGTAATTGTGATTATTTGCATACAGTTTTTATTGACTCTTCACTATTCTGACACACTTTATTCTCACCCAAATATCTTTTGAAATTTCTCACATCTCACCTCCTAGGAGTAAAGCAGGAGGGGTCCCTTTCAGAAGGCATCTCGTATTGAGTTGTTTTTTTTCTGTGAAGCCTAGACTTTCTCCATTTTGACCTAACATGGAATTCTTTGAGTTTATGTGTTGCTAACAGGCAATGAACTTGGTAAATATATAAAAATTATAATGGGGAAAATATCAACATGAACTGCCATTGGAATGCTATAGAAAAAAGTGCTAATTCTACCCTAAAGTCTTCAGAGAGGGGAACTATGACTTGCACTATGACCTTCTAAGACAGGTGATTATTTCTCTTTTTATGCTTAGTGGAAACAGACATGGTGCCAAGTTCTAGAATCTGTTTACTACAAAGCATATTAAAAAAAATATAGATTATAACATGATTTAAGTACTAGTTAAAATACTTCAAAGTAAGTAAAATCTAAGAAAAATAACACTTAACAGATTTTTTTTTCCAAAACCATTATTACATCATTTATATATTTTTCACATGATACTGCTGAAAACATAATATATAGGGGTTAAGCATTATTGGAAAAATTTATGGAGTATAGATCTGTTTCTAGCTATTAAAAGTAATAATCAATGTGAGTTCTTTGCTATAAGAATTTCCAGAATTCTTGATGGGTCTATTAGTGTTCTAAGGTTTATATAATCAACAAAAAATTGAGAGAGAGGGAGAGATAATTGCAGTGCATAGTTATTTTCACAAGAATTATTATAAATTGAGTATTTAACTCCCAGAGAAAGAAAGTACAAAAATAACCACCTGGATTCCCCAAATCCAGATATATCCAGCAAGAGATAAGGTTCAACTTGACCACTGGGGATCAGTCACTGTAAAACTGCTAAAACTTGATCTTCCACCTCATTACATTTTAAAATAAAGGCTCAAGACATCTCTAAAATACATAATCTAGGCAAATAAAAGTTAAATACAAGTATTAATTTCCATGGAGATGTAAATGCACAGAATAGACATACTTCTGACAGGAGAACTGGTGATTTTCTGGCTTTATTTTTACTAAACTATGCTTATAGTAAATATACAAGTCTTTATTGATTTTCCTAGCATAGTAAGTCAAGTTAAAAATCAAGGCAAAAAAGTGAAAGAATGTTGAGATTTCTAGCTATGCAGGTCTTTTAAGGTTAGATTTTCTCAAGAATCCTTAGCTCAAACAATGTCATACAACACCCACTACTTTTATTAGACTGCAATAATTTATTATTTCTTCCCTGTATTTCCTGTTCTCTGAATGTCATGATATAGTAAATCTTGTTTGTATTAGGAAGAAAATGACTGTCCCTTAAGAGAGTCCACCTTGGCATGGCACAGTTCACTGGTTCTGCTGGCAGTGAATTGTTCTGAAATCTGGACTCTTAACAGGTGACCTAGAAAGGCACTTTGCTCAAGGCATACTACTTCCATATTCAAATCTGTGGGTCCATACTGACATCTGGGTTTGGAAGTGAGGTTATTCTGTCTAAGAAAGCCCAACTTTCTACATATTTCATTATATTACCTCCAAATCCATAACTTGAAACAATTCTAAGGGAACGTATTTTGGCAAATTAATAAAAATAGTGAAAATCCAGTATTTTCAAAAGAATGTGTCTGTTCAACACTGTTTCTTAAAAAAAAAAAGCAAAAATACCCCAAGCAATTAGAGCTGTGTTTTGTAACTTAGGATTTATTTTTTTTTAATTTTTCAGCAGCAAGGACTATTTTTCATTAGTCCGCCTGGGAAATGCTGATTAGAAATCTAAAATTCTTTCTAACTAATTTTATAAATCTATTTCTAAAAAAGAGATTCAATGCAAAAAATGTAAATGTAGACTTATTTTCATTTAATTGAAGTTTTGCTTTGTATCAAAAAAGAAATTACAAAGTGAAGTAATAATTAAGAGAACTCATTCAAATCCACTGTGGTGATTGGCGGGGGGAAGTAAGGGGAGAAAAGAAAGGGATAAGAAAGGAATTTAAAGATATTTATTGCACCACAAAGGAAAGATGCTTTCAAGTGGCATGCTTCCATTTACTTAACTGTAGGACAACATTATTCTCAGGTCAAAATTGAAGTTGTTTTTTATAATTGGGAGCTATATCGCTAAGGGTCTGGAATGAAATTAAAAAGTAAAACATGCAGAAAGTAAAAGAGGTTGTAAATAAATGCTTTAGAGGCTAATTCATGTTTTGAAACAAGATTTTTTTACATTCAGAATATAATATACATATGTTTTTAATGCATGCTGAATACACCTTCTGAAAAAATAGTATAATTTTACAATGTGTATACTTTGGGTTAAATCTTGATAGTATTGATTCCATATAAGAGTATGAGATTTATATTGAGACCTTTAGATGAATGCTCCAGATAGATTTCCATTTGATGTTTAACAAAACTATTAAAATAGTGTATTCTTCTAATAGAAGTAAAATTATTACACTATTTTTTGCAGTTAATATAATAATGTATCCATTTTTAAAAATTATTAACTTCCCAAAACTTTTTCTTTTTAGTAGATTAAATGTATATACAACATCTTGAGGAATGAATTGGGAAAACTTGTGCCCACCTTTCAGAATGTTGGCTTTATCCAAAATAATCCAAAAGGATATCAAAATTATAACAATGTTTTGCCTTGAAATTTTGTGTTATAAACAAAAGGAGGAGAGAAAAATAATAAAAATAAATCTAATTTTGAGACAATTATACAAGGCAGGAACATATTGGATCAGGTCTATATTATCTATTTTTCCCATTACTTTCTATTCAAAAAAACTCTAATTTAGTCACTTTGACTTAAAATAAACTTCCTATGTTATGGCCAGGACGTCTCTGAAGTATTACACACACTGAAATTGTCCTGTGGGTTTGTAATTACAGATCAAGTTTTGCGGAATAAAGTGGGTATCTCCCTTTCCCCTTGCTCTTAGATTTACCTATCTGCATCTTGTGCATAAACCACTTTGTTTTTTGTTTTGTTTTTGTTAAGTTAAGCTTAGTTTAGCCTCTTTCAAGAAATGACTTACTTTAACAAATGCTTTTAAAACCAATTAGCAATAGGTAAAAATGCTCAGGAGTGTGAAAAAGTCAGAGAGGCATGAAGAGCATCTACCTTATCTGAGGGTCTTAGAACATCCACCAGTGTTTGTCATATCCATGTCTTTTGTGCAAGCTGGCTGGTCCTGATGAATAAATATTTATTTGCTTGAAGTAGCCTCTGCATGTGCATGAGCTGTGGTGCCTTTGCACAGAAAATTAGTTGATTTTTCTGATTTACTACTTGTTTTTATCTTTTATGAAAATAGAGAGAAAAGATTGGCTAAACCAGATAAAATAAAACAACTCTAGGATGTAGTCTCATCACAGCTTTCTATCAGATACAAGCTGAAGCACCAACAAGCTGAATATTCTCCTGTGTAAAGATTCAAAACTCTTTTTGCTTCCTTTTTGACAGGATGAGACAGTCTTAACTGAGCATGGAAGAAGCACATCTGTCAATCATGTCTCATCCATCATGGCAAAGAAAAAAAAGGCAAGAAAAGTAAGAAGTAATGTCTATTACTAACCATAATTGCTATTACTGCACATATCATCATTCTATGTTTATCAGAGAGGAAAGATCAATTTTCCATAATGTATATTCATTTTACATTTCAAAAATATGCAAATATCAAAGGGAATAATGTGTATTGAAATTGGTTCATACAGTGCATGTATCTATACTGTTACTCATTCTTGAGCGAACTCCATAAATGAAAAAGCAATGGAAACTGTAGTAGATAGGGAATATACATCACCATAACTGATATGCAAAAGTTATAGGCTATAACTATAAAGATATATAGTGCTTGTACCTAAAAGTATTAGACTACCAGAGAAAGTTTTGATGTGTATTTTCTTGAAACCTCTATAGCAACATAGGTAGGCATGAAAAAATCCAGGGTAAAAAATAAAGGGAAAAAAAAGAAAATAAAAGGAAAAATCCAAGTTTGCATAGGAAAATACATACACACATATATATATATCATCTTAGTTGCTGACTTAGTTAATGATCACCCAGACATTCTCACTCTCCTCCATGACAAGGAAATAAAATAAGATGACAAAGCTCCTAGATTGATAAGGACAGAGAGAACCCTTACCCTTTACTGTAACAGGCAAAACAGACTTGACATGGGTAAAATAATAATTTACATTCACGGAACTAGAAATAGAATTTGGGCCAGCGAGAAACAGAAAGAAAACCTAAATCCACACACCACTTCTTCCCAGGCTCAACTTCACTCCTCTATTTCAAAGTTTTCTACCTCCTCTTACTCTGAGAAGTGCAGATGGGGTGGTAGAGAGGGACTGTATTTTGCTCCAGCTCCTCTCTGCTGCTCCTTCCTTCTCCCACTTTTTCCCTGCTTCAGTGTGGGTCCTCTTTATGTGCTGCAGGGTGAAACTGCTCCTGCATGGGCTCCTCTCCTGGGTCACAGTTCCTGCCTAAAGCCTGCTGCTCCTCTTAGGGCACTCTATTGGCTGTAGGACTCTCAGGGCATATCTGTGTTGCAGCATGGGGTCTTATGTGGGCTGCAGTGCAGATGTCTGCTCTGGCATGGTTCTCTCCACGGACTACTGGAAAATACCTGCTCCACCATGATTTTTCTCAGGTGCTACAGCTCTGACTGGAGCTCTCTGCTGCAGGACTTCAAGCTCCTCTTCCCTCTCCTTTTCAATGACCTTGACTACAGTCTGGTTGTCTCTCACAGTTCTTTCCCCCCTCACTCCTTTCTCTGCTGAGCAGTGTTTTCTACTCTTTTTTAATACATTTCTAAAAAGGTGCCCTCATCTTGAGTGAGAGGCTTAGCTGTCTCCTGCAGTTGGTTGGTTGAAGTTGACTCAAATGTGTTGTTTCCACCATGGAGCCTCCCCAGCCCTGCTCTCACAAAGAACACTCCTGCAGATTTCCTTCTAACCCAAATCTTGGCTCATACACCAAATGAAATTGCATAGCCCTTAATACGAGAAATGTACCTTTGAAGGAAAGAAGGAAGGAAGGAAAAGAAGGAAGGAAAGAAGGAAGGAAAGAAGGAAGGAAAGAAGGAAGGAAAGAAGGAAGGAAAGAAGGAAGGAAAGAAGGAAGGAAAGAAGGAAGGAAAGAAGGAAGGAAAGAAGGAAAGATTTGTTGGATTAAATAATGATTATTGTTTAAAACAAAAGAAGTGGCTGAAGCTACTCTAGAAAAAAACAATTGCAGAGCATAAGGCTACTATAATTATTGTGATAAGCATACCCCTACATAGTCAGAAAGCCTAGCTGATCACTGTGAGAGCTGTGTAAGCATGATATATATCTGGCAGGATGAACGCAATGATAGAACCTTTAAAATATGACATTTGCAGCATAGGGTAATCTGGGAATCACATTGCATGCAAATAGAATGACTATCAAACAATGAAGCTGTTAGTCTGACAGACTTATCTGTCAAAGGTATATGTATATTGTTTCTTCCCATGAATTTCTAATCTATGCATTTTCAAACATCTCGCTATGAAATATGATTATCTTTTGAATATAATTTTATGATGTTGTCTACAGGTCATTTAATCTCTTGTTCTCTTCAAATGGAGAAAAGTGTAAATCATGGACGCTTCAGGAGAAAATATTACCCAAGGGTATTCTGTATTAGCATATGCAACAGCAGATAAACACAGATTTGCAATATCGTATCTTATCACTTCATGATGGGCATTCTGTAGAATGGATTAGTTATTTTCTGGATTTTTCCTGCTGTAAAGGAGTTTAGAAGCTAATATTCCAGCTAGAATTACACCTTGTGTGAAATGTTCATGTATTTTCAACAGAAAAATTATGGACCATACTTCTTTTATGCAAAATGAAACATTTTTAGTTATATAGTACTTTAAGCTATAAATAAAAATTATGAAAAGTCCCTGCATTCATACATAAGTTAAAAAGATATTTCTATAACATTTTGAAATATTTTTTGACAATTCGGTAGCATCATATTAGAAGCCAGATAGCCTGAAGGAAGGTTCATGCCAAACTTTCTCATGCCAGATTTTGTCATGAGACCAAATGCATTTAAAAGGATCATATCCCAAGATGAGATTAAGCTCTGTTTGGCAGAAAACCTAAAAAAGTCTAAATCAATTCAATACTTTCTGCAAAGTGTACATAATATTGTAAACTCTGTTCATTGTTCTGCCAGATGTAGTCACCTTCTACAAATTGGTTTGCTGACCAATTTGCTGGGAATCTGCCCAACACAGACTTATATATATGGATCCCTTCTTGTCCAAAGCCATTCCCCATGAGAACATAAAGCAATTAATGAACTTCAGAGGATGAAGTGGGCAGTGAACCCCAGGATTTTGCACCACAAAATTCTACTATTGCATGGATTTTGAAATTTAAAGACAAGTTATGGCAACTTTGAGTACAGAACATTGCCCCTTGAGGTTTGCTTTCCAAATACACAGCTAAACTACAGCAAATGAGACTCAAACATGCCGATTAGGTAATTATACTATTCATCCTGAACTGAGGGATAAATTGTATTCAGGTAATGTTGGCTTAGCTTGCTGGGACTTTCCAGATTCATCATTCACACTTCACCTTTCAACTTCTTTCGACATTTTGTTAATGGTCTTTTCTAATGCACTGTCATGTAAGCAAAAAATAATGTGCTTTTCAGAATGGATTTTAAACAACTGAATCTCTGTCATACATTTTCAATATAGTGACTTCAGAGGTTAACTAAATAAAGATGAGTTTCAATGACATATTACCCTTTCCCCTATAATTAAAAAAACATTTTGAAAACATACATTAATATTTATCTCACATCTTGAACTGGTCCATCCTGGTTCACAAGAGCATTGATACCCGTCAATGAGATCTATGCATCTGAAACACAAAATGGTGTTATCCAGGTGAAGCTCTGACATTCCAGATCCAGCACTTGTATTATCATTCCATGCATTTCAAAACAGTAGTATCATTCCATGCATTTCTACTGTAATCCATGGCACTTTTCAGTAGTTTTATAATGGATTTATACCATGGGTGCTGAGGCATTTTGTAAGGGTTCTTATTCTCACATTAGCAGACATCTTTTCATTTCAACTGTTGACATGTAACAGCTAAAGATTTGCTTTTAAGTATATTAAACATTAATTAATCCCCACTTACTGAATACTAGTTATGGAAATGAACAAAAAAGCAAGAGAAATTGAAATAATGTCACTATATTATATTAGCTTAAACAGGCAACATCTGTCATCTTTAAGTGTGCTTGTACCCTTACTTTATGGAAGAACATACAGTAAATTCACGAATACAAGCCGCACTGACTATAAGCCGCATCTCTGGGTGTTGGCAAATATTTTGGTTTTTGTCCATAGATAAGCCGCACACGAATATAAGCCGCTCTGTCATTCGCAGCGAGGACCCGCGTGCAATTATTAACAGAACGGCGGGAGGGCGGGGTTTACTGGCTGAGCTAAGGCTGTGCAGGCTCGGCCCGCTAGGGGCCGCTGACGGGGCCAGGTGGTCCAGCACGGTGCTGCTGCTCGGGGCCGGCCGCCGCTGCCCCTGGGCTCGGTCACCCCGGGTCGGCGCTGCCCTGCGGTGGCAGGCAGGGACGGAGCTTCCCCTGCTCCTACGGCAGCGGCGGCGGGCGGGGACGGAGTTTCCCCGCTCCTGCCGCGGCGGCGGCTGGCGGGGACAAAGCACCCCGTCGGCTCCCCGAGCCGCGGCAATGGCTGCGCGGGGCTCCCGTCGGCTCCCCGGGCCACAGCAATGGCGGCGCGCGCTTCCCCCCCCCTCCCTGGGCCGCAGCAATGGCGGCGCCAGCTTCCCCCCCCCCTCCCCCGGGCCGCAGCAATGGCGGCGCCGGCTTCCCCCCCCCCCTCCCCGGGCCGCGGCAATGGCGGCGCTGGCTTCCCCCCCCTCCCCGGGCCGCGGTAGGGGCGGCCCGGGTCCCCCCTCTCCTCCCCGGGCCGCGGTAGGGGCGGCCCGGGTCCCCCCCCCCCCCTCCCCCGGCCGCGGTAGGGCCGGCCCGGGTCCCCCCTCTCCTCCCCGAGCTGCAGCAATGGCGGCGCCGGGCCCCCCCCCCGTCTCTCCCCTGGGCTGTGGCAGAGGAGGAAAGAGAGCTCTCCCGCCTCTCTCCCCGCCCCCCGTTCTGCCTACACGGAGCCAGGCTCCACCCGCGGTGCAACAAAGTAGCGATTTGTAACAATCGCAAAATGCCGACTTTGCAGCTGCTCGGCTCAGCACTCTGGCAGGCACTTCTGAGGTTGTATTAGCCGCTCCTGATTATTAGCCGCATTTCCGGTTTAGGAGCAAAATCTTAGTCAAATTGGTGCGGCTTGTATTCGTGAAATTACTGTAATTAAAAGTATATTTATCAAACTTCCCATATCATTAAATTTTAAATATTATTAGTTAGGTACATTATCAGGGAGATAATAATAGTTAAATAAAAATAGGCACCTTCCATGAAGACAAGGATTTGGTAAGCATTCATTAACATTTATCTCGCAGTTTGTTCCGATGAAACCTCTCCTACAGTGACACTTGTAGGAACTGATGCCATCAATGCAACTTCCATTGTTGAGGCAAGGAGAAGACATACATTCATCTATATTTACTTCACACCTATCACCTGTTTAAAAATCAAGAAAATGCAACTAAGCTTTAAATTCTAAACTCAAGCAACTAAATTATTTCCAAATAATTGTTTTCATTGCTCATGTAGTTCATGATATTCCCCAATAAAGAATATCCAACTGGAATTACCTATCGTGTAAATATCAAAAAGGATGTTTATATTAAAATATATAATGAAAAATGATAACTACAAAAAGATGACACCTGTAATTGTGGTAAGGCAAGAAGCCTTTAAGTACCAGCTTGCAAGCCATGGAGAAATTGAAATTTCAAGATTAAATTTGTTACACAGTTATCAGGAAGTTGGATAGCACAGGTTTCCTATAGGAGGAACACAGAACAAAAATTATATGTCTTGGTGGTGGTCTAATTTCTCAAAATGAAATTGAAATTTGTCAAATGGTGAATGACAAAATTATTTGAATTTTTTTTTTTAAGAAATTCATTAGGAATTATATGGTGGTGCACTTTTATGCTTGTAAGTGCCACAATTTCCATCTAAATATCTTAAAATATTACAAAATTAGTATTACAAAATACTAATTGACAAACAACATGCACGTAGGTCTCTTTGTAGGCAGTTACTGCCCACTGCCTGGGAGGAAGCTAAGCACCACACAGCCAGTAGCTTGTGCCCACAGTAGGATTGGGGAAGAAACAAAAGGTAAATGTGAGAAACTTATTGGTTGAGATGACAGTTTAATAGGTAAAGCAAAAGCCACATATGTAAGCACAGCAAACTGAGGAATTTATTCACTGCTTCCCCTGGGCAGGCAGATATTCGGCCATCTCCAGGGCCTTGGTTTGAGACAATTTAAAAGAGAACACTCTGGAATGAGTAACGGTAATCATTGACAATTATTCCATATTCATATGTGCTTCTATTACAACCTAATCTGTTGAAAAACTAAAATTTTATTTCCTTTGCAACTCTGTGACAAGTTTATTTTAAAAAAAATAAATTAAAAAACCTAACAAAATCCAAAAAGACATATTATGAGATATAATTAAGATTAGATTCTGCCAAGTAAGATTGACTCTGTTGGAAAGAACAGGAATGCCTTGTAATGGTATCTCCATATTTTGCCCCTACTAGGAAAGCTTTGCCAATATTAACAGGAAAAATGAACCTTTGCTTCTCCTGGTGCTAAAAGATTCAGACATCTCTAGAGGATAGAAGTCCATTTTGTAATTCCCACTCTAGAAATAATTTCTGAGATTTGCTGTGAATAAAAACTATAACCATTACAGTAATTATGGTAGAATAGGTTTGAAGATGAAAATGAATGCATGTATCACAGGAAAAAATAATTAAATTTTAAAAAAATAAAAAAAAAACTAAAATTTTTTTTTTAAAGTATTACTTCTAACAAAGAAAATAACCTCAGTATTAGGACCTCAAGTGTTCTTGCCAAAATGCACAAACTCAAAATATTTTAGTAGTTCTTACAGAAAATAATTTACATTCAGATGTTAAAATTTCTTCTTTAAATTCTGCATCCATATTCTAATACCCCCTGAACAATAAATCCCTAATACATTATTAATACATCCCTTGCATTAGTCCCTTAGGATCAATGGATTAATCCCTCCTGATATGAATAAACATTTTAATTTAAATTATTTCCACAAGCAAAATGTATTAAATTTACAATTTGTTGCACTGTAGACAGAAAAGACTGGCAATTGGTTATGACAGTAACCTAGACAGTCTATCATTCTCTTCCAATGTAATTATTTAATTTGAAACTTGCCTTCTTTTTTAATCCTTTTCCAAAGTATGAAAACTTTTAATTGAAATAGTCTTGCTGAATACAACCAAATGTTCTGTAAACTTGGTGGGAGACAGACTATAATACCACATAACAAGCACTTTGCTTAAAATGTCACCTGTAAAGTTTTTCATAGCTGAGACTATGCCAGATGTGTTACTGGGCTGAAGACACCTCTTTGAGCTCTGCTTTACAGACCATACTTACCTTGCTAGAAATAATTCCTCCACACATCAAAGAATAATTCCTCACACATACCCTGGGTGGGGGGGTGTTAATATATTGATGGCAACCTGGAGGTTCCCCCACATGTCAGAATTCTGCAGGAGGCAAGGAAATGCCATAGATGCAAGAAGACTAATATAGACTAAAAAGAGTGACACTAGATGAAAAGAAGACAACTGTTCTCCTACTCTTTCAAGTCTTCCATTCATGCCTGCCTCACATCTTAATAAGGAAAACTCAGCAGCCTTTTCCAATTCCTCCTTTATATTCAACCCACATCACAATTGGCGATGCCTCAGCCTTTCTTGGAGCTCATTTGCACCATTCTACAGCTGCATCCTAATCTAGAGATTTTCACATCTTCCATCAAGACTTTCACCTGCATCTTGTATGTACTTGGTATTGGGCCCCTAACTCCAGAAAAGGACAATAAACCTGGTTAAGGGCCTGGAGTGCAAGTCCTGTGAGTGACTGAGGGAGTTAAGATTGATTAGCCTGAAGAAAAGGAGACTCTCCACAACTACGTGAAAGGTAGTTGTAGTGAGGTAGGGGCTTGTCTCTTCTCCAAGGTAACATGTACCAGAATGAGAAGAAATGGCCTCAAGTTGCACTTGGAGATATTTAGATTGGATATTAGGAAAACTTTCTTCACTGAAAGGGTGATCATACACTGAAACAACGTGCCCAGGGTAATGGTGAAGTCAACCATCCTGGGATCTAATATTTGAAAATACATATATTCTGGCTTGTACTTCATATCTGACTCATAAGAAGATATACAGAACTTCTATTATTATAATATATAGGTTTATGAATCATAAAAATATAGAAAACCTCTATATACCAAATATGAAATTACTTCTTATTAGGGTTAAAGACTGAGGAAGATGAAGACTTTTCAGTTCTAGTTTTGGTTTGTTTGTTTGTTTTTTCTTTTCTTTGTTTTGTTTTGCTTAGTTTTGTGGGGTTTATAGGGGATAATCAAAATACTGTGTGCTGTTTGAAAAGATGAAAAATTCAAGATAGGAATTTATGGGAATTGATCACTTTGAAAAGATAAAAAGGAAGAACACAGAATTTTGTACAACAATAAAGTTGAATATGTTCTGCCTGGAAAAACAAATGTATGATGAAAAAGCAATTGATTGCTGAGAGCATACTCAAAATGGAAAACAATAATAAATTAGCATGCAATACTAATTTATACATGATATAAAAAACAGTAAAAAAGTGAAAGAAAGTTGGTCTTTCTGCAGTAACTGAAAATTTTATATCCTGTTGAAAGTAGAAAGAACTGAGAGAAAAGAAGATATTTCCTTTCAGAATTGCTTAGCAGCACCTAGTTCCCTCATTCAAGTCAATTTTGGTATCAAATATTATTAAAAATACTTGTGACCATTTAATGAGATTTCATAATTAACAGGTGTGAATCAAAAGATCAATTAATAGGTTTATCCTATGGATAACCAATAATGAAGCCAATTATGTATATTAACAAAAAAAATCTGTAGCATAAATCTAAGAAATGAAAATTAACAAATTAAAAATAGGCAGAAATACTAAAAACCATATAGCAGACCATATTTCAGTTGCAGAAAGAAAATCAATTATTTGTTAAATAATTTCTTACAAATATAAAAACATTTAAAAACAGTAACTGACTTCAAAGAACAAGTACTCATTTTGTCACATTGACATTAATTTTGTGAAAAGCATAAGGTCCTTTCAACATCATTTTAGCATTGTCTCATTCAGCCTGTTATGAGTAAATAATCTGTTAACAAAAGTTTTCTCTGTGTAGTGCATGGAAAACAAGGTCTGATAAGGTCACTGAGCTTGTTTTTGTTGATTTCATCTTAAGTAAGATTTATTATAGCTTAGTGACTAATACCAAAGATTTAGATTTTCTATTTCTATTGTATTTTGTGTCAGTAATACACTTATTTCAGGCAATTATTTCATCCATATCAATTCAAATTAAATTTGTGCTGAGTGGACTGCAGTAAATTTTAAAGGTTGCCACCTATTTTGAAGCAACTTTTTCTTTGTTTTGACAAGGTTTGATTTCCACTACAGAGAACTTTACAAGATAAGATTAGACCACAGGAAAAAAGGTAATTAAAACAATTTAAAAATTTTATTTCCTTGGCCTGAAACTTTGACATTTGTTTTCATCAAATATCAATTTGAGATCTTAGATTCATATACATGGCTCTTGAGAACTATATCTTCCCATTTAATTTAAAAGTGAATACAAGAACCAGAAAGATAAAATATAAAAACACCTATACCTTGTACTCTTATTTAGATATTTGAACTTTAGACTGGAGCATGATTTCTTTATTCTCTTTGAAGAAACATGAGACTGGTATTTTCTTATTCCCCTAGTCTTGGGCTCTGCTTGGATTTCCCTTATACCTTTCCTGCCAGAAATAGCCTGGCAGTAGTGCCCAGACATCTATCCATATCTAAAAAGAATTAGTAATTTAAAAATACGATTTAATAAATAAAATTAAATATATTAATATAATTTGGCCTAGCCAATTCAATGTAATTTAATTTGTTACTGGTTTCCATTCATTTATTATTGTATAATATTTTAACAGTTGATGATTAAAGTTCTCAGTACATTAAAAATTTTTTTTAAAAAATTCAAGTGATCATTGGAAGCAATTCATGATGTCATCTGTCTTTAAAGAGGCCTGGTCTTTGAAGGAAAAGTTGTTCCTAAATTGCAGCTAATTGAAAAAAAAAATCACAAAAGACCCTACAACAAAACCCAACATCTTATCCCTGTTGGTTAAATATGTTAGGGAAAAGCACTAAAATCAAACTGCTTTGTCAATAATGCAGACTCAAGACAAAAGCAAACCTGCAGATTGCTTGTTCCTCTTCAAATTACCATCTCCTAAACGCTCATGTGCAGGTATCTTGTCTTTTATAAATATAATAGACAATTCTTACAGAAACATGCAATAAAGGTTAATGCAACTGTTTTAACATTTATTAGCTAGAAATTACATCTGCAGCACCACTGCCTAATGAACAGAAGTTTCTGTGACACCCAAGAATTATTACTTAGAGCACAGGCCACGTGAAGAAAATATTGCAGGGGGAAGCTTTAAAAGATTTAGACAGGAAAATTACATAGATTTTAAAATTTTTTTCTGAAATGTCAAGGATAATTTTGAAGAAGAGTGCACAAGTGATAAATAGACTAAGATTTTTGGAGAATGAAAGAAGGACATATAGCTAGATAGAAATTCCCAAAACTCTACTTGTTCTTTGTTCTGTGGAGAATTACATTCCTCTCAGTTCCGGGGATGAAAATTGTATCCTTTTTTATGCTGTACATTATGTGGCATTCATCACAGGCTGGAATAGATAGGAAAACATTTTATGCAGAAAAAAATGTAGAAATGGTTCAAGTTGAGGAAAAAACTGTAAATATTTCTGAAGTTATATGATCCCACGGGATCCCATGATCCCATGTGTTTTCATGTTACTTATGATGGATCTATCAAAATATTGTGTATGAACTAGCTCAGCAGTACACTGAGCATTTAAATAAAAGTCAATATCATTTTAGGGAAATTTTACTGCATCTCTACCCATTGAATATTTTGTCATGACTCTGTAAAATTGTAAAGATTAGCACTAAAGGCAATGGTGTTGATCCAAGAAGTCAAAAAGTAAAGGTCTTTCTATGGTTCCACAGAAATTCAAATGACAAGGTAGCCTTTTATTGTTTGCAAAATTTGCTCTGTATCTATGGTATTAGTTTTTTTCATGGCTGAATTAAAAAGAATACAGATTAATTTTCTTGGTACTATTCAGTAACTCATTTCTACTGAATGTATGGGTGATTAAAGAAATTATAATTTAAGTCTTAATATAAATAATATTGAGCTAATTCAAAAGAATTAGATAAAATTCTATTTAGGTTAATATAATTTATCCTCCAATAAGGAGATAAATTTTTGTTCTTGCTATAATATTAAAACCATGTAAAACCTGTGAAATAAGCTCTTTGGCTGTGTTAAATAGTAGATCATACCTGTGAATCCAGGTAGACAGAGACACCGATAGCCTCCCAGTCTGTTGATGCAGCTTCCTCCATGTAAACAAGGCAAAGTTTCACACTCATTTACGTCCATCTCACACAGAGACCCATAGTACCCAGGTGCACAGTTACAAATGAATCTTTAGAAAAGGGAAACAAGGTATGTCAATGGAAGTAACAATGGGATCTATTGCAAAATTTTAAAGCCATATGTGTCTCCTTATCCATATTAAAAAAATAAACAGAGTTTTCTCATTTCCATGTTTCTGAAGCAAAGAGGATGATTTACTTTTTGTTAAATTAAAATAAAAATTTAATTTTAATAAAAATTGAAATAAAAATAAAAATTTTGACTGAAGGTATAAGAAATGACTCAACGGCTAATGATCTTCTGGCACAAGTCTCTGAATAACTTGTCAAGTTTGTAGCAATCCAACTCAAGATCAATTTTCTTCTATTTCAGTCTTTTTCCAAAATAAAATAAAAAAAAAAGGGAGGAAAAGAACAAGTTATGCAGAAGAAATTTTTCCTTCTGTTTTCCTTTAAGGTCACATAAGAAACAAAAAACTGAATCTTTAGTATTTGCTTACTCCATTTTAACTTGTCGTATGGTGAAGGTCCCATCCAAACCCAGAATTAACACAAGGAAATCAGGGAAACTTTTCATTTACCTGTTTATGAGATCCAGGCAAGTTCCATTGTTCTTGCATGGTCTTGATAAACATTCATTAATTTCCACTTCACACAGGGTCCCAGTAAAGCCATGTTGGCAGGAGCACCTAGCAAAAAGAATGTTACCACATTACTTTCTAGGTCATTATAAAGATTCTGGAAAAAAAAAAAATTGGCAGATGTTGAGAGGTATTAATTAAATGGTGCCAAAATAGTGTTTTTTTACTGGTAATTGCAAAGGGCAGTACTTTAACAAGCACCAAAAAAGTAAAAGTGTCTGAAGCCCAGTAAATAAGATATTTGTTATCATTAGCTGAAGGCCACAGGCTTTGTGCTGACCCCACTATTCAAGGGCTTGATTAGAGCTAGCCTTGGCCTGAGCTACTTTTCTCTTGTTTTGGCACTTGCCCTGCAGCCAGCTGACTGATGCCTCTCATGCTATAGCTTCTGCACTGGAATAGAGTCTATGGTGAGGGTGTGACACACTGAGATGAGCATAGTTGTACAAATAATAGCCTTCTGTGTTCCACTCCTGAAGGATGGGATGACATCCAGAGGGACCTGGACAACCTTGAGAAGTGGGCTCTTGGGAGATTTAACAAGACCAAGTGCAAGGTGTTGCACCTGGGTCAAAGCAACCCTGATAGGAACACAGGGTGGGGTATGAAAAGATTGAGAGCAGCCCTGCTGAGGACTTGGGGGTACTGGTGAGTGAGAGGCTCCAAGAAGGCCCGAGACTGAAAATGAGAAAAAAACCCACTGTGAACATTATAGTTCTCCCAAAAAAGACTTCCAGATGCCAGTGACTTGCAGTAAGACTAATAGTTCTTGAGAAAAAACAAAATCACTGATCAATGTATGCACACAGACATTGTGAGGGTAATCATAATCAAAGAGACATAGTTGCATGATTTCTTATGTAACAGCTATAACTACACTCTTCACAAAGTTTTTCTGTTAATTTCAACTAGGATTGTTTGTATAATCGGAACTGGGCTAACAACTCTGCTTTTTAAATTAGATCCTTATGATTTTAATTAGCACCACAATAAATTCTTGGGGTCCTATTTATGGTGTATATGTACTACTTTTTGCACACATGAAGATATACAAGACTATAATGTCACATACATTACATCTTCACTGAAGGTCAGCAAATATTAGGCAGGCAAAGTACAAAAGAAAAAGCTAGATGATAAAAATCCATGTATCCCATCTGTCATTCAAGTAACTTTTCTGACCTGTAGTGGTTGACCCCATCCACACAGAGACCTCCATTCTGGCATGGATGGGAGATGCACTCATCACTGTTAACTTCGCAGTAAGTACCCTCAAATCCTGAAACACAGATTTCATTAACCGTGAATGAATGAACTCTACTACTTGATGTGAAGAAAAGGGTCACAGATTCTAGTGGAGATTTGACTATCTGAGCCCAGGACTAACTCAGACAATGAAAGTGGCCGGCCTGGCAAACCTTAGCTGTGCTCAAAGCTGTTTAAGAAAAGCCTGAAGAAGCATCAGCAATGGCTACCTCTTCTCTTTGGAACATTTAAGTTGAAACTCTTTGCCCTTGATATTTGATTGAGCTGTGCTGAAGCCATGGCCAATGCCTAGCTGTGTAGTATGCTGACTTTGGCCTACAGACAGGCTCCCTGGATTGACCTTGGATCTGCCCCATTCCCTGTAGCCTTGACTGGCGTCCTCTGCTGCTCCTGGACACAGCCACTGGTGCTGCTCTGTCTGCCTCATTCATATACTGCCAGACTTCTGGCTGACCGTTGCTTCTGAAGGATCCAGCCCTTACTGCTCACTGACTCTAAGATCAGGACTGCAAAGTAACTCTGAAAGAACTTTCTCCAGCTATTTATGTTCCTTGGTTTCAGCAAGTTAATTTCCAGGCAGTATATGAAGTCTCAACATTAATGAAGTAGAGGACAGATTTGGATAGAGCACCTGGCTAAACATGCTGGGGAAATGTAACCCTGACAAGGTTTTCTTGGAGAGTGGAACAAAACCAGAAACTACAAGCTAATTCAGTAATTAATATATTAGAGAGAGTGGAAGTTAGTGGAAGTCAGAGGACCACACTTATTTAAAGCAGTCAATAGCTGAGAAAAAAACCCAACTGTTTTTAATATTTAAATGAAGAAAAAATGTGATTAAGATCTTATCTGCACAGTACATTACTTGCATAATACATTACATTTGCCTGTGTAAATGTTCCAGAATATGTACTGAAACGAAATAAGACACTTTTCAGTGATATATGAACCCTATTTCTGCTCTTAGACAGCATACTACATCTTGTAACATTTGCATAAATAGGTGTTCTGCTAAATGCATGCTTGTGTTAAAATTCTATACATATGGTGGAGAGACTATAGATACTTAGTTGAATTTTTGCACAAATTCAATATATTTGTTTCCAAATGATGGAGAAATTAAACCACTGCAATGAGTAAACTATTTGCATTGTATGACTAATATGTGAGTTGCCTAAGACCATTAATAGAGTTCACCAAAGTGATTTTGCACATCACTTAGAGAAAAAAATTAAATTGAAACAACTTTGAATTTAGCTGTTGGAATTCATTATATATTGCTACAAATATGGCAAAGATTATACTGGATTATTTATTTAAATAATAAGCAAAAATTATAATTGGTACTTTTTAGATACCCAAATAAGAATTTTTTTTTTTCTTATATATGTATTTATGGTTTTCAAAGTACTTGATGAAGGTGGGGAAATCACGAAAGATCATGGTTAGAATAGTATGGCTTATTTTTGTCTAGAGAAAGTAATGACTGGAAGAAATAAGTGTCTTGGTCAAAGCTGGAGAGAAAGCTGTTATGGTACTCCAATATATGATCTAAACATGAGCCCACATCAAAGCAGTTGGCATTTTCATCTTATCAGGATTATTTCTATTCAATAACTTTTGGGTCTGACTGAAATGAGTGCTTAATATTTACTGAAGATTTCACAGCAATGTTACTATAAAGATGGAAAAATAAAGCCTGAAACATTTCTCAAACTAGCCTGGAAATTATTTTATTTCACTTATGTTGCTATGATGTTATTCTTTTTTCAGGAATTTCTTGAGCATTATTTATTTCCTGTTTGAGTGTTTCATAAAAAGAACCCCAATACAACAAAACCAAAACAAATCAAAACAAAAAAAGCCCAAAACAAATAAACAAAAAACCCCACCAATCCCCCAAAAAATCTGTAAAAGAACTGTCATAATAGTGAGAAAAAAAAATCTGTCTCAGTGTAATGTTTTGAAGTATCTACCTCAGCACAGCCAACTTTGTATTCTGAATTGTTTAGTGTATTAAGTGCAAATGAGCCTGAACCAGAGTGAACTATCAAATAGTTTTCTTATCTGCAGTGTATTCAATCTACATCTTTATGCTGCTGAACCTTCATCTATTCCTGCCTGTAGCTCAATTAAGGAAAAAAGAAAGGCAAAAGAGCTGTAAACTAGTACACGACTGACCAGGTTAAGTACTAGGCCTGATTGTGTGAGTAGCCAGAAGTCACTGACAAACAAAATATTAACTAGATTTCTCTCTAATTGTTCAGGTGGCATGAAAGTGACTAATGATATGAGATCTAGAAATATCTGGAAAGCTGTTACTTAAGATGAGACAGATGCTATCTTTACTTCTGTTTCTCTGAAATACAGGAAATCCTGCATCTCTCAACTCTGCCTATGGGCCTTCTGGGAGCTGAAAAGTGATGGAATATGCAGAATATAGAAGCTAAATATCTGCTGTCACAGTTATGGTCATTTTCATCTCCTCATTCCATTGCCGAGAAATATTATGGAATTGACCTCTGCACGTAACAGGATTCTAACAGGATTATTTTGCCATAAGCTCTCTACTGTTTGGTTATCCAAACAGTATCATAAATGTTTGTCTCCTTTCCATGAACTATTTATGAACCAATGTTTGCAAACAGAAGAGATATCAAAGAAGGCCATAATCATTAGTTCAGGTACTTAGGTTGTTCAGCATAACATAAGTAGGTACATAAATCAAAATCAAAAATGTGTAAAATATTAGGCACCGTAAAATAGGCTATTTCCCTCTGTAAATTATGTATGTGTGTGTCTGAAAAAGAAACTGGCAGTGAATGGCTCAGAAATCTGACAATGGCAAGCTCCAATTTAAATAACTTGTTTTTCATCATCTATTTATTATTTCTGCTTGATATTATAGATTTTGTATATTATAATAATTTTCACTTAGCCTTGTTTCAAACATTGGCTGAAAAATATTTTGCCTCAGTTTGAATTTCTAGCTATAAGATGCTGTAGATGAGATAAAAATAATCACTAGCATCCAGAACAAAGAGTAGATGTCATGTGAAAGCTATTGACAGGAGACTGATGAAAGAGGTGAAAAAGCCCAGGGAAAATCTTAAAACAAGGACTTCAGAAATTACCTTGAAGCATCAAGAAAGTATTTCTTTTAGAAAGGACAAAGCAAAAATAGAATGCCTAATTCCAGTAAAAACTGTAGCAATTGTTTCTCCTTAGAGATGAGTCCTTATATTTCCCTGGAACAATGCACATAATTTCCCTACATCTTAAAACTGATGGCTTTAACCTTAAGCCCCATGCATAAACCAGTTTTTCAACTTCTCAGCTTCTAGCTTTATATCTTTAAAGCTGCAATGAACACAAATAAGATGACAAAGCTTTTGTGTAATTGTATGCCATAATGACATATGTTGCTGCTCCCTGATCTTTTTACTCCTCTTTAAAATGGTGTGCTTCCCAGAACTATGAAATTAAAAAAAAAAAAAATCATTACAGCAATAATAAAACAGCAAGAGGCAACTGGTCAAGAATTCAGCCTTCCCACCACCTGAAGGATTTTTCTTAAGCTGCCTAAATAGTCAGCATAGTCAGTATAAATATTCTACAGCATTAGCCATTTGACTTTGTATGTCTGGTTTTGTGCGAAATTAAGTACACCAGAAAATAATCCTTCTTTAATGTAATACTGTGGACATCCACAATCCAGACATTTTCAGTTTATTACTTGAAATAATACATACAGTATTCTATTTATCTATTTTCCCATCTACCATTACTCAACAAAATACTACTGAGTTAACACAAATACTGGCCAAATAATCCATATTTCTGAAAAGAGTAGGTAAAGCTTTGATATTAACTCTCTCTATATGTATGTAATACCTAATATATAATATGTAGCATTTTCTGATAATTTTTCTATCACAACCTAAAATGTATATGGAAATTTGCTTCCATTGTAATAAGGAGGCTGCATGCATCCTGAGCTTATCCCATGCATATAACTTGAAGGAAGCTCTGCATCTAATTTTTAAGAGAGATTCATTTCTACCTTGTAAGAAACACGATTTCTAGGAATCATTTTAATTCAATGACCTTGCCCTTCCCTTCCTGTCTTTATGTCAGCAACAACTATCTGCCATTCCTATTAACTTGTCTTGCTGCTATACCTATATCTACTAACAGTTCTCATAAAGGAATGAATCACTGTTAAAAAAAGTCTCATTAGAAAACACTAGTTTATTGTTGCAAATTATTTTTTTTATCTTGTTATTCTCTGCAATATTTATGTGCTTGTAATTTCACAGATTTCACACCTGGTGAAAACTGTCACCTTTTATCTTCCATTTCATCATTAATTAAACTTTTTATTCATCAGCCCCAGCCAGAGAGCTGATCTTGCACTCTGTAGTTGTATAACCTGTCATAGTTTCCCTTGATTTTGAATACATTTTTTTAGTAATTTTTTTGGCTTGGAACAGAATTGTTCTCAGAAAGCATCACTGTTTTTACCAAACTGCCCTATCTTTCTTTCAGGTTGCCTCTACAAAACTAACAGTTTTGTGCTTGCCATTATCTAGAAGAGCATGGTCTAATGCCTATACTCTTGTTTATTTTCCCTCTATTTTACTTATATATGCAGTTGAATTGCTCTTTGGATCTTTTTCATGTAGACCTTGGGGAATTTGCAAATAGTGGCCGAGGCTCAGCTACAAATATTTCAACATTATTTAAATTCTATAGCTTTGTTTACATGTCCTGCCTTGCTCTTCGGTTACACTAAATTTTAATTTCTGTTATTAAGATTAATTCTAACAATGGAATTCCCCAATACTGTAAAAGCATGTTGATAAATTAGGCAATAAAATGTTGCTATTTGCCCTAAGTTTGCTATTTCTCCTGTTTTCTTTGCATTTAGTGTGTAGTATTTAAGGAGATTCAGTGCTGGCTATATGATTAACAGCTCAACTCCTATGTCTTCCCAATTGTCTTGATTAAATCCTTGCTTATCAATTACTGGCAAAGTATTTCAGAGGGGTTTTCTGTATACCTCTTGGGAAACTTGTTGTATAGCAGTGATTTCTAAGCTTTGGCAATAATGGCCTTCCTTACAACATTCTTGCAATCTTAAGTATACTATTGTGCAAATGTAGAGATCATAATTTTTTAAACTTTTTTAACCTGCTTGTATGGACATTTTAACTTAAATCATGGTCTAACACTGTTCCATGAAACCGCTTCCATATGAGAGCCCAGTTTTGTTACACAAATCCTCTGTATCTAGGGCAAACAGCTCAAGAGTAAGTTTTACATTAATGGTATTTATATAATTTTAGAACTCTTTATAGCACAATAAGACAGCTGTAGTTCCCCAGTGTACATACAGGAACAAATATGAAGCTTTGTTTTACATTACAGCTAATCATGACTTCATCACCTTCCTATTTGCTGTGGTAATTCTCTCCTAAACTAACATCTTACATCAACTTTGATTCTGCCCAATTCATATTCTATCAGCTTTTGTCTTCTCTGACCCATCCAGTGTGTATTCTCTTTTTCTTCTAAATATGTATCACTTTAAATGGTATAATTTATGGTCCTTTTGTACCCATCTCAGATAGAATGTCCTGCAGATAGTTGTTAGAATTTGGTGAGCACTGCTACATTTTGTGGTTCCAGCTATACCAGACTCAAACTTTCCAGTGACTGGCCTGTTAGCTAATTGGCAAATTTAATCCACATGCCATTTACTACTAAGTCAAGTGTCTTGGAGTAATCTCTCTTTGTCAGTGTGATTGCCCTTTGTAATCAGGTGTATACCCCTGACAAGCTTATCAGGAGAAAAAGGGAGGAATATGCAAGACAAAAATAGGTAAATGATAAAGGAGAAGACAACAGAGGTATTAGATTTCTTCAATCTGCTTTCAGCTAAAATACTGTATTTTTCTCTCTCTCTGTTTTTTTTGATGAGTCCTGAATAACCAGTTGCATTTTTCAGACCATGAGTGATCGACTCACTTTATGAATTCTGCCTTTTACCCCTTTTGAATTCTGAATTTTCCACTTTCCAAGATTTGTTAGAAATGTATGTTACTGATTCGAGTAACTGCCCTACAACTTCCCCAATGACTCTTAGCTGCAAGGTTCAAGAATTCTTAAAAATCCCATCAAAGCTCCCAGAGAATCCTGGCTGCATGTCTTTTTTTTTTATTCTTCAGAAACAGTGCACAAAAATATTTAGAAAAGATGAATTTTTCTGAGGAATGTTAAGAAAAGACTTGAGTTACATGTCTCTCTATAGATCATTTCTGAAAAGGGTTTCAAAAAATCAATATTTTGTGTCAAAAGCTGTTTTTGAAAAACAACTTTTCCTAAAGATGCTTCACTAAGCAACTTGCATACCTCCCCAGTGATGTTTGGGTTTTTTAACTTAGTAGCTTGTGGCAACATTTACCCTAATAATAAAAAACCTCCAAGGTATTCTATGCTCCTGATTCCTCAATATTATATCCGTATCTTTGTAGCTTAGTGAATGACAAGTAATAGTATTGTCATGTAACACTGCTGTTATCTGCTAGCCTTTGTCCCTAAAACACCCCTACCTTTATAGACATAACAGTGAAGACTTCAAAATCCTGCTCAAATTCCAGTTTCAGTAACTGTACACACCTGCTACTTAAATTTTCTAAATTTTCAGTGTAGTTGTTAATTACTTAATGTGTTCTTCAATCCCTACATGGAAGCATATAGCAAAGTTCTACACAGTTAAACTGTTGCTCTGTTCCACCTTAGCAGTTCTCGTACATTGAGGGAGAGTCTGTGTCTTTTAAGCCGTGTCCCAGGGAAGCTGTCAGCACCTGCTGTGATCTGGTTTGTTGTGCATATATGGAGCACCCCTCTATATCCATTAAGCAAGGGAAGATTACTTCCCTGATGTGCCAGGCCTTCCTGACAGCTCAGCAGGGAAAGAAACCATTTCCAACTTGCTCCAATTTTTGTACTTTCACCAATTTGCATATATTTTTTCTAAATCTCCCTGTCTGTTTTGTCAATTTAGTTTGTCTAGGCTGGCCAGGTGCGTGTCTATCTCCACGTCATTGTAACAATTGAGAAATACTGAGTGCTGAATCAAAGCCACCATAGATTTAATAAGTACTGTAAAATAAGAAATTAATAATAGGTAAACTGACAGCTATTTTTCTAGTCTTTTAGCACAACTGGTAGACCTGCTGCAATTTTATGTTCTTTGAAACATATTCTTTTCTACTTATATTAAAGATAGCGATAAATTCAACATATATTTGCAATTTTCCGGAGCACCACAGAAAACTGAAGAAATTAACTGTTGTTCTCACCTGTTTTGCAAATGCACATTGGATTTCCATCTACTTGTGCCAAGCAGGTTGAATTGTTTATGCATGGATTGTAAGGCAGCTCACAGGGACTGAAGCGCTGGTGGCAGAAGTCACCAGTATAAAATGGAGGACAAATGCATACAAACTGCCCCGGTTTCACGGATTCAAAACAGGTGGCTCCATTCAAGCATGGTTCAGATTCACATTCATTTATATCTTCACTGCAGTCTGGCCCTGTCCAGCCTGTTGTACATGTGCATCTGGAAGGGTGAAAGAAAAAGAACATTGATGTGGCAGAAGAAAAATAAACAGCTTAGCCCAACCAGTTGCTACCTTTTCTACTTAAAAAATAACAAAAAAAAATTTATGAACAAAATCAATAATGTATTCCTGTGACTAGGTTTTCTTTTCCTGGCAATTGTATCAGAATGCATTATGAATAAAAGTTAAGTTCAGATTATTTTCCCAGAATTTTTCTGAGCAAAAGCAAAAGGACTTCTAAGTCACAGTATCACTTGGAAAACCATCTGGTTTAGGGAATGCAGACAATCATGTTTAGATCATTTTTAGATGAAACAACAATACCAATTATCAAATATGAAAGGTGAATTTTCTAAATGTTGAGGATTAGATAGACATCTTTTCATATGTGCGAAACTAGTAAGTACGTCAATGTTTGGGATGAAATGCATCAGGTAGCATATCCACTACACTTAAGAAAGCAAGCAGGAGTCATGAAGGATCCTAATTTCCTTGTGTTCTTTCTCTTTTTTGAATGCTTTTGTGAAGATCTGTTAGTGACAACACAGAAAACTTTGACCAAAATCTAAATTACATCTGATTGTAAGACCTCTTCATTAATTAGATAAATATATTTTTTATTCACAATATAAATGTTATGTGGTTCTGTGAATTCAAAGAACACAATTTGCTAATGTTTTCAAAGTTTGTAGAGTCAAATTTCTTCACTAGCTGAAATAAAAGGCCTCTATGTAGTTTAAAAGTCATATGTTCCCGTTACTTCGCAGTAAATAAAATGGAATTTAATTTTATTTTTGCAGCTATTTGACAGGGCAAGAGACAATATGAAAGATGAACTATTCCAGCTCTTGTCTACTTTGATCAATATTGATTTCAGGTATTAAGCCATTCAAATATATCTTCATAGTTATAATTTGATAAGAGAAATTGTTCTTAAATAAGAAACAGGTTGTTTAATGGAGAATGTTATGCAGTTCTCTTTTGTAAGGAATGGGTATTGTTTGCCACATGGAAGGCAAATTTCATCCCTTAAAAAAACCCAGTGTTTTCTTTCAATTTTTTCGTGGTCTGTGTTATTTATGGGAGACAATTGCCATGTCACATGAAATGGAATGGATATTAAAAAGGAACTTTATAGTTTTAAAGGCCTCAGTATTTTAGCATTAAGGATTCAAACATCAGGTTACTGTATTTTTCTCATATTAAAAACTAATAGTTGCTGTCAAAAAGCATTCAGACATTCTTAAAATAACTGACAAAAATCACATTTCAGGACTCAGAGTTTACAATACTTAAAACATACCTTTGGAAATATGGCTAAAAATAAATGTTTCTGTTCTCTGTTTATGCACAACAAACATACCTGCTTTTGCTATACATGGCAGAATACATTTATTATCTAGAAGCAACATCCACTGTATAACACTGCATGCCCAATCAGTGCTTGACTGAATTTTCTCTTAAGTAGTCAATATATAAAAGCATCAGACTCTACAAATTAGGCATCTCTAAATGTCTCATGCGAACCAAAGGAGAACCCTCTGACCCAACAGATCAGAACACAGATGTTAATTTTTTTTACAGCTGCTCTTTTTTTTGGTTGACTTCTTTTATGAAAGTGTGAATAAATTACTACCAATGCACTACTACAAATTGGTATGTAGCACTTTTTAGCTTAAAAAGCTCATTAAATGGAGATCCTTTCACTTCACATTAGGAGAACACAGTTCAGTTCTGACCTGCTCCAACTTTATGGACATAAATGAGGTGCAGAGGAGCAAACATTTACACATTTCTTTCCCTTTTTTTTTACCTAATGAGTTTCATAACTGCCTTTGAGTTATCAAAACTATTCTGTATGACTACAGGGAACATTAGGTCACTGAAACACAGCAGTTATCTACACTACACAACTAGCCAGTCCTTCTCTGGCTTCATGCGTGCTACCAGCTAAGATACAACCGTCAATATTAATGCAAAGGAGACAATTAATAACAGAGCTTTTTGCACTCCTTTCTGAATTATTAAAAAAAGTTGCTGGAGTCCTCATTAAATGTGGGAAAAAATACATAGAAGCATCTATCTTGAGGCCCAGTTTTAAGAATCAAAACAAAATTTTGTTTTAATGAGAACTGTTAATTAAAAAAAATAAAGTAAAAAGGTGTTAGGACTATTAAAAGCAAATTATAAATTAAGCTATTATAACTGGTATTCTTGGAAATTGACTGATTAAAAGGCAAAAACCCAAACAAAATGACTCATTTTTTTCACTCCATTAGAAAAAACAAGATGATTTCTAAAATTCTCTGGGGAAAAAAAGGCTAATAAATGCTTTTAAGAGCCCATATAAAGATAGTTAATGCTGAATTTCTTTCTATTGTTTTACCAACTTGCCAACATAAATATTTTTCTTTCCAATAACCAAATCCAAATACACCCATTGATATTAGAAAACAAAATCATAACTATTTTATATAAACTAGTCATTTTAATAATATAAGCCCCATATATTGCTTAGATTGTGACGTGTAGAACTCCTCCAACACTTATAAATCAGCTTCTGTAAGTATTATCTCTTTATTTTCCATACATATCTCCATAAATTGAAAGGCTTTCTATAGAAACACAAATAAAAGGACAATGAAAATACATAAAATGTATTCACGGTTTTATATTTGCCACCTGTTTTAACATTAACATCAAAATTTAAAATTGCAAGTCATTAATTGTATCCAGAGAAGTAATGTTAATGTGTTAAGTTCCTTTGTCTCTAAATGATGAGTTAAGTATTAAATTTGGTTCTAACCTGCCTGAAATATTGAATTGTTGATTTTGGAAAAATGTGTCTGAGATTCATCTAGATTCCCCTGCTCAAAACAGGTACAACTTGAGTTTTCTCAAGTCTGTATCCAGCCTGGTTTTGAGTATCTCAAAGATGGAGATTCCACAACCTCTCTGGCCAATCTCTTCCAGAACCTGATCACCCTCACATTAAAAAAAAAAAAAAAACAAAAAACAAAAGGAGAATTTTTTTATCTTCACTTGGAATTTCCTGCAGTTTACCTTCTTCCCACTACATATTTTCCTGTCACTGGATACCCCTGAGGAGAGTCTGTCTCCTTTTTTCTCACTCCCTTTTATCACTTAGCTGTACATATTGGCAAGAGCTGCTCTGAGCCAAAACCATTTTTTAGGCATGCTGACTGGAGAGGCAGTCTCTCCTGAATCTTAACAGTTCTAAAGTGGCTATCTGCTAGAAAATAATTTTGATGACATATCATTATTCCAACTTAGCTGAGCTAGGAGCTCTGGAAAATGCCAAAGCTTAAGAAAAGAACATGGTGTGACTCTGGAGGATAGTCCTGTGCAGGGGCATGAGTTGGACACAATGATCCTTGTTGCTCCCTTCCAACTCAGCGTATTCTGTGATAAGCAGTAATGTAGATGACTATTCCAAATATCAGAAGAAGCCTTTTTTTTTTTGCTTTTAGACTTCTTTCTTTTCAGCAGAAAAATAAAAGATGCCAGTCTCTTTAGTCTTCTGTATTAAAAAAAAAATTTAGAAAGTATCACTCAGAGCACTAGCCTTTGCCACAGAAAAAGGTGACTTGCAGACAACATTGCAATATTTAAGAAGCACCAGAACTGCTTGTTCCTCAGTTGTTCAGTCAAAGCAACAGGAATCCTGAACTGAGCCCTACAGTGTGCCCGTCATTCAACTGCCTCTTTGACAGATTTTTGATGAGAAATGGCAAGACATTCAGTGAAGTTTAGGTCTGCCTGTTAGCCATACAATACATGCAACAACGGGTCATTCTAGAGTAAGGATTTATGTTGTTTAGTGCATTCAATCAAATCAACTAACAGTCTGAGAAACCATACTGCTCAGTGACGAATTTATTCCTTGTAAGTTGGAGGTTATTGGATGATCTGAAGTCATGAAATAAGAGCTTGCTTACAATGCAGGCACAGCTTGAAATTTAGGGCACCAACACACACCACAAAGCTCCAAGGACACACTTCCAGTCACTACAAAGGCTTTAAATACTCATGTTTCTATCTCTTTCCTCCTTCAAACAATTTCTTTCTTTCATACTTTTAAAGTTTAATATGTTCTTTGTTCCACAGACAGCTATCAGACCGGTTTCACCAGCTTCAACCTGCAAAAGCTGTCACAAGTTTATCCCTGCAGTTCATGTGCTCCTACTTCTCTGCTCTCAAATGCCAGCCCTAGATGGTCTCCTCAAATTTTCACCAATGCCTCTCTTCCTCTCCCCTAAATTCATTTGAGCCTGCCTTTACTATCACTACCATTATTCATTTCCTAATTTATTTTTAGCGCTCCCCATTTGTAACCAAGCAAATGTGACACCAATTAACTAATTAGAGAAAGCATTAAGCTGGGCTGCAGTGCTCATGCCCTGATGGAATTAATTATCTTGAGGGATATAGGACAGTAGTGGTGTAGCTAGGACCCTGAATTTGAGGAGAGGAAACTTTCAGTTGATTAGCAGTTTAGATTACATTTCAGTATTTGGGTCCATGGGATCCCCTAGGAAACTGCCTTCAGGGAAAAGGGATCTGAAAAAAGCTGGCAGTTCTTTAAGGACTTTTTTTTTAGAGCACAGTTCTTGATTTCCACATGTAAGAAATCAGGCAAGAAAGCAGAAGACCAGCATGCCTTAGAAAGTATCTCCTGGATAAACTGAAGCGTAAGAAGGAAATGCGCAGGTGAGGAATAAGGGACATTTATCCTGGGAAGAATATGGGATGTTTTCTGGATGTGTAGTAGCGGCATTAGGAAAGCTAAGTTCCATTTGGAGCCTAATTTTGCAAGAGCTGCAAAGAATAAGAAGGGATTTACAGGTACGTTTGCCACAAAAAATAAGGTTAAAGAAAATGTACCTTGGCGGTAAATAGGACAGGAGAACTGGCAACAACCAACAGAGTAAAGACTGAAATATTCAACATTTTTATTTGCCTCAGTTTTTACTGTTAATCTCACTTCCCATGTCTCTGAAGCTCATGCTAGGTACTGGGGGACTGAAGTCCTTTCCATTCTAGGAGAAGGTCAGGTTTTAGGAACCTGAATATACCTGAGTCCATGGAACTCCATGAGATATACTCCAGGGTCCTGAGGGGCTGGTGTAGCTCTCTCCAAAGAATTAATCAGTAAGTAAGCAAAGACCAATATGTCCATCACAGAGTAAATTTATAGGTGAACATAAATTCAAAAATTATAGTTAAAGTCCACCTGCTTTTATCAGCTGTTAGAACAAGGATATGAAGCTAAAATTAGGGAAAAAACATTGCTATCTTTGTCATACTCATATGTATATGTATGTTATACAAATACCATTTTTTAATTTAACTGAGATGTAGATACTGCTTAATGGGAACTAGATTCACCACCTGCAGTCTACATATTGAATCTGAAGTGGTGGCTAAGAAAGAATAGATAAAGTACTTGGGGAATGGTACCAGGCAATAACAGACATGCATGGATATTGGCACCAAACTGGAGAAAAATTATTTGGGAGGTATATTGTTAGAAAGAGAGAATAAATTTCTGCTACTCTAAGAGTGTCTAAGTGTGTCTTTTGCATGTTTGATATATGCAGAAAGCCTTCAAAGGGCTTGTTTTCATTCCCTTCCAGTTCAAGTGCTTAAGACTTTTAATCCTTGTTCTTTTTCTCATTTTTAAGATATACTTTCTTTGTTCTGTATACTTTCCTCCCCCATAATTCTCTGCTCATATTCTTCCCTTTGGTAACAGCAACTAAAATTTATTGCTGGTATTCTGTGCATTCAGGAACATTACACTACAAAAAAAACCCCAAACAAACATATTTTAGAAGAACAGATAGAGAAAGTCGTATTTGCTTTCCATATATTTCTTTCTTAAGCCTCTATTTGAAGATGTGAGTTCACATAATCACAAGGTAGCATTCAGCTCAATGAGACAGCAAGTTTTAAGCTCTGTTTCAGCTGCAGTGGACACATTTCTGTTTCAGGAAACAGAATTTTACATGCTACAAAGTGTATATACACTTTCAACTTCCATTTTCTTTTCATGCTGCTGTTTTCTTTTTTCTGTTTTCCTGAACCGGAATATAAGATACATTTTGTATCAGGCTGGATGCAACTTTCAGACTACTGGACTCCAGAAATGAGGTACATACTAATTTTCTTTTTGGATCAAACTATTTCCTTATTTATCTCAATAAGAATAACAGCATTTTGTCCTGTCTACAAGGCCAGATGCAATTACATGGTTTTCTGTTCCAGGTGGTAAACATTTAAAATAATTAAAAATCACTAGTCAAACTGTCTAATTAGAAGGAAAGTTTGTGCTTTAAAAGCACAAGTGCTACATACTTTGAATACATATAATTAAGAAAGGCAAAAAAACTAGTAAAAACTTCAATAAGCAAAACTGAATATTATTGCTGTCATGTAGGAGGATCACTTGGACCATATGACTCGGAACCAGTAAATAAAACATGGTTTGGTATCAATAGTCTAGTTCATAGACCATGACCATGGGGAAAACCAGTGTTGAAGTTCTTTCCCATCAGTCTTGTCTACTTAAATTGCTATTTTAGAAGCAGTATAAATTAAATTGAATATACAAAAAAAAATACTCCAATGTTTGGATGCATTTTTTACTCTTGCTTTACAGTTTTGGTTATTATCTAAGGTGCTACAAAAACTGTCAACCTTGTTCAAGTTCTTTAAAATGAATTATAATAGTTTAAAAATACTGAATCATCCCCTAAAATTTAGGAACTTTCATCTTCCAAACTTACCAAGATGTACAAAAAGAGTACCATAGTAATATTAAAATTTTGGAATGCAGCTTAGCAAGTTATCACACAACACATGTTGAAGAGAAAGAAAAGTCTGTTTAAATTTGTGTTCTGTATGTCAAAAAATTTTCTGAGTAGCAGCATTAATTTCTTGAATTACTGCAGACCCCCATAGAGAATGCATATGCATTTTGGCATGTGAAGCTGCTCTTTTAGGTAACATCCTCTATTAACTAAACCCACATTAGACTTCCTACTGTTCCTGACAAAATGCAAAGGGAAAAGGACATAAATTCCTTTTCTTACCATCTCTTGTCACCAACACCCAGAGTTGGGTTCTTTGCCTATGAACCCTTCATCCCTCACTGGAACAATAATCAGTACAGCAGCAAAAAGGTAATTTAAGATTTCACCATGCAATCTGAGGGAAAATATGTAATTTGCAGCCTTTTTAACAGGCAGCACCTCTCCAAAGACTTGTCAAAGAGAAAACCCTTAATTTGATAAAACAGAGCATCTGTAAATCAATGATACCAACGATCTACCTCCCATATCTTGTGTGGTACTAATTCACTTTGGTAAAGGAAAAAAAAAAGTATTATTTCATTCTTTCAATAATCAGAAGGAATCAGTTGTCATGTGTCTTCCAAGCGTTATGGAAGTTAATTTGTTAGGCTCAGATGTTGAATAAATCAGTTATCAGGATAACCCTCCATCTTTCAAGGATTCTGAATAAAGGGCTTCCATCTCCCCAGTTGCCTCTTTGCTTGTGCTCCTCTCTCTTAATTTAATGCTGGTCTTTGATGACAACTGGGTTTATTGCTGCAACTGTAGAAACTGGTATCTTCAGCACTATTTCCCCTTGGAAATCTCTTCCTCTACACAAGATTGCAGTGTAAAGAGCCTGGTTGTTATGGAAAGCAGCTCAATGCCTTTTCTTGGGTTTTATTGCTCTGATATTTTCTGAGAGTTACCTGTAACTCTTACAGTATTTTAGTATTGATTTTGAGACAAGTCTTCTTTGACCTGAGGAATCTGAAAGGAAGAAAAATGCTGCACTGAAAAAGTAGAAGCTATCATCCGAATGCAGGTAACAGCCCCTCCAGGAGAAACATTTGTTAAATTTGGGAAGTTTAGCAATGCAGCTGTAGTTCTGTCAATTGACCTTAAAGCTCTTCACCCTATATACAGAGATGACACTGGTTGCAGAAAAGAAAAATGAACTCTCTGGGTAGAGTGCTCACAGTGTAAGGGTCTTTTGCTCAGGGAAAGTAAAGGAGATCTTTCCTGGTCTTTTCCTTCCACCACAGGCAATCAAAAAGGCAAAATAAAGGTGATTACAATTGAAATCCTTATTAGCAATAACTAACATGGCAGCACAAAGTGCTAGATAACATGCCCCAACTCTGAAATTTTATGAACCACGAAAAATACAAATCTAACCATAAACATACATTTACATTGACATTTGGGAATTTGATGTGAGAAAAAATGGAACATAATGCACACCAAGTCAGAAGTCTGTGCAAATAACCTCTGCATAATGATTTGAGTGGATGAGCAAAGAAATGTTTGCCTCCTTCATATTGCAGTTTTTGAACTCTGCAAGTCATTTAAGCAAGATGTCTCTATCGGTTTTGATGGGAGGGGAGGGAGTCCTTTGAATATTCTATGGAAAAATTTTCAGAATTGTTGATTGAGCTTTACCTAGGATCTTCTCAAGTTCCAAGGAAGACAATCATAGAAGAAACAATATTCTATGCCGCAAACTGACGTCAAAGCACTATCTGATCCAAGAAGAGAAGCAAGGGTACAAGAAAACATTTATTTGGAAAAATGGACTAAGGCACTGTTTTGGGGAGGAGGGGGGTTCTTCTTTTTTTTCCCCCCTTTTTTTATTTATTCCAACCATGGAAGACATTGAATACTTTATGCCTAGAACCAACTATGTGCCTATAAAAAACTGATAATCGAGGATAGACATGGTACTTAGTATCATGCCATGTCAGATCATCATGATATCACTAAACTGTATAGTATCTATATTTATGTATTTCAAGAGAACTATTGAAACATTTTCAACACTCAGCAGCAGTCATGCTAACTTCAGCATTATAAACTCAGATTTTCAAAAGAGCCTATAGAAAATAAAACTTTTGGAAAGCCTAGAGAATCTTATAACTAATACTGGCAGCCTAGAAAATACTTTGTAAATAGCTTAAGAAGCAGAGATGTCTCTGTTTTCACATTTTCTATTAGAATAAAAGAAAGAAAAAAGTATTTGCACAAACTGACTTTCATTAGTATGCCAAATTATAATCTCTTGCCATTCACCTAACAGTGCTAGAGGATTGCAACCTCAAAACATAAGAGAGGTGGTAACATTTCATCTTTCAAGACTAAATTTACCAAAGATCACCTAACACAGATCTTGATTAGATTAGCCAAAAACTAGTTGTATGAGTAAACCCTTGGAAAAATTTTTCAAGGAGTGTTATAATTTCCAACATATAAATAGCAGAAAAAAAACCCAACAAAATGAAACAATGTCAAGTCAGACAGTATTTCTCAAAGTTATAAAAAACCAGACAAGCAAACAAATGTATCTGCACTGCTCAAATACTGCAGTCACACATGAGGTAGCTATTTCTCTACTGCAGATTCTGTTACAAAACCAAATTTGACTTGTCATGTCCTGGAAAACAGCATTTCAAAAAATTGCTTTATAAGGACAGAGATTATTGTTCTTATATAAACTAGAAAAGCAGACAACAAAAATTATTTTCAGTTCATCTCCAAGAGTCAGTTATGTCTTTATCTACCTTTGATATCTACTGTAATATAAACAATCCAACTTTTTTCTATGGGTGTCTCACTGAGTTATTTCAATAGAGCAAACCTATGAAAATTTTATGACTGTCCCTTCCAGACAGGGAATGAACAAGTCCAAGAGACCTACATATAACAACACTTATGGATGCTCATAGAGAGCTTTGATTTTTGTATTTGTGATCCTTTTCTCCACCTATCTGTGACCTTCAAAGATAAAGGCTCACTTTGATAGATTTTTTTCATATATCCATACTGGCATTTAGTAGAAGAAAATGTGACAGTTGCTGTTCCTGCATTAGTCTTCTTGCTATTGCTGAAGAGTGAGCACAGGTTTATAGAGGATCTCTAACAGTGTACAGTCTGGAATTGCAGTCTTAATAAACTCCTATAATGCCTCTATTGATCTAACAGAGCACACAGTGTAAATTCCACACAAATCCAAAAGACAATTAACTTAAATTTTATTACCTATAGAAACTAATGGTGAGGAAACCAATGTTGATTTTCCAATTGTGTTGTGTATAGTTTACTTACACTAGAACCATTAAATGTATAATTTTTATATGTGTACATATGTTTCATATTGTACTGTCATATATAAACAAGTATTTCTAAGATTCAACTGTTTTAGCTGAGTAACTCATACTTTTAAAATTATTTTTTATCAATATACAATAATGCTCTTCTCCAAAACCAATTTTGTAGTTACTATCCCATTCTAATTTTTTAAAAAGATATCATGACTGTTATGCTCTGAAAATAATTCTCTACTTCAAAAGAAAATGCCTCGTAATTGAAGATGAAACCTCGGTATTCTTTTGGCTGTAAAGTCATTTCAAGACAAAATAAACATGTGTAACGTCTTGACATTAAAACTGCCACATTTACTTTACAAAAAATTTGGCCCTTGACCACTTTGGAATTGCTTTAAGAATGTAGAAAAAAGAAAGAATACCTATGAAACCAATGAAATCCCTTCCAAGAAGTGAAATAGAGATTTTTAAAATGATTTTTCAGATCAAATGAATAAGTTTTTATTGTAATGAGAATGGGATCTACACCCTGTCGTTTTGTGTAGAACTGTTTATTACTGATTCTCCATGGTTCAAAAGGATATAATGTCAGCAGCAATGCCCATAATCCTAGGAAAATGTTGTTCCTTTGTGCTACTGACACTGCTGATGCATGAAATATCTAATCTGTAGCTAACAAAGACAGATGGTTTTCCCATTCATTTCTAATTAGCCATTTTTAAAGTGTCAGCAGCATTTTTTGTTTATTTGCTTGTTTAAACTTCCTTTTTTACTAGGGTTTTCTAAATTTAAAATGTGAATGTTCTTTATGGGAGCAGTTAAAAGAAGGACAAAAGAACAAGCAGGAACGAGTCTATTATGAATCATATGCAACAGAAGCATTATAATATTAGGATTAGAAATAATGAGGTAGTGAAATCTGTCTTAAAAACTTTTTTCAGACATTCTTTTTGTGCATTGCCTATCTTATTTCTATCCATTCTACTTTTAATTCACACCCTCCCACACATCATCACATCCCACCACATCCTACCCAAGATTACTTTTGTAATTTTAGTTATTGACCAGAACAAAAGACAAGCCATTGAATTTCAATTTTAATATCATTGCTACGTAACGTGATGAGGGGATGAATTATGTTGACTATGGTCTTTGTGTCCAGCAATTCAGTGAGTTTTGTCCATGAGGATGTTGTGGTAGTGTATGAAGTCTTGCTAAGATCAAGAGAAATGGCATCCACAGTCCTCTCATATCTGTCAAGCCAGTCATCTCATTAAATGCCATCATCAGGAATGCTTCCCCCTTTGTGAAAACATTCTCCTGAGCATCTTCTTTTCCATCATGTGTGTGGAAACAGTTTCAAGTGTTATTTGCTCTGTCACCTTTCCAGGGACCAGGGTAAGGCTACCTGGTCCACAGTTGCCCAGATCCTCCTTCTTGCCTTTCTTGAAAGTAGCAGCCACATTATCCATTTCTAGCCTTCTTTTTTTTTTTTTCCTTCCTTTGTTCCATTCTCTGACATATTTCCATAACCTGTCTTTCTTCTGATCCTTAGGAACTTCTCCTTGTCACCAAGATTTTTTAGAGATAATCAAGAGTGGTCTCACAACGACTTTCGTAATTTCCCTCAGGACTCATGTTATCTCCTATCAGGAGCATGCAGCAGAGAGTTTCTCAGTGCTTGCCATCACTCATCCTTCCTTCTGGTGTTGCCTCATGACTCAGGTTTAGCTGATTTAGATGCTTCATTGACAGAGCTGCTAGCTCTCTTCATTGACATTCTCTGGTCCTGGATCACTGAGCCTACTCTGTAGTGGCAGAGCTCAGATAGGACAGGAATCCTCAACCTGTTGCCAAGGTTGAAATCTTCTAGCCTTCATCGTAATTGAAGTCTCCGCTTCCAAAATGTTGTTCAAAGACTCTTCCTGTTTCTCCTTCACTATGTCTGGGAGTTCAGGTTCTTGTATTCATAGAGTCTTGGAGAGCATGATATTGTCCCCATCTCAGCTTCACACACTGCTGACTGCCTCCTGAAGCTCCTTTACTTGGAAACACAGATCCTCCTCCAGCACACAAGTGCTTGCTCAAGATAAGGACACTATCATCTGATCCCAGCCTCAGAAAGAGGCTCCAGACATTTCTGCAGCTCCAGGCCTACAGAATTGCATCCTCCCTGAGGAGCTCAGTCCGGTTTGAGGTCTCTGATGGCCTGATCTAATTACACCTGTGAATGGTCAGTGATGGTGCCATGCAGCACCTCACTACCTAAGTATAGTGTCAGTGGAATTTCTAGCCCCTTCTACTCTCTTGGCTGTGCTCTCGGCTTGGCAGCTGCATACACTCTTTCTAGCATTTGTTGAAAGCATACTTGACTGTCCTTAATGTGGAGTCAGCTGGAAACAAAAAGCTTGAAGTCCCCATAAATCAAGAAAAGTTGGCAACAAAGCTTGTGGGACACTGCTACAGCTTGTTAGCAGTCACAGCCTTCTGTAGCTATCCCTTTTGAGGAGCACCAGGCACCTTGGAGCTCTTCAAAGGTTCACAGTAGTCCTCTGATGACCCCAGGAGTTCTCAGGAAAGTTAGCATATCATAAGTCAGAGACCAAAAACTGCTGTGCAAATGCCTTTCTTTGTGAGCTTTGCTCATGTATCAGTAGATTATTTGCAATGAAAGTGTTTAACTGCCCTACAGCAATGATGAATTTGGGTAACTTATATTGCATTTCATACACTCTCAAAGCTATGCTTGAGGTACCTTATTATTTCAGAAACTGGTTTGCATTCCCTCCATATAACCCATGAGCTCATCAAATGATCATTTTATGTGTCTTTGGGTGTTTGCAAACAAAATACATTATAAAACATTTATTTAAAATGAATCACCTAATGATTAAATATAGCAGGTGGAACAATGCTACTGTTCAGGAGGATAAAGTTGATGAGCCAATTTGGGAGGAGGGGAGGTATTTTCCAGGTATTTACTGTGTTTTGCTACAAATTTTAATGATTTCTTGGGATTTTGAATAAAAATGTTCTTTTTCTTTGAGAAGATTTTTAAATTACAGCTAAAATATGCCCTAAGGAGTGCAGAATGTCAGTGACTGTTTGTTAGATGCTGCCAAGGTGTCACAGCAACATTTTCTTTTTTGCTAAAGGCAATAGAAACCCTACAGCTCATTTCACTGCAGTATAACAAGAAGCACACTACACATTTTCAGTTGTTAGCAGTATTACCAAAGAGGAACTCTAAAACACTTGCTAGCTGTGGAGGAAACACTTGTTTGTGCTTTCACACATTTCTTTAGTTAATTCATTAGTAGATCTCCTGACTGTCCATATAAATCTTTTAAAGATGGTTTTGAGTAATAAATATATACAAAACTTGGTACTTGGATGAAGGAAAAAAGCCTACAACTCTGAATGAAAGATAAGTCAGAAATGCAACAGACAAATGTTTTGGGAAATATCTCTATAACAAAGAGAAAGAGTTGCCAAAGAACCCTGAAGAAATGACAGATAAGAGTTACTACTTGCAGTAAAATGCTTTAGCATTTGGCATCTGGGATCATTAAATACCAATATATATATACCAATATATACCAATATATACCAGTATATGAGTGATACTCATCTATGGGAAAAGTTGCTTCTTGCTTTTGGGGAAAAAAATTAAGGAAGAGTATAGTACTAGGTAAAATGAATGTGAATAAAAACAGAAGGCACACTGAACACAGCATTAAAATGATAATCATATCATGACTTCCTTTAGAATTTTGTGATAGTTTAAAACTCACTCATTTAGAGATGAGCATATCTTTAAAACACGCTGTATAAATAGGCATGCTTTTACTTTTAGATCTTTCAGATAGTTACACATCCTGAATTCAGGAATCACCTACTTCTGTAACTTGGCACAGAGCAATTCTTGTATATTTCTGAGAAAATGCAGAGGCTGATTTTGACTTTGATTTTCCAAATAAATCCTTTCCAGAAGGATGAAAAAAGAGAAGAAACAGTATGCTGATTTTCTGTAACAGTACTGCAATTAAAGTATACATGACAGTGAATATATCCTAATGACTCAAGACTGGTGGTTTTTTAAGAGATTGGCACAGGTTACACTAATGAAAACTATTTTATTATTCTGAAAAGATGTGGCTTCAAATGCTAAGGAGGAAAGAAGGAAGTAATAGGGCAAGGTGTTTTTCTTGGAAATGTACTGAGAAAGTAACAACAAGGAGGCAAGATAAATCTGGTTGAGAGTATGGTTATCCAAATTGTCAGCTGGCATAAATCATTATCTAAGTAAAGACAAAGAAAGATGATCATGGCATGGTTGCTAATTGAGAAAGCATTGCTAAGGAAGACTAGCACAGTTTGAGATGAGTTCTGAAATCACTCAAAATACCCTCCACTGTGAACACAAATTATTCTTTCTACTGGAATCTAAAGGGAGGTAGAAAACCATGGCCTCTTAAAGGACAGGGTAAAGTACAAAAGAGTTTAAATTGAGAAAATTTAAATACAGGCAACTTTTTTGCCCACATTAACAACAATTTTGCAGAAGGGCTTAAGGAACTTGAGCCTCAATTTCTAAGTTGACATTGGGAGTTACCACCTTTAGTCCTTTTAGAACTTAGTGGGAAGGGAGGTTTCAGCATTATATAACACAGCCAGGTTTATAATATCCATAACTGTGAAGGGTTAAATGGAGACCTATGACATAGCTGCACAAACAGGATGTACGGAAACATGCCAGAAGGAAAATATCAAGGATAAGAATGAGCAGGCAGGAAAATGTCTGTTTCCAAATGAAAACGAGCAAACAAACAAAATAACAAGGGGTCCTGATTGCAAAAGTAAGATATCAGCAGTGGATAAGATAGCATGAAGAGCTGAACTTTAGTTGACACTGAGATTATAAAAAGTGTCTTAGTGGATGGATTCAAGTGCTGACAAAGGATAACTTTTCTGTATTCAACTGAAGCAAACACTGAGCCTGTCATAACACATAAAAGATAGATAAATGACATAAGAGAATATACTTCAGTAGGTCTAATTTCCTGTTTAGTATGGAGAAGTCTATTTGTATGTCATAAACAGAAAAGCAGCAGCAAGACACCATTTTTTATTCCTTATAAAAACTCAACAACAAGAAGTAACAAAATGAATCTGTGAATTTAAATATAAATATACAGAAAGAACTGAGTACTTTGGAACGACACTTGATTAATTATCCAAGTTCTAATATCATAATGATTACAGACAAGTTCCAAACTATTCTACATCATTAGAAACTCCAGTTCATCCATAAAATTATGTTGCCTGTTATTTGGCAAGAAGAGTTGAATAGATTTTCACTCAAAATTTGGTAACAACAAAGGAGAAACAGGGGCTTTAATTAGGGTTTGATTTTACTAGGGCTAAACCTCAGAATTATGAATACAATGGAGAAGAAATAAAGAATCCAGCTGATACTAGATGGATCTGTCCATAAATGTTCAGAGCCATAATTTGAGATTTCATGTTATCATGAGAATTAGAGTCATGTGGTACTGGAAATATATGCATGAAATATATGCATGATTTTTTTCTAAATTAATTTATTTACCATGTGCTGTGTGCTAAACTGAAAACTGAGAAGGAAGAAAAAGATACTTCTCATTTTTTCAGCTGAACATAAATTAAGCCAAATGAAAGGTGTCATATTAAAGACTATTTACAATCAATAACTCAAGCTTGACTACTGGTTCAGTATCTTTCTTACCTTATTTTTTTAAATAAAAATATGTTTCTGAGAAGGCTCTATTTTCTTTTTTCCTGTTGGGATGTGATTTATTTTTCTATGGTGGAATCCATAAAGAAAGGTATTCAGTGTGACAGATTTGTTGATACTTCAGTTTTGCCATATAGTTTTCATTTCAAGATTCAACAATGAATGGCCCCGATAAAAAAATTAACTCAAAAATGAAGTTTTTAATTAGCAGTTATGTTTCCTATAATTCTTGTCTTATCACAGATTTGAATTTGGTAAGAAAATGTTTCATTTTGCATTATATTCACTTCTTCCCTATACAAAAAATATATTTTTTAAGCTGTTGCACAATAAATTCCTTAGTTTTTACGTAAGTGATGTTTTCAGCTGGACTTGCAAATATTTAAGAGAAAATAACTAATGAAGATTATCAAAGCATAAAAGAAATCTATCTCTTACAATGATTTAAGTTGTAAGTAATATCAAGCACCAGTCATGGTACAGTCAATGGCCAATTTCAAAGAAATTCAGAAAATTCTGAGTATTGCTGCCAGAAGCTCAACTCTCAGCAGGAAAATAAACAGTGCCAAAACAAGGCCACAGGCAAAGAAACTTTACTGCCTATCACTGATGCATTCTCAGAGCACTTGCTGGCCTGACTTTGGTCCAGAGTAATGCCTGTCCAAAATAATGCCTGGGCACAGCTGAAGAACTGCAATGATCTTTTCTGTTAGGCAATTATAATCCAGTTATCCTGTTTTTAAAACTACATTTAAGCGTAAAGACATGGCTGGATGTCCTCAGGTTCAGGTGCCAGTTATTGCCACTGCTTAGCTACCATAACACAAACAATTTGTCTTGTTGATGTAGCTTGTAACAGAAAAACATTAGCAAAGGTAATAAAAACCAACACATTTTTAAAATTAAGAGTAATTATGGTCTTTTAGCATCTGTGAGTACAAACAAGGACAGCTCTAATGACTGAAATGAAATTGCTTTATAAAACATTGAGCTATGCTAATTTTCCTTGGTGTTGTCAAATCTCAGAATCACTTTCAGAATCACTCTGAAGATATTGTTTTGTTTGGTGTAACCTGCCCCTTGTATATGATGATTCAATGGTATGTCTAATTTTCCTGTTCTGTTATGTTAACTAGGACAAATAACTCTGAGAAAAAATATGCCTGGTGCTTACAATTCAAACTAATTTTCTTGTAAACATTTTCTGTAACAGTTCAGTATTTGCCAAATCCACAAAAAGTACTTCTAGAGCATTTTTGTTCTCAATAAAAAAAATAGGAAGTCTTTGGATTTGTGCATAAGTAACTGACCCAGGTATGAGTAAAACCAGAAGAAGCCCTGTTACCTTCTGCAATACATATAATGCTTCTACAGGCTGGAAAAATTGGGAAAATGTAAGGACAGGTAAGGATTCATAGCTGCAAAATATCCATTCACCTAGAATTGTCCTTGAGGGTGGTAGACTACAAAGAACTACAGGCAACAGAAAAATGAGAACCACAAAAATTTAAATATTTAAAAAAGTTTTTTTTTTACATTCCAAAAGACTTTAAAAAGTGGGGAAAAAAGCAAATAAAAAGATTTTAATAGGTTTTCTCAACATTGTTACACTTTCTGTTATTAGAATAAAAGTATTTTACCAAATTAGGAAGTTAAACGCCACATAAAAATACAGCTCTCGGACATCACAAACCATTTTGTTTAAGTTGTGAACATAAATTAATCTTTAAAAATATTATGTACATTATGTTATTTAACTTAGTTATGTTAGGGTATTTGGGGAATCATTTCTCCATTGTCAACTGTGGTTAGTTTCCTTTCTGATTATTGCCTCTATTACCAGGAATATATGCAGCCACATCAGTGTCTATTTAGAATTTACAGGACTCTTGTAGTATTGACATCATAACACAGACAAATCCTGGCTTCATGGAGCAGAAACTGGTTGTTAGATTGTTTATGAAATCCTAATCCTCATGCTCTAAAATAAAATAATTTTTAAACCATAACTTCATGCATGAAATAAAGATTGGGGTTTAAGCTAAAAATAATATTGTTGATGTCAAATCCTCTTGCTTTGTCTGAGGGTATATAAATTCTAGTTAAATTACTATTTTGTTGGTATTTGAAGCCACAAGGTGGCAGCAATGATATGAGCTCCTCACCTAACTGCCCACGACCACTACTTCTACTCTTTAAATAATTTCTTGTGTTTATAGGGCAAATATAACAGAAAGAATAACTATATTTTCCTTGACAAAGTGCAGTTCCAAACCAGGTTAATTGCTTAAAGTGTTTTAAATCATACTCTTTTCTTTGTTTGCTTGTTTTGTTTTTTTTTTTTTTTTTTTTAATTTTACATATACCATTTATTATATCTGCTGGCTTCACATGAAACTACGGTGAAGCACTGTATCCATGACACAAGTCATTTGCCCATCTGTGCAACAACATTTCTTTCCCAAAGTGGGAAATAAACTAATGGCTGGATGCATAAGCCTGGCCTTCCTGGAAGATGACCATATAATGAGGAGGTGCTGCACTTACTGATAGCTGTTGAAAAGGTCCATGCAGGTGCCATTGTTTCTACAAGGCTCTGAATTACATTCATTTGATTCTTTTTCACAAAATTTTCCTTCCCATCCAGGCAAGCAATCACACTGGTATCTCTGTAATACATAAGGTGGAATAAACAATCTGTTACTCTTCGTATTTTAATGCAATTGCAAAAGTATTATCGCTAATTGTTGGAAGACATTACCAGACAGAAAAAAAAAAAAAAAAACTTTAGGAGTTTTTAAAGGTATGAATGCATAAATAAATTTCCACAGCACGATGGTGAAATGTGTAATAGACCAGCATTTTGACATCTACAAGTGTTTAGAGACTGCAACAAATTTTGTTGCATTTTAGGTTTTTGTTACTGAAATTTAGAGACAGAGGCAATTACGTTTCAAAGACATATGGGCTATGCTCTTCATATAAACAGCAAAGGGAAATGATTTAATTTTCTAATACGCTTTAAAGATATAATAAATTAAGAGTCAGAACTCTGAAGGAAGTCCAGATTGAGCAGTTGACCCAGACCTTTCTGTAATGATACTCTTATAGTCTCCTGACAAATTAAAAGCTTGAAATATTTTATCACAGCAAAGATAACAAAAAAAAAAAAAAAAAAAAAAAAAGTTAACAATTTAAAGTCACACTCAGTATGATTGTTCTGGAGTGTGGAACAGCTCCATTGATACCAGTACTTCAAATGAAATTATTTACATGTATATTCTATTATATCTGGTCAAATCAACTTTTTCACCAACCACCTTATAGTACATTTGTGATTTGTATTTTCCCAACTACATCCTGCTTGTTTTGTGCTCACATTGATGAAAATCATTGCTGTGCTTGCTTGGGAAACACCGATGATTTCTGCGACATGGATGTTCTAAATCCACTGAGATAAACTTCACAAGCCAGTAAATAAAATTGAAGGGTATCTTTCTGAGTTAAAATTGAGCACAGAACCTGGGTAGATGACACCAAGCTGGGTGGGAGTGTTGAGTGTTCTTACCTGCTGAAGGATAGGAAGGCTCTTCAGAGGCATCTGGGTAGGTTGGATTGATGGGCCAAGAGCAGTTGCATTCAACAAGGCTGTGTTGGTTCCTGCCCAACCCCAGGCAGTGCCATGGGCTGGGGTAAGAACAGCTGGAAAGCTGCCCTAATGGAAAAGGACCTGGGAGGGTTGGTTGACAGCAGCTGAACATGAACAATGTGTACCCAGATGGCCAAGAAGCCAGTGATATCCTGGCCTTTATCAACAATAGTGTGACCAGCAGAGTGCTTTGAGAAGTGGTTGTGTCATCGTCCTGTAAGTTTTAAAAAAATATGTGGCAAATGTTTTTTGAAACATTTGTGGATGTTTCAGGTGTGGCACTTGGGGACATGGTTTGGTGATGAACATGGTGGTGCTACATTGACAGCTGGACTTGACGATCTCAGAGTTTTTTTCAATATTAATAACTTTATGATAGGAGACAGAAAGATTTTGTTAAAATTTTTTTCTCTTTTAAAAGTAACACAGAGATGAACTTGGAAAGAAAATAATTTGTTATGAATTGTGCCAAAGAAAGAAAAAAGAAAATATATTTGAGACAAATTACATTGCTACTCCACATGTTGATGTTTCAACATATTGACCCCGTGATTAGCTCAGTTGTTTACAGCATGGTGCTAATAACACCAAAGTTCAATTCCCATATGGGCTATTTTCTTTGGAGTTGGACTTGATGATCCACGTATGTCCCTTTCAACTCAGAATATTCTGTGATCTGTGATAATAGCCACACCCAAATATCTAAGTTCTCAGTGTATTTATCAGGGTCGAATGGGAAAAAATGAGCACTACTAATCCATACCCATGAGTAAGACACCTTTTAAAAATTGTTCTATTGTCAGGTTAGGTTTTCATATATACTGGGAATGTGACATACCAACTTTTTTCCAAAAAACTTTTCGAGAAATGGATTACAAAATGAGAAGTGAAAGGAGGCTTGCCAACAGTTTTGTTTAGAAAGCAGCAGTATTTTTCTAGTCTCACTAAAATTATCTGTCAATCAAATGTGGAAATTCTGTTCTTTGAAGACTTTTCATTACATGAGAATTGTCACATCAAACACAAAACATTACTAACATTTATGTATATCATGCATATGTGCAGAAAAAGCTAAAAATTCTTACACATTATTTCATCTCAGTGACTTTTGCAGTAATTGAAAGTGCAATGTTGCATTGAACTATATGTAAGCAGATAAAAAGGCTTATTTTATACACAAGTCTTTACAGAGAATGACCTGGGAAGCCTGGTAGACACCAAGTTGGACAAGAGTCAGCAATAAGCCCTTGTGGCCAAGAATGCCAAGAGCATCCTGGGCTGCATTAGGAGGAATGCTGCCAGCAGGTTGAGGGAGGTGATCCTTCCCCTCTACTCAGCCCTGGGGAGGCCACACCTTAAGTGCTGTGTCAGTTGTGGGCTGCTCAGTACAAGAAGGATATGGAGGATTGGAACGAGTCCAGCCAGTAACATTATTAAGAGATTGACACATCTCTCAGATGAGGAAAGGCTGAAAGAGCTGGGATTGTCAGTCAGAGCTTAGCATACACCAACAACATAATATGACAAGAAGCTGCATGGTAGAAAGCATGCAGTGGATCAAGCAAGAGACTGAAGGAATAGAATTTGATACCTATTTGTATGTTGTTCCCCTTTATTTACTGTAACTGTGTATTACTATCCATTGGAGACAGGTTAAAATAAATGGTACCTTTAAGCTCCTGCAAACTGTCTTTTGTTTGTCCTCCAAAGAACACAATAAGTGCATAAATAACACTATAGTTGTTCCTTGTACATAGCTCTCCTGTACAATATGTAGCACAGTATGCTTAGAAGAGTGGATTTCACCAGGGTAACAATTTCTGATCCCTTGCACACAAACCCAGAACCACATATGCATATGAGCATGTCTTTATCCAATTAACTGTGTGTGTTGCAAGAAAGTGCCATTTAAGAATATTTGCATATTTTCCCTTCTCCAACACTGTAAATGAAGAATTAATCATTTCCTTAAGCCCTAGTCAACGTTACTTCACTAGGAAATGGTAGCTGAACATCTGGTAAATAGAAACTGCAATGAAAAATGTTCATTACACACAACAAAGATCTGAATTATGAACAAGGCAAATTTTCAAGTATCCTGTATATACATATAGGTTGAGCAGAATTTTTATCATACAGATGTATACTCCATATATGTTTTCCATGTCTAGAAAAAAAAATGGAATCAATATAATTTTTAAAGATACCCATGGAGTTGAAGCATTTTTGGGGGGACTTTAAAGTTTTTAATTCACAGAAAGAACAAAAAATACCTCACCTGGAAATAGAAACACACAAAAGGAAAAGTAGAAATCCCTTAATTCTTTCTGCTCCAAGTTCTTCTGCCAGACTGTTTCTTGGGGTGCAATCCTTTTTCCATTAAGCCAAACAAGATGAACCTATTGTAAGACTACTTATCATTGACAGATGCAGTAATTTCACGACTATAAAGCGCACCAGACTACAAGGCAAAGCCCCTGGGAGTCGGCAAAATTTGCAACTTTGTAGATCATATAAGGCGCATGGGACTATAAGGTGCACTTTTTTTTGCAGCGAGGCTCCGCCCCCAGCTCCCCCCACGCGGTTGCTGGCCGAGGCCCCGCCTCAACCCGGCAGCCATGGGCCCCCAGGACCGCCTGTACCCGGCGGGGCCGGGGCATACCCGCCACTGCTCCGTGCCGCCTCACCTGGGCCGGGCTCTGCCGCCCGCCCCTCCGTGTCCCCTCCCTGGGGCCTGGACAAGCCTGCCGGGGCTCCTCGCCGCTTCCACGGGGCCGGGCTATGCCTGCCAGGGTTCCTCCCCGCCTGCAGGGGGCCAGGGCAAGGCTGCCAGGGCTCCTCCCCGCCTCCATGGTGCCAGGGCTTGCCTGCCGAGGCTCCTCCCTGCCTGTATGGGGCCGGGCTCTGCCTGCCAGGGCTCCTCCCCGCCTGCACGGGGCTGGGCTCTGCCTTCCGCGGCGCAGCCCCGCCTCCACCTGGCAGCCGTGGCCCTGCCGGCTCCCCACGTGGCTCGCAACTCTCACTTCCGGGTTTGCAAATTTTGCAACTTTGTAAATCATATAAGGCACACCAGACTATAAGGCGCACTTCCGGGTTCAAGGGAAAATTTTAGTCAAAAGGGAGCGCCTTATAGTCGTGAAATTGCTGTAATTGGAAATGTACTCCAGCTTCTATAGAAAACTCATCACAAAACTCTTGTCTGTAGGAATCAGGGCTTCTTTTCCTACAGAAAACGTTCATGCAGCTTCATTTTGTTAGTGCTAACAGCAGTTCATTTAACCTTGTGAAATAATGTGAACATAAAAATGCAAGCATCTGTGAAATCATATTTGCAATTGTTCTAAACCATATTGACATCCTAACATTATTTATGCAGCCTTTTTTGTTAATTTAAGGGTCTTTTCTGAGTTGCTACTTAGGGCTTTACTTTTAAGTTGTTATTGATTTAACCATTTGCATAATCATACATATTAACTGATAAAATTAGATTTCCATTTGTCATTATGGCATTGTTTTCTTTGTTCAAGTCTGTTTGCATTTATATCCTAAATAAGCAAACTTGTTCAAAAGCAAAACAAAATAAATCAGAACAAAACAAAGCCAGGATACCTGTTCATCTTCATTTGGCTTAACACTTACTTTCATTTTTACTATAGAAGTCTGAGCTAAGACAAGACCTATGCAGAGTGAAGTCACAGAAAATACACTACTTTTCTATCTTCTCATAATGAATTATTTACCTCTTCTTCACAGGTTGTAGGAAGAGTGAATGTATTAACTGTGCTGCTCCACAAATTAAGGAAATTTGACTTCTGACACAAAGAAAATCTGCAATTAGCTCTGTTGTTGCAACTCTAGAAGACATACATGGCTTGCTCTAATATTAGTTAATAACTCTGTAATAATCAGATTGCTTAACTCACAGCAAAAAACACCTCAGGGGCTGAGTGTCAGGAGGTTTGCTATGTGGTTATTAATACTGATGTTAATTGGAAGAACGATTATAAGAAGTGGCATAAAAGAATAAGGTGAAAAAAAGTGTGAAACATGGATTCAGAAGTGATGAAAAATTACAATTAAAAATCTAATTTCTAAACAGTATTACAAATGATTGGTTCTGATAAGACTACTATTTAAAATTCAGCAAAATTAGTTACTGAATTTTATTATTAGAATCACTACCTGATGTATTCTTGTGTATTACTTTATTAAAAAAGAGGCTTTTTTCTATTTTATTCTTGCTATGTAAATTACTCTTGCTATGTGGTGTTTTGTGTTAACCACTTAAAAATGTGAAATACTAGAGTAAACAACTTAATTCAAGTACTAGATATCTACAGAATTTGAGGTAGCATTAGGCAATACTAGATATTTTTAAAGACTTCTAAGTTCTATTTACTGATATATCTTTTCTTATACATTTACATCTTAAAAATGCTGACCAGTATATTTATTTGCTCTTCCAAACCACTTATATTATTTTGCACCCTAAGTTACTATAAATTATAGATCATCTGATATAAAGGATAAACCAGATTTTCATTAATTCAAATTTTAAGCAAGGCTCACAGAAGAAACAAAGAACATTTTAAATTTGCTTATCTCTCTAACATTTTAAATAATGAATAAGTTACATTACAGAAAAGCATATTTAAAACAACTGGTACAAGTAAAGTTTGGTAGGTTGTAATGAGGATTTGCTTTACACTGTAATAATTCTATGTATGCTAAAAGCATTTAAAAAGTATATGCAAAAAAGTAAGATTTTCATCATATTTGAATGGCACACCATTAGTAAAGAGAATCTTACATTTTCATTCAGTGCAAGTTCCTGCTTAAAATATGGCTGGTATCTAGACATGCTGTGTATTTATAACTCTAAATGAACTGTACTGCAATTTGTAACCCCAAAGAAAATTATTGTAAATGGGAACACTTGTTATTTTCACTGCAGGTCTCTATACACAACTGTTTCATAGAATGGTGCTTTGCTAAAAAATAATTATTATTGCTGCATATGATATTAATAATTTTAAAATGACAGTTTTTATCAAAGTATATTTTGGTGAAAGTTTAGTTCTCTTAAAATTAAATCACAGCTAATGCTAGTAACAGGGTGCTCTTAAAATTATTTTAGATTTCATGTACAAAATTTGCATTTAACGTTCAAATAGATTCTGACCTATGCCTTTACAATTTAATCAATTATTTCCACCTCTGCTCAGATATGACAGTCCTCACAGTCCTATGTAAATCGTGTTGGGGTTAGTTTTCTGTGTGGAGATTCACCTGTAACATGCTGAGGCAACACAGCTTTTACTAGTATTGACACAGATATTCCATTTGAGCATGGACAATGTCAAACATAATAAATGTATTATGTTTGCAGAAAAAAGGAAAAGTACTCAATAATAAATCCAAATCTCTGTGAATTTATACTTTTTAGTAAATTAAAATGTAATTTATGAGATGGTACAGAAATACGGACATTAGAAGACCATAAGAGTTATTTAAGAACAATCATTAATATAAACAAATGTTACAGTCAAAAGTTGTTGATGTGATATTTTTCTTAGGAAATATGAAGGATTTAAGGGAAAAAAATAAGATTTTATACTGGCTCAATCCATCAATAATTTTATGACAACAAACCAAAGTCGGTTTGAGACCTCTTACATAATTAATAAAGATAAGTCTTTTTTTGTCTCTACTTCCTAACCTCGGCCATTTATTCTGTTCATACCTTTCTTTTGCTCCTCTCATAGAGAGCTTACTAGGAAATGTGCCAATCAAATAATCTTCAACATGACAGGTGCTGAACAGTACAGGAAAACAAATGAAAAACAACAGCCTTAAGTTGTTAATAACTAATCCAGCTAGTCACAGACATTTGAGTATCAGCCTTTGATCGGTGTATCTGGTTTGACGTTTAGCTCAATTGTTCAATGACTAGTGAAAGGCCATGAACATATTCCTGTTAAACCAAAGTACTGACAGAAAGCTGACCCCTCTAAAAGCTTGTCCAAAACTTTCAGTTTGCCCCTGGATCTCAGTAACAGGAAAGCTGTGGGAAATAACTGTGATATTCCAGAGGAATAGTCTAGGTACTAACAGACAGAAATAATCATCTTGCTTTTGAATTACAAACCTGATGTTGCAGCTGGTAACTTTTTAAAGAAAGTAAGAAAATGAAGAAGAGCTACGACTGGTTTCCATAAAACAAAGCTATCTCCTGCCTTAACATAACAGCTCATTCAAATTTAGATCTTAAGCATACAACCATTATGACATCAGTACACTTCAATCAACACAAAGTGCCATTTTTGCCAACCTCTGGCTCAAAAGTAGAGGAAAGTTAAAGAAACAGGCATTTCCAAAAATACTTCAAACTAAATATCCTTAGAAGCACCCAGACATTCAAAATATTATTTGATGTCAAGTCTCTTCTTTTGAACTTTCACTCATCCCTACTTTAAATTTGTAGAAAATGTCATTATAATAAAGCACACTACAGGAAAGTCATTTGTAAGAGTGAGAACATGGATCCAGGCTCACCTGAATTTGCAACTCTTGTGGCTTGGCTGTGCTCGTTTTCAGAGATATGCCATCATTCTTTACTTTTAAAATTATAACAATATGCACAGAAGTTTAAAATATAGTGGAAACTTCCCCATATTACCTCATACATCTAGGCAGTTGCTAATGCCCAGGTAATGTGCATGTCTTTGTGAGAAAGTTCAGCATCTTTTCTTTCAAGAATTTTGTAATTCTGAGCCCAGTGTCACACCTCCTGGAAGGACAGTGGGTGCCTAGAACCAGATAGATTAGGTTTCCCAAAACAGAAATTCCAGTGTCCCCAAATATTGAAGCACAATAAACACAGCCCAATTTTCTAGAATTTACTCCAAGATCAAAGAAAAAAATGCAGTGTTTCAGATGTTTGATACATGTCCTTATTATTGGAAACTAAATCTCAATGCTCACGTTTTCTTCACTCATAGCCTCCCATTACCAGAACCAAGAGTGTGCAACTGCTTAATGATGCATAACTGAAGTTGGCTCATACACTAAAACCTTGGATCAGCCTGTTTATCAGGGTCACCTAGTGATAGCTGCATCCACAAATGAAAAATTCATAGCAGATTCTGATTGTAGAGAATTTCTGTAATACTTATGGTCTCAGAATGGTTTATTATAAGAATCAATACTTTCTGGGAAAAGCACAAACTGTGTCCAACAGTCTAATTCACTTGTTGCATAACACAATTTAGAAATAAGTGCAAGCACTCCTTTGAAATCCAAGTTATTTAATTGAAAAATCAATGAGAGTTTACTTTTGAGGTTTTTTCTTAAAACTCGATGTCACTTAAAAATTATTAAAGAGGTTGTTAGACAAGAAATAAAAGAGATACATTTCAATTTGCCAAGGGTTGTCACCATTTTAAAGATGCAGTTTCCTAGAAGGAAGAGAGAGAGAAAGAAAAGGGAACTGTAAAAATGGAGACACACTAAATAAACTGAGAGATAAGAACATTACCAACCCTCTCCATTTCTATAAACTTATTCCAGTCTCAGGTTTTTCCTCTCTGCTTTAGAATGTCTTTGTTGTACTTTGTCTTGAGAATCAGAACATGATTTTAAGAGCACCAGATTTTACTAATGTACTTCTGCTTTTCCTGAAAAAAACAGGTTAATTGTGTGTGTTTCAGCATAGCAAGGGACTGTAAGGGATTTCCATTAAGAAACATTTGTACAGATAAGAGAAAAGGGAATAGTATTCTTACAATAAAATCCTAATTTAATATTTCACATGCAAATGTTAAGATCTGTCTTCCCCTCTTTTCCTATTTTCCTAATACATATTTAAAATTAATTTTAGTATTATTTAGGATGAGGCAATAAAATATCAATCATTTGTGCTGTAGATTGGCTATACTGTGAGCTTAGGGAAGTAATACTTTAAGAAATTTTGGATTTTATGGTTCTATCTGTATTTGGTATGGTAGAGGTTAACCACCCTTTACCTGTTAGCTCATATTTCATATGAGTGGAAAAGAAGGCTTTTCTCTCTGTTAGCAGGAAATTTAAAGACTTTCATTCTAATCTTGTAAGGCTGTAAAAATATTTAATCTTAGCTATAACTTTTTCTGTCTCATTTCCACTCCCTGGGAGAGCTTGATCTTATTAAGGGCAATCTTTTGCAATTTGCATTTTTCTGGCCTTCCTGGAGTTTGCCTCTTATTACTTTAATGAATTTCTATTTCTGGATATTGAAGGTGCTCGCCTACAGGACTTCAGGAGGTTCACACCTTTTAATGGTATTGCAAACACTGTAACCACTAGTCCTTTTTATTAAATCTATTGCAATTTATGATGCTGGTGCAATGCTAGAGTTTTTCTTTATGCTTTGGATTTCAGCAGCATATTGATGGGATCAGCAAGTCATCAATAAGCCACTCAAAAAAATTATATGTGACTGAAATTTTTATACATATTTAATATATTATTTTCCTTTTCCTATTGGTGTGATTGCAATTGTGTCATCATTAGGCCACTGACCTTCTCTCTTCTTTCTCTCTTCTCTCTTCTCTTTTTACTCTCTCTTCTCTCTCTTCTCTCTCTTCTCTCTTCTCTCTTCTCTATCATGGAATTCTATCCAGGTCCTGGCAGGAACTGGATGAAGTGCTGGATTTGTGCAACCATTGCAGCTAATAGGGTGATTCTATAGGCTATTACAAGCCAACAGGAAAAAAAAAATAAGAACCAACCACAAATTTGAAGTGCAAACCTGATAGGAATGTGAGGAGACAGTGGTGGATTCTGGAGGGATAAACTGAATCAGAGAGATTTAAATAGGCGCAAGCATTAGAAAAATAGGATAGGCAAGACATATAGGGAATTGAAGATTCCAAGCAACAAGAGGATGAAGGGACATAACTTCTGACTAAATCATCTTTATTAGCATTTGTAGAACTTTATCAAATCTGATTTTGATCATCTTCTGTTAATGGGTTAAATTAAGAAATGAGGAATGCTGTGGAGAAATGTGTTTCCTGCAGGCTGAAAGAAAATGACTACAAGAGCACTGTGAGAACTGGTTGTAGATCACCACAGGGTATTTCCTACCAACTGTCTCAGGCAGATAAATATATGACCATGATTTGTCAAGACTTACGTGCAAGATCTCTAATCTTCCTTTTTCACCTACAGTGTCATCTCTTTTTTTTTTTGTCCCTGGGTAAGCAATTCTGTGTGGAATAATTTAAAAATGCTAATATCTGGAAAATCAAAAGACATACATGTATGCAACTACTAGAGAGCATCCAAAGGAGGGCCATGAAGATGATGAAAGGCCTTGAGGGGAAGCTGCATGAGGAGTGGCTGAGATCATTTGGTCTGTTCTGCCTGGAGGAGACTGAGGGGAGACCTCACTGCAGATACAGCTTCTTGTGAGGGGAAGAGGAGGGGCAGACTCTGATCTCTGCTCTGTGGTGGCAGTGGCAGGACCTGAGGGAGTGGCCTGTGTCAGGGAAGGTTTGGGTTGGATGTTAGAAAAAGGTTCTTCACCCAGAGGGTGTTTGGGCGCTGGAACAGCTCACTAGCGAGGTGGTCACAGCACCAATTCTGACAGAATTCAAGAAGTGTTTGGACAGTGCTCTTGGGCATGTGGGGTGGCTCTTGGGGACCGTGCTCTGCAATTCCAGGAGTTGGGCCCCATGGTCCTTGTGGGTCCCTTTTGACTCTGTATATTCTGCGATTTATAGCTCCATTTGATTTAATAGAGAACAAAATTTCTTCCCTCAATGCAGTCTCAAGTAGAAGTTTTCCAAAGAATACATTGTCAATAAATATTATTCTCACAAATTACTTCTTTTTCAGGAATTCCCCATTTGCAAACATAATAACCAACGCCAGGGTCCTCTTTTACAAAACTTTTGTTTATATATGCACTACTTGTTGAAACTCATTCCACTTGTTTATAACTATATGTTTTAAAAATAATGTTTTGAACCAGAGAAAGAATGATACTGAAGGGTAATTTCTGCATGTATAACATAACTTTTCTTAAAATATTTTGTTAAAGATATTCAGATACAAAAAAAACCAAGATTTACCTGTCTTCTAAATAAACAACATTTCAAATTCTTTTTATTTTATATATATATATCTCACTACATTATAGATTTGAATATTTCACTTTGACCATAGGCCCAGAAAAATGTAAAACTCAAAGTTCATGCAGCAGCATAAAAATTAATTTTTGATATTAAATCAATACTGTTCTGGGTGTAGGGATTTTTTTTCTTTTTCTTAACTAAAAACTTTAGTATATAATTTTTTAAAGTGTAGTATCAGGGTAAACTTAGTGGGAAAACATTGTACCAGTTTCTTTGAACCAGACTGAGATTTAAAAAGGAAGTATATTGTAGTGTAATTTTTAAAATACAAATGTACATAAGTTACTTATCTCCAATTAAATTATTGTTTCTGAAAAGTGTATGAAGAGCTAGAAAATATCACTGCTTTAAAACACTGAACATTAGAAATAACTTAAAATAGAAATGATTTCAAGGATTTTTCCTGCTCTTTTTTCATTCACAGAATATGTGCATGTATGAAACATAATACAGCTGAAAAAAACCCAGCAGTGCTCTGTAACATTCTGTACATTGAGAAATCATGAGGTAATTGATAAGAAGTGCACCAGAACATCTTGCTGTTTTGGTGTTTCATTAAGCATGCATACTCTGAACAGGAATGAAGAATATTTGTTTACTGATATGTATGGAAAAAGCCAGTATAAGCACTATTCTGGATTAGCTGCCACAATTGTGCTCAATAATAGATGAAGAAGGAAGTTTCAGTTTTCTAAGACAACCAGGATAGTGCTTATTTAGAATACAAACCCTTAATTCATAATGAATAGTCCATCTAAAACATGAAGGTGAAAAGCTAACTGGGACTTTTATTTAAATAAAAAAAAAAAATTTGGAATGACCAATTCATTAGAAAGGAATTACAGCATAATAAAAAGTACTTGAGTAATGAAGCTGGTGAAGGGTCTGGAGCACAACTCTCGTGAGGACTGGTTGTTTATCCTGGAGACGTAACGGCTCAGGGGGACCTTATCACTTTCTGCAACTACCTGAAAGCACAGTTAACAATGTGGGAATTGGTGTCTTCTTCTAAATTACACATAACAGGAAATGAGGAAATGGCCTCAAGTTGCACCAGGGAAGCTTTTGGTGGAATTTGAGGGGGGAAAAAAAATCGTGGAAAGGCTTATCAAGAACTGGAACAGGCTGTCCAGGGAAGTAATTGAGTCACCATCCTTGGAGGTATTTAAAGTTGTGTAGATGTGGCACTGAGGGACATGGTTTAGTAGAGAACTTGGCACTTCTGGATTGACAGATGGACTCAAACTTGGAGGTGTTTTCCACCATAGCTGATTCTATGATTCTAACTGTGGCCTGGAGACATTCCCGATATACAATTTCTCAGCTGTAGCTATGTAAGCATTGTTGTGACTCTTAAATTTCTGGAGAATGATGTTTCCTAAGTGTCTTATTTTTGGATGGGATAGAGTTAATTTTCTTCTTAGTAACTAGTACAGTGCTGTGTTTTGGATTTAGGATGAAAATAATGTTGATGACTCACTGATGTTTTAGCTGTTGCTGAGCAGGGCTGACATTAAGCCAAGAACTTTTCAGCTTCTCATGCCCTCCTGCTGCTGAGTAGGCTGGGGGGCACAAGACTGTAAGAGGACACAGATGATCCTGACTGACCAAAGGGCAGTCGTGATGCTTTGCACAGCATATAAAATTGGTGAAAAACTGGCTAGGGGGTCTACTGCTTGGGAACAGGCTGAGCTGTTGGTTGGTTGATGCTGAGCAATCGGTTTCATTTGCATCACTTCTCTTCTTTGGATTTAATATCTCCCTCCCTCTCTATAATGATTTTAGTTCAATCATTAAATTTTTTTCAGCCCCCAAGTTTGCTTTCAGCCCTCCAATTCTCTCCCCCATCTCACCAGGATGTGGAGTGAGCAAGCAGCTCTCTGCTGCTTAGTTGCTGTCTGACATTAAACCTTGACATAGAAATTATTTTCTCTTACCCACAGGTTAGAGACAAAAAGAGATAGCAAAGATTTGCTGATATACCCTTGCTAAATAAAGGTTGTGTTTGATGTATGTTCTGCTTATCTGGCAGTTTAGAAACAAAGAAATTTTGGGGTTCAGAATCAACAACATCATAAGAAAAAAATTATACATCTGACAGTAGCAGTGAAATAATTGGGGCAATTCAAAAAAATAAAAGTTTGAGACAACTATTGTAAGGAGGAGATATATTCAGTTAAGACAGAGGAGAAAAACCTAAGACAGTAAAAGTCTGGATTTTCTTAGCATCCATGACATTCAGTACACTTCAATTGGATCAAACTAGTGTTATATCAAACAACTACTGTGTATTACAGTAATTTCACGACCATAAGGCGCACCGGACTATAAGGTGCACCCCCCGGGAGTTGGTAAAATTTGCAACTTTGTAGATCAGATAAGGCGCACCGGACTATAAGGCGCATTTTTTTTTTGCAGCGAGGCTCCGCCCCCAGCTTACCCCACACGGTTGCTGACCGAGGCTCCACCTCAACCCGGCAGCCATTGGCCCCTGGGCCCGCCTCCACCCAGCAGGGGCGGTGCCGCGAGCCACCGGGCCCCCCTGGACCTGGCAGCCATCGGACCCCGGGACTGCCTAGACCCGGGAAGGTGGGTGCCGCGGGCCCCCTAGCCCGCCTTTACCCGGCAGCCATGGGCCCCCGGGACCGCCTGGACCCGGGAAGGGGGGTGCTGCAGGCCCCCTGGTCCCCCGGGACTGCCTGGACCCGGGAAGGGGGGTGCCGCGGGCCCCCTGGCCCGCCTGCAGCTGGCAGGGGTGGTGCCGCGGACCCCTGGGCCCGCCTCCAGCCAGCTGCCGTGGCACTTCCGGCTCCCCCCACGGCTCACAGCTCATACTTTCGGTTTGGCAAATTTTGCAACTTTGTGCATCAGATAAGGCGCACCAGACTATAAGGTGCACTTCCGGGTTCGAGGGAAAATTTTAGTCAAAAGGGTGCGCCTTATAGTCGTGAAATTACTGTAATTACCCAGTTTTAAAATAAATAATAAATTTCTGTATATGTTTTCCTGATATGCACTTAATGAAAGGCACGCAGGTACTAATGGAAGTAGTATAGATTTTTTAATTGACAAAAGTTTAGTGGAGAAAAACTGACAGTCTGGAAGGTAGGAAAACAAGCTGGGAATACAGCTGAAACCAACAGAAGTACAGTAATTTCACGACTATAAGGCGCACCCTTTTGACTAAAATTTTTCCCCAAACCCGGAAGTGCTCCTTATAGTCCGGTACGCCTTATCTGATGTACAAAATTCGGAAATTTGTGAACTCGGAAGTGTGAGCTGAGCTGGGACCCGCGGGAGCTGCGGCCATGCGGGGGGAGTCGGGAACCATGGGAGCCGCGGCCGCCAGGCGGGGGAAACCAGGAACCGGCGCGGCTGCCAGCCGGGAGAAGCGGGAGGAAGCGGCATGGCCATGGGAAATGCCAAGAAGCACCGCGGGAAAGCGCCAAGGAGCGGTGAGAAAACGCTATGGGAAAGCACCGAAAAGCGGCAAAAAAGTGCCGTGGAAAAGCGGCAAAAAAGCGCTGCGGGAAAGCGGTGAAAAACCGCAAAAAAGTGCCACGGAAAAGCGCCAAAAAGTGGTGAAAAGGTGGTGAAAAAGCAGCGCAGAAAAGCGGCGAAAAAGTGTCGCAGGACAGCGCTGAGAAGCGGTGCTGCCACCAGCCGGGGGGAAGCCGGGACGCAGTGCGGCTGCGCGGTGGGAGCCAGGAGCCGTGAGCCGTGCCAGCCGGCACTGGGGGTGGGCGGGGGTGCTGGGGCCTGCTGCACGGGGAGTGCACCTGGGGCTGTGTTTAAAGGCTACACCGATCTTTGAAAAATGTTTGCAAATTGAGCACCTGGCAGCAATTCGTTACTTTGTTGCACGCCACGTGGCTCCTCGCTGCAAAAAACAGTGTGCCTTATAGTCCGGTGTGCCTTATGGTCGTGAAATTACTGTAATATAAAGCTGGGAACTTGGAAACTACAGATGTACATAATGAAGGCTGAGGAGAAAGATCTGAGCTTCTGCATGGCAGCAGGTACTGTGAGAAGGTGTACTTGGCCTACTGTTCATAATTACAGTTATTAATGAACTTGACATATTTAAAGCATGTAAAAAACTGTGTCTCAATTATTGTTCATTCCTCAAGCATGAAACAACTATCACAACATGACTAAAAAGCATATGTCCAGAGCCAGAGGAGACTGGGAATGCTGCCTAGGTAATAAAACGAAAATGCCAGACTCTTTGATATGCCTTTTGTGTCTTTCCCCTGTGGGTACACACGCAGAATGTGCATTTTTGTTCTCAATAGCACTGGGATTTTTGCTTGCAGATGCTTTTCAGTTTTGGACTTATTCAGAAATCATTTAGTGACAGTCATCCCAGATGTATAACTAACTAGCAAGTGGCAACAGGGTAAATCAAAAAGTGTATTGTGTTTTTCTCTGCTGCACAAAATATTACAGTTTCTCCTAACAAAAGATGCAGAACCACTCCCCCCAACAAAATAAAACAAAACTACAACTAAACTAAACCAACCTCCCCACCTCCCCCCACCCCAAAATCAGTGTAATGTATGAAACTCAGCTTCTCAAACTATAATTGTATTTTAGGACTAAGCAAATTTTAAGAAGAAGTTTGATATTTCTGAGCTTATTTTAAAAAATACTGCATATATTTTATTAGAGTCTGCAAACATTAAAATCAGAAATCATCTTATACTATTAATCTTACATGAGAAATTTCCAACAGTTTTGCAGATCCTAAAATTGTTCTACAAATTCTGTAAAGTGCAGATACTTGTTTCAAAAGACATTTCAGATACAGCCTATGCACTTATAAACTGAAAGAAGTCAGATCAGTTGAAAACTTTTGCAGTCCTCCACCAGTGGTCTTTTTCTTTCTTTCTTTTTTCTTCATTGTTTCTATATCTCAGTGACTGCACTTGAGCAACGTTCTTGAACACTAATCTTGAACACGTGTTCAAGAAACCAATGTCTTAGTAGTACTCAGAATAAAGGAACATAAAAATAACTCCTTACTAGGCTTGTATTTCCTGTCACTAGCTAAACTACATCAAGACAGATGTTACACTGAGATATAAGTCAAGCTCATCATGTGATGAAGATACCTAAAACATCTAGGCACTCACCTCTCACAGAAAATGTTATGGTACTTTCTATGGTATCTGTCAGTGCAGTGCTAACAGCTAGCTGGATCCTTCATGGTTCAGTTTAGTTCAATAGTACACCTCTGCCAACAAGCAGGTTGTCAGCAGGAACAGTCCAAATTTAGTTTTTGACATCTTTTAGGGCTTGGGACATTATGCAGAGTTTTTTTGAAGCACGAATGCTGGGTTTCATTGAAGTGGTATGACATGCACTGTTATGGACCAGTAATAGTTAAGCTCTTTCAATCATTTGGCACATTTTATCTGGCTCTGTTAAATGGATCACTGATTTTCTAGTGGGCACAAAACCAGGCAAACATATGGACAACATTTATAGGCAATCAGTACATTTACACTTAATTTGAGTATCTCAGCTGACTAATGAGAGACAGACTTAAAGCCAGAAATTTCCAAGCTGTTGTCCATACTGAGATCACAAGCTGCTGTTTCAGAAGACTTGTCCTTTATGAATCTATTGGCCAAAGCAATTTAAAACTGACCATGTGTTCATATGCTTCTTGTTGTCATGACTCTTATGGTTCAGACTCATTAGGGTTTTAGCTTACCCAAGGACGAAGCTTTGGACATGAATTTCTTAGTCGTTCTCACTTAAATGTGCTTTGCCATACAGTGGTCTCAGTGCACACAAATCCAATCATTTTTGAAAGAAACTGAAACAGAAAATGTGCCCACCTAATACTTTCCATAAGTCCGAAAGATGGCAAGCTTTGCCTTCCAAACAAGAATAAAGTTTGCAGCCAGGCCTCAGTGCCCATTTTTTAACTCTGTAGTTATCTGTGTTTCTTGCTAATGTAGCATTATCCTTAATTCAGGTATGCTATAAAATATGAGTGAAAAAGATAGAATTCTTCCTTTTTGAGTTTTTGAATCTAAGATGGGTTTAGATTTCTGATGCCTTGTGCTCTGATCAACACATACTATATTTACACAGAATGTCCCCACTGTGACTATTTTACACTTTCACTGAAGTACCTACATAAGTAAATTTACAGATCCATTTACAGAACATTTTTTGTTTAAGTAAAAAAAGCAGAGAAATGTGACCTAAAATAATGTATAACGTAGTCACTAGCAACTAAGTCTGATTCTATCCTTGCACAAGTTAATCTTAAATCTTTTTGGTCTAAGATCATGTTGAAATAACCTGAGCTTCCTATCCTTGCATGCTCATTTTCACTCAAGTCAAACAATTGTTAAATAAACTACTGCTGCATTTTCTAATGGAGATATTTTAATGCCACTTTCTTCTGACATAATTTTCTCCATCTAAGTGACTTCAACAAGTGTGAACCACCTTTTTGTCAATTCTCAATGTATAATGTTTCCTCAATACAATTCTAGTACTCCATTCTAATTTTTTCTGTATCTGTAAACCATTCCCGTAAAGGTTTATATCACTGTGGTGAAAGGTATATATTAAAATATAGGTGTTTTCATGAGACGCAGGTATCAAGTTTCTGTGTTGGAAAATGATACATAAGTGGACACTGGTAGGCACTAGACTCTTGAGATTGTGCAGTTCCCCCTGCCCTGTTTACAGCAGGGTGAACTATAACAGGCTGCTCAGAACTTCATCCACTTGGATTTTTGATAAATCCAAGAATGGATGCTTCACTTCCAGGCAACCTATTTCTGAGCTACCTTTACAGTAAAAAATATTTTCTTTACATTTTAATGGACCTGGTGTTATTTTTTTTTTCTTTACAGTATATTTACTGTGTATCAGTTTGTTGGCTTTGCCTCTTTGAGTGGGGACCACTGTGGATCAAGAAAAGTCTGGCCCTGTCTTCTTTACTTGCTGGGGTGCTTCAAAGTTAATGTACTGGCACCTCAGATGGGCACAGAGTCAGAATAATTTATCAGAAAGGTGTGATAGATTTCTCCATGACTCTGTCCCCTTGGTACGTCCATATTTTAGTGTATGGACAGTAGTGGGCCCTCTGCAGTGTTTATCAGGTCTCTTTAATCTAAATCACTTGTACCCTTTGCTTGACAACTGAGTCTGTCACTTCTTCACTTGATTTTGGTTGGCCAATCTGTTGTCAGAGATACTTCTGTCCCCTTTGAACAAGTCAGTCCCACATCTTCCTAGCCTCAATCCTATGAGAAGGTCCCATGGTCCTCAAAGATGAAACTCTGTTATCAATGCCAGCTATATAAGCAATTGTTGACCAACAGGATAGATCCACACTCTCTCAACCACTTCCTCTCACTGTGAGGACTGTAGAGGAAAAACTTTGGAGCACTCATGTTCTTTATCATGCTGCTGGAGTCACCTGTGGTGTGTTCCAGGTCTGCACTGGTCATATCATTAGTACCTACATCGAAGAGCAGCAATAAATGATAGTCTCAGGGCTGGACAAGTCTTGTTAGTCTCACCACGGCACCCCAAATCCAAGCCCTTGGAAAGCAGCAATCCTACTTAAGCAAAAGTTAGAACTGGCAGATGGGGGTCTTCATCCTCAGCATGGAGTACCCCCGTACTGTCACTTGCTGTTCTTTGTTGTACTGCTGAGTGCCTCAGGCTCAGCTGGTTTGGACACTTTTTTGGCGCAACTCCCAGTCCCTCATCTGCTACAAGGACAGTGAACCTGTTCTGCATATTCATTAAATAAAAAATATGATAAAATTCATAAATTCTTTTCATGCTTTGTTGCTTCTTGGTTTCACCTCAAGGGGAGTTCTGATGGAATTATCTTTTTTTTTGGTCTGTTTTTGGATTTGGTTTGTTTGCTTTTTTTATTATTCCCACCACGGAAGGTCTAGCAATTTCTGAATAAAAATCATGGAATTAATTGATATTTCCTCAATTAGAAAGAATTTTTAAAAAAGGAGGGGTGGGGAAGGGAAAAAACAAAAGTGGAATGCCAAGAATTATTTCATGTCACCTGTGTATCTCAGTCATTCTTGTTCTCCAGACACTCAATGGTTCCACTGAGCATGTGTGAATGAGTGAAAACCAAACATGAAATTCACAATTTTTCCAAGGGAAATCGCAGTGGTACTTATACTTTGGACTAAACTAGAGGTATTTGTTGAGAAAGTGACTCTACATTAATGTGGTGAAGCTTTTACTTTAAAAAATCTGCTTTACCTATAAACAGAAACATCTTTTTATACAACATTACCTCAAAAAGACTACTAGAATGAAATAAGAGAGATACAGTGTCTGACTAGAACAGAATTAATCTGGATAGAAATACAACTTATTGACACATTCAGGGGGTGCTGGCTGGTATTAAAGCTGTACTGAAGCAAACATAGTAATACGTTTATGCAATATATCAAGTCTTTGCCTTAGCATAAAAAAATCATAAATTATTAAAAATGCTGGTAGAGAACTCTAAACAAGCTTTCTTTTTTTATGGCAGACCCAAAAGGTGATGAGGATGCCTTTAAAACCTTGGCATCGTGTCTCAAAAAGGCAAATGCATATGTAATTACTGCTGCAGAAAACTTTTGGTTAACCCCAAAAACACATATGCCCCATGTGTGTCCCTGCATAGGGCTTCAATATCCCTTACAAAACACGTTTGAAGGCAGGGCTTGGAGTAATGTGGAAGAGTAATGAAGTATTCAAAGGCTATCATGATTATTTTGAAAGGAAATTTTGGTCAAGAGTTTTGATTTCAGTCAAACCCACAACTGGCATAATCTCGCATTTTCACAATTCCATAATAGACCTGCAGAAATCAATTAATATGATAACTCACTAAATGAATGAAATGTTTTCCCAGTGCTTTCCAAGTCAATTCTCATGTAAAAGGATAAACTATTAGAATAATTTTGAAAATTACTTTTTTTTTTTCTGAGAAATATCTCAGCATATTTCAGAATTTTATGTTATGCAAATAAAACATATTCTATACAATCAGAGTATATATTTAATATAATTTGATTTTTAATTTCTTTTTCTCTGAGCCAGGATAGCTAAGCAACAGAAAAATAAGAACAACTCACAACAAGTAACTTAGTGCCTAGTAGTGCAAGACCTGGTAAATTGTCACAGGTGTTCTTCAGCTCCCTCTTTTCTATTGTCATAAACAAAATAGGATAAAGGTGAAAAGACAATGAACAAATTAACAAATCAATAAATAAATAATACTGCAAGATATGGACTCTGGCAGGGTCACCTTCTACTAGATCAGGTTGCTTCCAGGGATGGGGCATCCATAGTTTCTCTGAGGGGCCTGTTCCTGTTATTTATTACACTCATAGTAAAAAATTTTTAGTCAGAATCCTTGGGACAGAATATTAAAATCTAAAGGACAACAGATTGGAGAACTCTAAAATAACATAAAATAAATGGGATAACAAATCTTTCTCTGGGCTATTTTCCTTTCCAAGCACTATGTAATTTTGCCAAGCCTGAAGAGGTTAGCAGCTAGAGGGACCTAATGAACCTAGAAAATGACCTCCTAGTCTTAGTCTTTGGATGACAAACATTAGTACATAATTTGTCAGTTGTACACATTTTATGTGAATTATTTCCCTTTTTAATTTTTTTTTTAATACAAACAGAAATAAGAGACTGTTCTTTATTCCTGTAAGACTTATTTTGTTGTGGAAGAGACACCATAGTGTAATTCATATTTGATGGAGTAGGAGTAACATTCACATTTTCTCTAGGAAAACAGGTGCAAAACTATTTAATATACTTTAAGCAAAAGAAAACATCTTTCCTGCTGTATGGAGGATTTAGGCTATTTTAAATTAATTCTTCCAGTTTATTATTGTATGTTGTGTAGCAAGGGAAACATTCAGAGAGTGACTGATCACCTATGAATTTCACCATTTAACTTATTTCAGGAAAATTTCCTTGAGGACCCATATCTTTTCATGACCTTCTGCTCTATAAATCTGCTAAGTACATACAATTATGTACTTATCTGCAGATAAATAGAATTTTATTCTTTTGTAGAATTCTCTTCCCTATGAATCAATGACATTTTTGTACTTCCAAGTGTCTGTAATATCACTGTCAGGCTTTTAATGCCTTCAAAGGTACAAACTCTTCGTTTCCCACCTTAAACATAATGTTAGTCTTCATATGGTACACAAATCAAATTTAGGGTTGTGTTTTCAACAAGTAGGCCACAGTTCTCCAGCTTCTTCCTTATGTTGTGAAGTTCTTCACTTCTTTCCATGCTGTCACTGATTTTGTCTGTCCAGCCTCCTCATTGCAGGCAAAATTTAAAGCACACCATCTGGGACTACCTTCCTGTATCTTTACTGCATCAATTTGCCTTCTGTTCACAAGTCTCATTGGAAAGCCAATCTTTGACTTCCATTTCCTCCACTTTTGTGACTGTTTTATTCATTCTGTAGGGTATTTAAAATTTAGCTTATGAAAGAGGAAAGAGAAGGCTTTCACTTCTATGATATTTACTGGCATTGTTTGAAGCCACAAATTTTTATATATGTCTGCAACTTCTTTCAAAAAATTAAAATAAAACATGTTGAAACAATGTCAGAAACAAAACAAATAAATGGAAATATGATACTTGTTTGCCAAAATCAACTTTCAATTAGATGAGTAAGGCATAATATATCATAATCACTCTATCCAAGTAATGTATAATAACTCAGATCACTACCAAGGACATTATCCTAAGTCAGTAAATCAATAGTTAATTTTGTGTATTCCAATGTCTTTCACTGAACTGGACTTAATAGAGCATAAAGGAGTACACACAGTAATGACCAAATTTTCAGTCTTTTTACTGTTATATTCACTATAGTACAAGGCAGAGGAGGGAGGCCTTTCAATAGATCTTGAAAAAAACTTTTATATGAAGGCTTTTTTTTTAGCTAAATATAAGTGGGAGATGAAATATTTCAGGGATGGTAAGTCAAATCTTCAGGGCAGCACAGTGAGTTGTATCAGCAGTAAAACTTTGCAAAAGTACTGATGCAGTTGCTAGTTTTTCAGGTGAACTACAGCTGCTGCATAGCTCTTTTCTAGGATGTATAATTGGCAATATTAAAGTTATTTGTCCAGCATGCACAGTTTCACCACATGGGTACTCTCAATGAGGTCAATGTATAAGTTTAAGTCACATTGAAGTCAACTTGAATTTATTTGACCTGGTAACCATTAAGGGCTTGTCATTTGTTATGTACACTGGATGCCATTTATGGTATGTGGTCTTTGAGTTAAGCTGAAGTTTCAGACCAACTTCTGTTGCAGTGCTTGTTTGCTTAATTTAAAGCTTAGAGAATTTCCATGCCCACAGAAATCTAGAAACTTCACTGATGTATGACCTATATAGCCTTTTATTTCCCTTATAGTATCAGACCACCTGCTCTTGTTGCACAGGAAGATGATCCTCCTGAAGCACCTTGAGTGCTTCTCGATGTTTTAAAATAAGTTACAGCTTTTGGAGATAATTCTTTTTCTTTTCTCTATTTAGCATGAAGTACAGAAAAATCTGATTTATGAGGAACTTAAGTGTAGAGTGCCATTTTAGGAAATTGTTTTAAGTTAGTCCAAAACCTGACTAATTTTGTTTTGGGTAACATAAGCTGTTAACAGTTAGCCATTGTATAGTTTAGTCCGCAATGCCAGAGTTCCTTTCAAATATTTTTCACAATTTATGCAATGAGCTAACCTATATGTGTGTTACGTTCTTACAATTTAAACTATGGAACAGGCCTTCTATCTGTCAACTCTAATTTGTTTGTTATAAAAAAATTTTGTAGTAGTCTCTCTCCATCCTTTATATAAGCCCTCCATACAATCCAGAATATAAGTTCTTAAAAGACCTGAATTACATGATTTTGCCTTGTTATAAGTACATTTATTTTTTCCTTACCAATTTAAAAACAGAAACCAAGCAAGAAAATATTTCTTCTTCTCGTTCAAATTGGCATTATTCTCCATTATTTTATTGGACAGCTCATTTCGATAAAATTAAGTTTTATTGAAAGAGAAATAATTGCCTTTTAAATCAAGTAAGAGAGTTAACCACAAGAAGGATATGGGACTGCAATACAAGTATTATCATACAACCATAACTTTACCTATAGTTTATGTTTTTTGTTTTCCTATGTGGTATAGAGAAATAATAGCTTCCAGAAACAAAGCGCTGAAGGAAACATCTATTATAATTTTCTGCATGGATATCCACATACACTAAAGTGACAGGATTTGCATTATGATTTGACATACAGAACAGCACAAGCAAAAACTGAAGTCAGAGCTATTGTGAAGATACTATTACTTTTTATTTTTTAAAAGGCAAATACCCCAAAATAATATTTTATGTTATATGTTCTATATACAGTAATTTCACGACTATAAGGCGCACCCTTTTGACCAAAATTTTGGCCCAAAGCCGGAAGTGCACCTTATAGTCTGGTGCGCCTTATACATGGGCAAAAGTTTGGAAATTTGCCAACCCGGAAGTGTGAGCCGCGAGCCGCGGGGGGAGCCGGCAGGGCCACGGCTGCCAGGTGGAGGTGGGGCCGTGGGGCCACAGCTGCCGGGTGCAGGAGGGCTCGGGGGCCTGCGGTGCCCCGGCAGGCATGCCCTGACCCCATGGAGGCAGTGCCTAGTGGCGGCAGGCATGTCCCAGCCCCGGGGAGGCAGCACGGAGTGGCGGTGGGCATAGCCCGGCCCCGTGGGGGCGGCACGGAGCGGCGGTGGGCATAGCCCGGCCCTGGGGAGGTGGCACGGAGCGGCGGCGGGCACAGACGGCCCCAGGGGCCCATGGTTGCTGGGTTGAGGCGGGGTCTCAGCCAGCAACCGCATGGGGGGAGCTGAGGGTGGATCCTCGCTGCAAAAACTTAGTGCGCCTTATAGTCCGGTGCGCCTTATGGACCTGAAATTACTGTACATTATCTGATCTTAAATAAATCATTAGAACAACATATTTTTGTGTATTGCCCCACAACAATGCTTTGTATTATTTTAACTTTTTAAAGTAGAATTTGCAAATTACTCCGGGGAAACCCTACCAAAAGGTAGCCGTTATTCAAATGCTGGCTGGGCATCAGTATACACATGGAAGGTTTGAGTGATTGCCTTTGATGCATGTGTGTTGTTTTATTCTTTCTTCCTCCTCTTTCCTTTGCTTGTTAAACTCTCTCAACCCACTAGTTTTCTTCTGTGTGCTCTTTTCTGTTGTCTTCACCATCTCATAGAAAGGACCGAGTGAATAAGTGGCTGTGTAGTCCTTAGCTGGCAGCTGGATTATCCCCTCATGAGTGTAATTTCTTGTGCCTGCTCCTTCTGATGCATTGCCAAGATAGCATTGTCATCTAATTTTAAGGATCTATATTATACCACATTACCAACACCAAAGAGGAAGGATACGTATTGCAAGTGTCATTCTGACAATGGTAATTCACTCTTACCTTGAAAAAATGCACCAAAGGTATTTCAGCTGCTGGACTGCAGAATGAAGATTTATTAGCATAAGGGTAGCTGATTAATTATTCCAGAGCCACCAGAGGGTCTAATATGACTGACAGTGGCATGTGCTGTCATATAATAACTTGCTAGTATATAATTCTTGGAGAACTGGAATTTTCAGATGAAGTAGGAAATCAGAATCTACTTATGCTGATGTATTTGTGTTATTAAACTTTGTATTTCACCTATCCTGATCTCCCACCAGAGAAGATTAAATTAGATATTAGGAAAAATATCTTTAAAATTGTGTCAAGCATTAAAACAGGCTGCGTAGGGAAGCGGCTCAGTCATTATCCTTCAAGGTATTTAATAGTGTGTACCTGTGGCCTTCAGGGACATGATTGAGTGATGAACTTGGCAGAGCTAGGCTTACAGTTAAAGAACTTGAAGATCTTTTCCAATGTAAATTATCCTATGATTCATTCCACAGTTCAGTTGTTTATTGCCACCCCCTTCCTGGAGAGCCAAGGTAAAGCTTGTGAAGTATATGTTGCAATTAGACTATATGTTGGAATTCTTTCTCACATTCAGATCTTTGGTCTTTGACTTGTATAATAGGGCTGCTGTAATATACCTTTGGAAGAAAATGGTATTTGATGCAGAAATTATGAAACTCCTGAGATTTCCATCTCTTTTTAAATCTTCCTTTATTATGCTTCAGTTGCTTCCTATTCTCTAGTTTTTTACCTTTTAAAGGAGGATGAAGAAGGAGGATGAAGACAGCTTATATTGTTAAAAATTAATTTTCTAGGAGATTGACATTCATTATCTGTTCTTTTACAGCTGCTGCGGCTAAAGAAAAAGGAATGGGTCTTCCATTTTTATGAATATATGTTAATTCATGAATCCTTTTTGTGTTGATCACTGGGAATCTTGATGTATAAACAGATAATATGATTTGAAAAAATGTCAGTACTCTTTGATAATGAATACAATAAGAGGGACATAGTACGTGAAATAATATAGTCTCATATAAACTGAATAATAAAATCACTTAGTGAACTAGTGATTCACAACAAGTAACAACTTTTAGGTCCCTTTCTAGATTCAACTTAAAAGATGATCCACATGAAAGTTATTTCAGAAAGGTATATAATAAATGTTAGTTTAAGTAAATACTCTGGAGAAGAATAGAGAAGGAGAAATGTAAATATTGAATAGAAATGAATTATTATTATAAAGCAAAATAATACAAGAAAGTCCCAATTTCTTTTCAAAATAATTTTTCCACTTAGAAGAACCCATTCTGGTTGGTGGGGGTGGTTTACAGTGAAATTATGTTGCCAAATATAATGCCAAAGTACAATGTTATAATGAAAAAAATGCTGAGGATTTAGCCAACATCAAAATGAATTCTTTCACATAAATGATTGTTGTGATGTTGACATAGGTGAGCAATTTTGAAATAGCCTGAAAATGATCAACACAGAGTCTAATATGACACCTTGCCATTAAGTTTCTACAGTATTTATTTTCTGCAGATGCTATTATCCACATAGATGTTTTGAACATCATGCTTTCTCAGAAACAGTGAGTTTGTATGGATCTCACTGATTTGGTATGCTGTGTTCCATTTAAAACAAAATTGCACAGGCCCATAAAAAACAAGGTGAGGAATATAAAAGAACTACAGAACAAAAGTAAGCACAAATAATTCAAGGGAAAAAGGGATGAAAGATATGTGAAGAAAAAATTAAAACAGTGTTTGAAATTACAGTGAGCTACTATTCTCTGTCATCTTAAATTTTGCTCAAAATATTAAACTTTTCTGGGTCAATATTGGAACTCATTTGGTGAAGCATAGCCAAAATTCTCAAGGGGAAAAATATATTCAATGTTTAAAAATAATATTTTTCTCCGTTTCAGATACCAGGTTTTTTAGGGAGAATGTTGATCAAACTGCATATAAAACTCCATTTTGTCAGTCTCATTTAAAGGATTAGCTGCAGTTAGGAATAGTACCTGAAATGTCAACACATGCAACGCTCTCCTAGAGAATAAGACAGTACATGATTGGAGGCATAAAATTTATTTTGTGGAATGCACTCTAACCAGATTTTAAGATGGTAATATGTGTCCAGTATGAGATCTTGAAATAATAATTGAAGTCTAGTGGTAGAAAAATGCACATTTAAAATAGCATCCAAAACAATAACAAAAGTTTCACAAACTGTGGTCTCTGTATCAAGCACTTGATTTTGTCCAAGGTGTTGAATAGTTCTCAAAATATATTAAAAAAAAAAAAAACCCAAAATATTGTACAATACATAAAGAGTTCTAACTGGTGAAAAGAAGCAGCTCTGGAAATCAGAAAATTTGAGACAATTCTTTTGAAGCAGCTAAGTTTGGTTCAAGTTTAGGGTATAGTGACAATTGCAGGTTACCCTCAGGATTTGTCTGGAAAAAAATCCAATTTCTTTATGCATGTACTAAGACAATCAAGCAAGTAAAAAAACAAAGAAACAACTGCAAAAAAGCAAATCAGTCAAATAAACCAACCAAGGGAAACCCTCCAAACCCACACCTTTCATACACTTCAGGGCTCCTGAAATTGCAAACACCTTCAGCAATAATGTTACAATACCTACAGAGTTCTGCAATCCACCCAAAGTGAAAATTCAAATGGTGGCAGCTGAATTGTGGGTTGTGCTACCTACATCCTCAATGATCCTTGGATGTGCTTAGATGTTTAGCTCATTCCATAAATAGACACCTACATTTAAGTTTCATAATATTATTTGAATTCTGAATTTATCAATTTAGTATTTTCACAAATGTGCCTGTTGAAACTAGAATAAGAAAGAAGAATAAGAAATAAGAAATAACTAGAAACTAGAATAAGAAAGTCTTTTTATCCACTTTTTGTTTTGTTTTGTTTTTTTAACTGATCATTTCTCTGACAGCCTGAATGCTTCTTAAGGAAAATATTTATACTCTATGGTCTTAGTGCCTCTGTTGAGTACAATGAGAACAAACTGATTCTTGGCAGATTCCTGGAAGGAGTGACAGAGAACATGGTGTTGAAGCTTACACAATGTGAATCTCTGTCGTCTTTCCTCACATGGAGGAATCAGGTGATACAATGATTTTATTTCTGAGAAGACATAAGTTATTTCTAACACGTTTCATACCTCTGAAACTGATATATCTGAGGAGTTTTGAAAACAAGTGCTGAAGTACTTGAAGTAAATCAGTTTTCTTGGGTAGGATACTTTTTAAGTCCCTTTGAAGCCAGTGTAATTGGTGTAAATGAGTATTCCTGTCACTTATAATGAGGTCATAAACACACCCAGTAGAAAATTTTATGTGCCTTTTGAATTCCCTGCATAACCACATTGACCCAGTAACTGCTTTTAAATAATAAAAACATTCCTCTTTCCCACTGCCTATAAAATTACAAATAAACAAAAAGACCAAAACCCAGTGTCTGAAAAGCATAATTATAAAGCACTTGATATGTGGATGTATGGATCAAGAGGAGGTTTAGAACTCAGAAAAATATTGCTTTAGATTTTAGAATGAAAACTTAAACATTTTAATTAAAAAAAAAAACAAAAACAAAAACAAAAACAATTGCTACTAACCAGATGTAGATCAACACATGTAGAATTGTGTTCACAAGCGTTGACTATGCAGTCATCAATATCTTGCTCACATTTCAGTCCTGCATATCCTGGGTTGCACAAACAATAGAAGCCATCGACAACTGCAACAGAGACAGTACTTTAGTACTAAGAGTTCTAGTAACTGAATGCAGTAAATTTACTAAGTGCCAGTTATGAATACTCTCTGAAAAAGATTAAGACCAGCTTTACTTAAATGGTGTCGACATGTTAAAAAAATAAAAATAAATTAAATGTGGTCTCAAAATATCTTTTAAATATGAAATATTCATGTACTGCATTTTACTTAAACAGTAGAAATATTTTGATTCAAGAGTTATAAATTAATTAGTTAAAAAGTGATGTTATAAGTAATGAGTAATTTTCCATCACAAAACAGTCAAAAAAGACATAGGATTCTATCTTTAAAATGATCTCTAAATAGGATATGGCAGTTAAACAATGTTTGGTTTATTGGTTGTTTTTAATGTTGTTATTTTTGTTGCAAGGAATGCCTCATATTATACCATGATATTAAGGGAAAACTTACTGGAGTTGAATTTTTCTATGATGTATTTCTTAACAAGATAATCATAAGAATCTCATCTCTTTTTCATCATTAGTGATCCAAATGGAATCTTTAGAGTGCTCCATGCATATATGAAGTTCATGACAGCAGTAATCACACTTCTTGCAGGCGTGCATTTATTTTAACCCCAAAGGAGTCCCTGGATTCTTCATTATCACTGAGATTTACCATAGAATTGATTCTACAATCATGTCTGTACACACAGCTGCTACTGTATTCATTAAATGCTTTAAGTCCTTCGGCACAGGAGCATTATTCATATGCTAAAAGCTTCCCATCTTCCTTAGCATTCCAGCTTTCTGCAGCCAGTTCACATGGGGTAGAGGAACTCAAATGTCCTCATGATAAAACTCAAGCCAGAGGTACCACAAAGACAAGCTGTTCTCCCCAAAATTGGAACTTTGTCAGCATGAAGAACTTTAATACAGCTCATCTGAGTGAGTTAAAAAAATATCTATAAACCAATGCAGACCACATAGAAAACATCTGTAAATGTAAGAGGAAATAGTCTTTGCTAGATAGAAGATTAATTCATTCACCTTATTCCTTGATAAGGAAAGAAAGACTTTTAAAGATATTTTATTGAAACTGATTTTTATTTTTATTTTTATTTTATTTTAATTTTTATTTTTACTAGGAGAGTTTTAGACAATGTTTTTAGTAATTTGGGCTCAATTCTTTAAGATCTCATGTGAAACCAGTAAGCTGATTAGGTCTGCTGAAAATTTTTTCTGAAAAAATGCATTTAATGAAAGTTCTTAAATCATCATTCTTTTTTGAAAATGGATGTGAGGAAACAGGAGAGAGATGTAGAAGAAGACAAACACAGTTACTCAGTGCTTAAAGTGTGGCCCCTATGACGAAAAGTTGAGTCAACCAAACTTGCTTTGTATTAGACCTTCAAGGAAATATTCACAGCAGGAGGGCTATTTAAAAATAACTTTAAGGATAGTCACAGAAATGACAGAACTGAAACTCCTTAATAGTACTAGGAAGTACTATGAGGCAATGGCCAAAAGTTACAGCTCAGGAGATTTGGATGGGACTGGAAGAGTTTGAGAATTGCCAGAGTAGTTAATCGGTGGAATATGCTGTCCCAAGAAATATCTGTCCCTCTTTGAAGGCTTTCAAAACTCAGAAAAATCCCTGGCTGACCTGTTCTAGCACTGCTAATAGCCTAGCTTCATGCAGGGTTGACTACATGACCTTCAGATGTTTTTCATCTTTCCAGTCAGCATTTTAAGATCCTCTGAAAATTACTACTTCTACTTTTTTTTTTTTGACAAATATAGAAAGTGTCTGAAAGATGGTAAGAGCCCTAAAAAACTGTCAAGTACACCATACTAAACTTAGCCTGCCAATCCAGACAGAAGGTAATTTGGTATACCCTTTCACATTAGTTTGAAATTAAACAGAATTTTTTTACTTATTAGAATTATGACATGTAATGCTCCATGAGCTCTCTTTAAGCACCTGAATATTCTCTCATGAAATGCACAATCTAAGATGTTTTTGGTTAATTTAGGTATCAAAGGAGACAGCACAAATCTCATTAAAATTTCTCATTAGCTAGAATTCTGACCCCCTGAACACAAAACCCCCAGTGTTGGGAGTTGAGGCATTTTGGCAAAAAATAATCCTTCAGGTACAGGCTGTGAAGCTTCAGACAAGCTAAATTTCAGTAAATTATCCACTGTTTTCCCCAGAGCAGCTCAGCAGCTACAGATGCTTCAAGAGAAAGACTTCTCTACAATAAAGTGAGTAACCACACTGAACTCACTGTCATAGCAGTATCCGTGGAGGCAAGGGTTAGAGCTGCACTCATTGACATTGATCTCACAGCGTGGACCTGCAAAGCCCTTCACACACTGGCAGTGGAATCCAAGGGGAAAAACGTCCAAATTCATTTCTTCTATGCACACAGCTCCATTCTCACAGGGATTGCTGGCCTCACAAGGCCTAAACTCACAGTTCAAACCTGAAAAAGAAAATGGCAAAGCTGTCAGTGTTAAACTAATGAATATATCCCTGCATCTGCTGCCTATTATAAGCTTGATTTTCTTTATAACCCTGCTTAAAATCGAGTAGAAGGGTCTCAGAGATACATATATGTATTTTACCATGCAGAAACATTTATTTGCTTGTTATAATAATAAAAAAATAAGACAATTTATATTTTGGTTCTATTACTTCATATGATACAATATGTTTTAAAATCTTAATAGCTATCTCACAGGTTTCAATAGATAGGTACATCTCCAATCATTTGTCTTTACCCTTGTGCATTAAATGGCTCAAAAATACAATTTTTTAGAATGTATTTAAAACTGATTAATGAATTTTGATTGAAGCTTCCTGCTATTTTGTCTTGATAACCTGTTGTCACAACTACCATGTGAATTGTTCATACATTAACCAATAATACTGAACATGAATTAAATATATGTAACATTGTATCTGTTCTGCTTACCATCAATGAATACAAATTATTTTACTAAAAATGTACTTATTTAATCATGAGTGAATGCCTTCATTATTTATAAAAATTCCATACAATAGAAAATTTCACAGAGCCCCATTGTCCTCTTTCCTTACCGACACTCTTTTATAGCAGATTATGTGCATTTATCTGGACTATCTAAGGAACTCTGTAATTGTGGATCTTGGTGTGGATGGTGTGGATTGTGGGTCAGAGATGCCCTCATCTAAATCTTTAATTTACAATAATTAGATAAAAAGAAATTTAAAGGCTCTATATAATGAGCCTGAATTTGTTAGACCATAAACAAAACTGTTTCATGTTTTTGGTTACTGATAATGGAAATGAGGGGGGCAGAGACAACTGAGATCAAATGGATTTGGGTTTGTAAATCTGCCTGCCTTTTCCACTCAGTGTTGCTGGAGGCAAGTCTGTTTTTTCAGGCTTACTTTCAGACAGTGCATAGTGACTCTCAGGGCTGTAACAAACTATACACAAGCCCCTCTGAATCCCTTTGAAGCCTTTCCATGACTACTGAAGCTGTGTCTATGCTATGCTTTCTGGTGGAGCTTCCCAGGATTTGCTGCTCTCTAGGCCTCCATCACACTGCGCCAGTGCCCTTGCCCCAGCTGTGGTTGCCCAGCCATTCCTTTCCGCAGCAGTTGAAACAACCTCTTTCCCAACAACATCTTTCCATGTCCAACAGCTTCTCTGTTCCTCAGACTGGCTGTAACCTTAACCCCATGATGGGCAATGTGACACTACGAGACAAAACACCTGGGTAGTCATGTGGGAGATATAATGCACACAGTTATGCTTGGGTAGGTTGATCTTGGCAATGACACATGCCCATCCAGCCACTCTCTCACTCCCCCTCAACAGGGAGGTGGAAAAAGTAAGAGAGAAAACCATGGGGACCATGATGAAGATGGGGACATCATTTACAAATTACTGTCATGGACAAAATAGAAACAACTTGAAGAACACTGATTGAATTAACTGATAATTAAAACTAGCATAGGATGGCGAAACAAACAAACAAACAAAACCACAAAGCCAAAACCACTTTTCTCCACCCCTCTTTTCTTCCCAGACTCAACCTCACTCCTTCACTTCAGACTCCTCTACCTCCTCCTCACCCATGAATAGCACAGGAGGATGGGGAATGGAAACTGCGACTCTCACCCTTTTGCCCTGTGTCATTGCAGACCCCCAATAGGCCCCAGCTCCTGCTAGGAACCTTCACAATAATGAAACAAACTCTGTCCAAAATGCCAGCAGGATTGTAGGTGAGCTGACTGCTTACTGTAAAACAGTCATCTAAGGACTGAACTCTAAATGCTTTTAATTACCATAACAACAAGAACAGAACTAAGGCTAAAAAAAAAAAAAAATCCAACAACACTTTGACCCCAGTAATGATGCTGACAAAAGAGGAAAAACAACATAAGTTGTTCCCTGTCTTTATGCTTATGATCTCTCTGATGCAGAATGATCCTGCTAAAGACAGCCAGCACTCTCAGATCTGGAATTCATGAAATTGCACAGCAAAAGAAGCCATATGGCTCATTGAGATTTTGCCCTGAAGTTTCCATATTTATATCACAACAGCTTGACATGAGTGAAAACCCTGCTGATTCCTAAAGTGGAATAACACAAATAAGCTTAACACATGGCTCACAATCCTAAATGGAACCCTCAGATGATCCAGTAATGCAGTACTTAATTTTATTTACCTGGAGAGGCATCTTTACCTTTACATCTGACGTTTGTGCACTTCGTTTTCTATTTATGCTCGTTCAGGAGCTCATTTATCTCTTCTTTAGCCACACCTGCCTGAGTTTCTGCACATTGGAAATAACTGTGCTTTGAGGAAATGGTCTTTTAAGACAAATCAGTGGGTTCAAGACAAATATTTTTTCCCTTCAGTTCAATCTCTAATGGGAGCTTGCAAAACAGATTTCTGAGCGAATGAAAACCAGCCTACTGAAGTTTAGAATCATTACTGTGCTACTTGAATTTTTAGTTTCTTACAAGATTATGAGCTCTATCATCTCACTGCCATTATTGACAGAGTTGTTTTCTACCTCTACATCCCAAACTTCCTCTTGCCTATTCATGAATATAGAATATAGATAAATATCTCCCTTATTTTTCTCACCCTTCAATTGCTAAAAAAAATTGTCACCATGACTACATATTTTTGTCTTTCCATGTTGTCTTTCCAGCAAAAATCAGTGTGGTCATATCCCAAGGAGAACTAATGTTCCTAAGTATTTTTCCAAATTCCTAAAGATGACTTCATAAACTTTTATTGATCAAGCTATCTGTAGAAGACATCAACCACAATATTTTTTAAATGGTTGCCATTCCACTGTGCCTGATCCACTTGAGGGATGTATCAATGAAGTTTTGCCTGTGACCCCCAGGATATCTTACTACCACCAGTGCTGGGCTTCCATAGTTTTTGCTTCTGCTGCTGGAGTGCCCTAGTTACCTTTGATATGCTCTGGGTCTCTGTTGGCATTGTCATTGGTGGCCTCATGGACAAGCAGCAAGAGTAAGCAAGCTCTGGTAATCGGCCAAATTCTGGTAATCTTTTCCCCACACACATTGAGATCTCTGACATGCAAATAAACCTCCTCAGAGATCAGGTCTGGTCACCTGGTACCATTTTTCCTCAGAGAAGTGACTTATCTGTTGTCAACCATTGCTTTATTTTAGTGGTAGAGATGAGGGTGTAGAAGTCAGGATCGGAGCTTACTTGTCCCTCCAGATAAAACCTCTCATCTGAGTAATCAGAAGGAATCCTCTTCCAGCCTTCACAGTTGTAGAGTCTCTTTCTCCCCATGCCTGAGTGTGTCCACTACTTACCCTGACCTCTTCCCATCCTGCTGCAGTGGATATCAGGCTTTCTCCCTTCAGGGAGCCTAAGGAAAACTTCTTCATTTAGTTATCACAGGTCCTGTGTAGCCTATTCTTATTGGTCAGGTCCTTCCCCTGACAGCGTGGAAACTAAACCAGGATGCGTGGTGAGGAGCTAATGCACCTTCCTCCCATGGTGTTCTGCAAACAGGAACATGAATCTTGCTCAAGGTAGCTCCTTAGAAGGTAATGAATTACAGTGAAATTTGTGCAGATTTGAAAATACACCAAAACTATTTCCTGACAAAAAATAGATTTCTTCCCCTTTTTAGGGAATTAGGGAAAAACAAATTGCTTCTTTCATTCTAACTATAGTAAAGTGAAATAGCACAAATAAAAAAAAATTAAATTAACCTGACATTTATAAAGAATGGTAAATTAAAATATGGCCATAAAGTAGTTTACCAAATGAGGCTAAAGCATGTGGAATGATGTTAGTTGCTATTAATATTACAATATATATTTTAGTGCCTTATTTCTAACAATATTCAACACCCTTTAATTAGATAGTCAATGTCTTTTTCCTCCTGCCCATCTTTCATGCATATCATTACATGAAAACTATTTTCTTAAGCCGCACATTACAATACAGAGTGTGATAAAAGGTATCTATTCTATCACCATCTGTTGAGGGTGGGGGCAGTGATCCTTATCTCCATGGGAGATATTCTGCTAATGGGCCATCCATTGAAACCAGGCAGGGCATTGTTCTTTATCTTTTCACAACCCATCCTTCCTCCAGCCAGTCATTTTCTGCTCATGGCCCATTGAGTCCCACTGTGTGACTGATAAAATTACTGCATCCCATTGGAAGTTGCTCCAGCCAGGGGGAAGAGCCCAACATTTCTTACCAAGATAAAAACAGAGGATTTGGGACACTAAGGTAGCCCCTTTCTCCACTGGATTCCAGAGGAAAACCAGATTTCTCCGCATCATCACTGGAACTTTAGAGGGAAACTGCACTTTCTACAGGAGCACTGCTCCAACTGAATCACATCTGTCACTGCAGGAGGATGCAGCCACCATTTAATGGGACTGCTACCAACACCCTGCCTGACAGGGTGTCAGGCTGTACTCTGACTTTGTCAGGGTTTGGAGTTTGTTTTTTTGTAGTACTGTATTTCTATTTTAATTTCCCTAGTAAAGAACTGTTATTCCTAATTCCCATCCTTTTGCCTGAAAGCTGCTTGATTTCAAAATTATAATAATTTGGAAGGAGGGGGTTTACATTCTCCATTTCAAAGAGAAGCTCCTGCCTTTCTTATCAGACTGAAACAGCAACTTTTCATTCTTTGTCCATATATAAGCCGTACCTGATTATAAGCCACACTTCAGATTCGGACCAAAATTTTAGCCAAAATGGTGCGGCTTATAATTGTGAAATTACTGTAATTTTTAACTATCAGTGTTGAGACCTAATAAGTTAAAAGACTATTCCCTTACTCAAACAATCACAACAGTTGATATTATCCTGAAACATTTCCGTAAAGTAATTAATTATTAATGATCTCCTATAAAAGAATTAAAAAATCAAATTGGATGAGTTAATGTGCACTTTTTTTTTGAAAAATGCATATTTCCACAAAGATTAGGGTTAGATAGGACTAGGTTGGATAGTACTAGGCAGATGGTTGCACACTTACAATGGTGCAAGGTTCACTTGTTGCTGTTGCTCTTATATCAGCATTTTTTTCACAAAGCTGATAAAAAAGATGTATGATTAAGGATATATCAAACAGCAAACAGGTTATAGGTTGAATTTTTAAAATAAAAATGGCTCAATCAGAAAATGGTTTTTATGTTTTAAGCATTTTCTCTCTCCTTTAAACATTTGTTAAATAATTTCTTTAAAAATATTTTTGTGTAAATATGACTTTGTACATTTTTGTACATTTGTATATTTTGTACATTTGTATATTTTTTGTACATTTTTGTACAAATTGTTTTGCCATAGCTGATTGATTTCAATACAGCTATTTTATGTTAAACATGAAACTTCTCAGTTGATCTGAAAAGTTTCTGAAATTACAGGTCTGTGATTGTTGACAGAAAGGAATGCTGTGCTAGGAAAACAGTTTATAAACTGACATGTCAGAATTTTAAAATTCAGAGTAAAAAGGTAATGTTCAATAAACAGTTAAATGACAAAAAAGAGAATATCCAACTGATGAAATGTGAAAAAATTGATCACAGAAATTCATTAATTATTTAATAACTCAGTTAATCTTTACAACTGTGCTTATTTCCTTTAGACAGAGTTGACCTTTTTGCTAGTTCAATTCTTGGCTAGATTTTATTGATTGCAATAATAGATTGTCTTTAATGGGCAACTAAAAGCCTCTCTATTAGAATAAACCGGAACAAACCTCAAAAGTATAAACATAAATGATTATATTAAACAGTCAGCTGAAGGACAATTTCCTTTACAGTTGCACAATATATTGCATTAAGTATTATATGAATTTATCTAAATATAAGCATATATTAATAGCATATAGTATGCCTCTCTATTAGCATACTATATATCAAACAATGAATAATTTATTTGGAAAATACTGTTTTTCTTCTTGTTGTTTCAGAGTAAGAAGCATATTGCATATTTAGAAATCTCATTCCACTGATGTTAATGAGTTTCCTTTTCTATTGTATTTATTTATAATACTTCTAAAGTAGAATTTCTAAATACCATAAATGAACACTGAAAATAGATTTTATTTTGCTGAAAAAGACTGTCTTTTTAAGGTTTTTACTAAAAGTCAAAAGCCTAATTTATAAAAATGACATAGAAAATAAAATGCCTGAAATAAATTTCTATTTCTTTTTATGAAACTATTGCTATTTGTTTTATTTGCTCAGCATAAATGTGTACATGAAATGTTTTGATGTGTAGTACTCAAGTCTCCTGTAATCAGAAGTGACATCTCTTCAACATTGCTATTCTTTAGGAAAAGAATCTAATAAATAAAACATTTGCTACTAACATTTTAAGGAATTAAATTTGACAACAGTTTTCAAATTCAGCATTTTGCTGTAAAAGTATGGCTTGCAAAATGCATCTCATTTCAGACTGATGGTACAATTATGACAATACAGTGAAAATAAAATATCTACCAGAAAAACAAGTGTGTCGTTTGGACAGCAATTTCCTAAATTATAACATGTAGTCTGGTAATGGTGTTAAATATGCATTCATGAGGACAAGAAATTCAAGAACTAGCAAGCAGGTAGCAGCACCAACACTGTGGTTTTGTGATCATAACATCACTGCAACAGGATTGTTTCAGTCTTTTTTAACTTACCTTTTAACAACAGAGCTGAAAGACTCTTCTAACATTGAAATTAATCACTTTTCCAAGATGAATTAGGTAAACTTAATTCTTTACAATAGTGTACAAAGGCAATATAAAGTTACATAAAGACATGCCTGCCCACTCCCCCCCTCGCCCAATCTACATGCAACTTACTGTTTTTCCCAAGATTATCATTTGAAGTGAGTGGAAAAAACAATTTTGATTCAAAAGTGATTTGATCACTTCAGAGAAATATGTGCTTTTGTTTCCATCACCTTTACACAGCTCAGTAGCTCTTACTCCTAAAGACTTTCACAGACTTACCATAAAATCCCAGGAACATTAATGAGCAAAAAGTTAGATACCTATTGTTTCAGTTCCTTGCAACTGTAAATATTGTCTTAATATTAAAGATAAAATTGTCTCCATTAAAAGTTCAAAATTTTGAGCTTAGATGTATCTTTTAGCTTGCCATTATTTTAAAAACTGCCTGCTTATCTTGATCTGCTATGGGATATAAGGAAAGAAAATATCTCCACAGCTCAGATGATTAAAGACTACTAAAAGTACAGTAATTTCACGAATACAAGTCACACAGAGTATAAACTGCACTTCCGGTGCGTCGACAACGTTGATGTCTTTGTCAATAAAAAAGTTGCACCTGAATATTAGCCGCACTTTAGTTCGTAGCGAGGATCCGTGAGCAACTTTCACAAATTTGCCAATTAGTAACAGAATCGCGACATAGCGGGGTTTACTGGCTCGGGGCAGGGCCAGGCAGGCTCGGCCGGCTCATGGTTGCTGACGGGGCCGGGTGGCCCAGCTCGGCGCTACGGCTCGGCGGGGCCGCTCGGGGCCGGCCAGGCGGTACTGCCGCTACCACCGCCAGGCTTGCTCGCCCCCCCACTCCCGTCTGCACTGCCGCCGCCGCGTTTGCTTGCCCTGGCCAGCACCGCTGCCCCCGCGCTGCTGGGCTCCTCCACGCTGCTGGCCCCGGTTCTGCTGGGCTCCCCTGCGCTGCTAGCCCCGGTTCTGCTGGGCTTCCCCATGCCGCTGGGCTTCCCCGCGCTGCTGGTCCGGGCTCTGCCGCCCTCCCTGCCCCGTGCTGCTGGTCTGGGCTCTGCCGCCCACCCCCTGCACCACTGGCCCTGCCTCTGCCAGGCTTTCCCACCTCTGCCGGGGCCAGCCGGGCTCCAGTTTGGCTTGGGGCTGCCGCGGGCTCTCACTTCCGTGTTGGCAGCTTTTAGAATATTGCTAATATATTAGCCGCCCCAGAGTACTAGCCACACTTCTGGGTTTCCACCAAAATTTTGGTGAAAATGGTGCAGCTTGTATTCGTGAAATTACTGTAAACAAAAACATAGTAGTATCCTGGAAGTGGGTAGGAAATAGAAAAATAATTGAAGCGTGCATATTTTTACATTACTTGAAATTAAGCTGAGTATTATAATATTTTAAAAACAAAACAAGTCTTTTCTTACACTTCAGGTTTATAACAAATCTATTTTTTCTTTGGAATACAAATTCTACTTTCCATTAAAGGAATTGCTTTGACATTCTGTGTATAAACAGCAGAAAGGCATTTTCTCTGAAATCCATACTAATTGAAAATCATATACTTATTTTTGTTTTTTGGGTTTTTTTAAGAAATGATATCTGAAGAAAAAAAAATACTTAGCACTTTTCAAGTAAAAATGCATTTCCTTAATTATATATGATAATGCAGAGCATGCACCAGTGCTAAAATAGAATTTGAGAAAGACCCACATCACAAATTTTAAAATAAAGATCACACAGAGGTGTCTATATTAGTGCTCCATACCTGTATAAATTTCTGTAAAAAATAGAAGAAAGCAGAAGTTGAATATATTATTTAGGTACAGTTTTTTTCTTCAAAATATGAAAGTTTATAATGAACAAAGAATGAAGATATATCTGTATCCCCATCTCTGTGTTTCACATTTTACATAAAAGCATGCTTCAAAAAACTCTCTCAGAAACCAAAAGAAGAATTCTACAATGGAAAACAGTTAACAAAATTTATTTCAGACACAAGTATATGGGAATGCTTTTCTTTTCATTCTTTATTTTATCTGCAACAACATTCAACTGAAATTAATATTATGTGTGGAAAGCTTAGAGAAAACTTGCATCAAACTTAGATTTTCCCTATGGCCTAGGACCTGTGGGTCTCAATAATGAGTTGCAACAATAGCTGCCTTTAGTTCTCGTCATCAAAGTTATCTTTGTTCCAAGACCACACTTTATTTTCTTAAGCTATGAGTGATTAGAGAGATATTGTTTATAGCATTTGATACTAAAATTATAATTTTATTACTTTTATTTTTTGCATTGGCAGATGACCCAATGCCATAAATAGGCTTATTATGTAGAAAAATAAAGCTAAAAACTATTGCATCAGTAGACAAAAGAAACCCTTCTGAAATCTGGTTAACTTTTCTTTGAGCAGCAGCAATGCCTTCATAGTTTGCAGGGCAGCCTTGGAAAAGGTAACCATGTTTTAAGTCTTTAAAAATGTTGGTTTGCACATACTTTCTGAATAACTAAGGACTAGATTTCCATTTGCAATTAATAGAACTTGTATCATTGCCGTAACTTAAATCTGCTTCCTGAATAGAGGATCTTGTACACCATTCTGACAGAAAGACTGATGAAATTCAAACCCCTTATTGGTTGTAGGTGACTGGATTTACACGAGGTATTCCCAGATCACTCATGGCTGTAAAGGCTTAGGAAATTTTTCTTGTGGATCAAGATGTGTTCCAAGATGCAAACTAAAAGCAGAATTGAAACTGCAGTTGCCTCATTGGGTCTGTTATGGACAGAGTTAAGAAAACACGTTTTTTAGAGAAGCCTTTTTGTTCTCAGCACTGTTCTGAAAGGCCACAGCTCTCCTACAGACTTTGGCATACCTGCCAGACTTTTGTGGATATCTAACATACCCAAAAGCACCTAAACAGGCACTAGAAATTGCTAGGAAAAAGACTTTCTCTCTGAATTGTTTAATTTTGGAGACAGAAGCAGATGAGAGTATTCATCTAGATGGCAGCTTTTAGGAGCAATACATATCCCAATAGAAATACCAGAAAAAAGTTCCAAAGTCCTGCAGTGACTTCATATATGAGCCAACAGCAAGTCCCAGCTCTGATTTCCATTTAGCCATTACATATCCCTTATTGTTCAGAGGCAATGCATGTTTTCTAGGTAATATAACCCAAATATGTCCCCTCCGCCTCTCTTCCCTCAAAAAGCTCCTATGTGATGCAAAATGCCTTTCATATGGCTGTGCATCAGTTTCATTTTTCCAGAAATAAAATTTTATTTGGCTGTTCAGTGTCAAGAGAATGGCAAAACAAGATAAAATCTGATGTTGAACCAAATATAGTGGTTTATGGTCTAACACTGAGTTATACAAGAAAGAGACAGAGGTCTTGCAAACCTGCCTGTCTGAGCAGGGCTTGGCACAGGAAAGACTGAGGCTTGGCCTATGAGCACTGGAAAAGTAATTGCTCCATTATCTCTACTCTAGCTTTTTGCCTTCATGAACACTTACATTTCTAACTTGTTATTGGTACTATAATTAGCTGTTCCCATAATAGAGTGTCCTGTGATGAAATCTTCATTATTACTTTTGTTTCTCAATAGACTTAAGCATTCTTTTTCTGCTGAGTTGCGTTTCCTTACTAGTTTACTTTCTTTTGCAGCATGTTTGATGGTCAATTACCATTTTTGCTTTGATCTTAATTGCAACACATTTGGAGACGTGTCATTAAGGTTGCAAGAAACAAGTAGACATTTCCTCTGAAGTGGATTTCAATTTTCCTCTACCATTGCATATCTTCAATTTAAAAGGTCATACCTATTAGCAACATCTAGACAAAATACATACAGTGCATTTTTTTTAATGAGTCATATCAATAATTTGTATCAAATAATAGAAGTTTTTGTTCCATTTATTAAAAACAAGTTATTAAACAACTGGTGGTTTTTCTCCTTTTTTCTTTTTTCTGAGGAAAAAAAATCATGCCAACTCTCATAGGACTATCACATATCCAATATACAGTTTCTAATTGAAACTAGAATTTTAATGCTTTTTTACTTCCTGAGCTTTCTTTGGGAACAACAGATTACTGGCTCAGTCCATGTGCCACAGAAATGATGTTAGTTATTTTCAACTTTGCCTTAAATACAAGAGTAGAAAATGGGAAAAATTTGCAGTTCTGGTGAGAGACTGCAAGATCTGTTCTTAGTTATCAATAATACCTAAGAAGGAAAAAGCAGCCTTTTAAGTCTTACTTTATCTTCTGTAAAAATGAGCGGGTCTAGAAAATGTAGTGAGATCATTCATCTTTTGCATGCTAGGAATGCTGAAAAGCAGCTTGCCTGATACAGGGACAAACTTGCTCTGCTCCATTCTCAGCAAGGACTGCTGTCTAATAATTGTGAGTAACTTCATTGTTGTGGATTAAAAAATGTTGGCATTTCAAAGCCCTGGATGGTAAGGTTCCATAAATTACTAGAACTCAACTGTTAAAATAATATTTTAACCAACCTCAGTGTTCTTACTAAACACTAAAACCACCAATAAAAACAGCATGGATGTAAATAAAGCTATAGCCTTTACTAATTGCAGTGCTTTTGAATATATTTGAATTTTTAATGGAACAACTCAGTATTTTCTGACAGAGTCATGGGAGTTTTCATTCTACCTTCCATGAAGTTGTTAGGACCCCTAAATAAGATACAGCCTCACCATATATTTCTCACTCCTTCTGCTCTCTGCCCAAGGATTTAACATCAATTCTGTAATAACTGTGATTCTGTTATAGGCTTCAATTTTAGAATCAATAACATAATAGAAAAGTTATTATCATAACTTCCCAGCTAGGATACTCAAATGGAATCAAACTCTTAATAATATTAAGAATATGAAAATATTTTATTTGTCTCACACCCAAATCAAGTTTATCTTCCTTCTTTCCTTCCTTCTCTGTGTTCCAGTTGCTTATCAGCAGGGAGTGCAACAGCTTCACTCTGTTTCTGAAGAACTTCAGAATGTCCACTGACACAAAATGTCTGATACAAATGACTATCACTGTTGTACCCCAGCTATGATAGAAAACAGGTGGAAGTGAAGACATTTCTAAAATTCATATTTGCAGGTACTGATGTATTACAACCAAGTAGAAGCAACTATACCAGACATATTAAGTCTTAAACACAAAGAACATCACAGTGCAATATATGTAAGTGGCAGCACAGCCATTTCAGCTTTAGAGCACAAGGTGTGATAATGGCTTGTATTACACAGGTTAGTGGCAGAACTGTTGGCTGCTGAAAGCCAAGAGAGACAGAGAACTGGACTTTTACAAGTGGATCGTCATGTTTGATTAACAGAATATGTTCACAAACACATACAGTATTTATGGCATAGATAACTATTATAAATGGCAAAAGCATATTATACAGACCTAAATGCTATACATTTTTCTCTGTTTAACTTCAGTCACAGCACAGGTTCAGTCAGGCTCAGTAACTCCTAGGATTTTTGCAAGTATGCACAGGAATTTCTTTCTCTAACCAGGTTAATAACATAATATGGCATAGATTTTCTTCTGTTAATCAAATCTTGAGCTTCTCCAAATCAAGGTCAAAAGAATTATGATAAAAAAGGTGGACAGATAGTACCCTTAAGCTGTTAGTCTGTACTTTTGGGAAGTCAGAAGTAGTAATTTCAGTGGCAAAAATTCCAATGAAATACCAGAATTTATAAAAAGGTCATGACCTACATGGGAGGAAATCTAGTCTCAGGGCAACAGTGATAGAGAGGAATGCATTAGTTTTGCTACACTAGTAGCATCAGAAGATATAATTCTCCAGTGCTGTCTATCAACTTTATGAAAATTGTATTTTCTAAAGAAGAAATGGTGTCCACAGGAGAAGTAAAACTTCATTCACATAACAGACTCGTAAAGCTAATTTTCACAACCTGGACTAAAGACATTTGAAGAAAAATCTAGATATATATCACTGCCCAAGTATAATTTTTTTAAAGCCTTTGATGTTTTCCATTACTCTGTGCAAGTCAATTGAATGAGTTAAAATATTTTTCCTAAGTAGACAAATCTGGGCTTTTAAAAATCCGAACAAAGAAACCCACTGCTCCTCCCAAGAAAAATACAAGAAACTGTGAGTACACAGTAATGCTTCAATTAAATTTCTGATGACTTTTCATATTTATATACAACCAGTATAAAAGCTTTTAAAACATAAAAGTACCCATTCGGGATATTATAAAATTTGCCACACATAAAAATAAATAGCATCTATCCTGCTGTCAGAAGGCATGAAATGTGAAGAAAGTAAAAATTTTCTATTCCATTAAAAAAAATATGCAGAAATGAAGGGGAAGAAAAAAGATAAAATCAAAACTTTCTGGTCATAACCTTCCTTAGTCTCCTTGTAAAAATAAACAAATACAAAAGTAGTCACAGAAATAAAAATAAAAGCCAGATAAATGTATGTAAGCCAGTATCTATATATAGAATCAATTTCTAGCTTAATCTTACAGGTTGCCTTTTGAATGAATGCATCTGAATGTCGAAATCATGCTCTGAACTCCTTATTTCACATTCTTTATAGTAAAGGTCTGCTGTACATCTCCTGATCAACTGGTACATGTTCCTGATATATGTTCCTAGTAACAGCGCATACCCTTCAAGTCAGATTTTATGATGGAACAACCAAATCATTGTAGTATACTATGGAAATACATCTTCAGATTGCTTTCCAGGTAAATGACAGTGTTCATAATACAGCATTTATTGTTTTCCACTGGGAATATCAGAAGCAAGAAAATCTGTGAAAATACTCAAAACCAAAACAGGTGTTCCTACATAATTTTTGCCATTAACATCATGTATGTACTTTCTTAACTAAGTAAGTCTGTAATCTGTAATTACAGCACACAAAGCTATTCATTAAAATACCCTGAATACATCCACACAATTAGAAAACATAGTTTAACTAACCGTTATGTTGGCTTACTGTGAATCTGTTAAAGGCTACATTTACAGCAGTTTAACACTAAACAAACAGATGGTGTGAGACAGAAGTAGCATTTCCATATTAAACTAAATCTCCTTTTATTTATACCCGTATAATTCTAGGCAAAAACAGTATAAGAATCTGACCTTAGAAGGTGTTAAATAAAACTGTAAAGAAGTAAATAGCCTCAAACATCCTCTACCAAAAATATTATCATATAATGGAATTATAGAATAATTTAGATTGGACCTAAATGACATCATCAAGTCCAGTCTCTGACCAATCACTACCTTGTCAATTAAACCACAGCACCAAGTGCCACGTCCAATCTTTTTTTGAACACCTCCTAGGATGGCAATGCTGGTACTTCCCTGGATTGTCCATTCCAATGCTTAATCACCCTTTCAGTGAAGAAATCCTTCCTGGTGTTAAACCTGAACCTTCCCTGGTTCAGTTTGAGGCCACGCCCTCTTGTCCGGTTGTTGCCTGCTTGGGAGAAGAGGGCAACCCCCACCTTGGTACAATCTCCTTACAGGAAGTTGTAGAGAGCAATAAGGTCACCCCTGAGCCTTCTCCTCTGCAAGCTAAGCGACCCCCGCTCCCTCAGACACTCCTAATACGACTTACACTCCAAAATCTTCACAGGCTCTTTTGCCCTCATCTGCACATGCTCCAGCCCCTCAATGTCCTTCCTGCAGTGAGGGCCCAGAACTGCACGCGGGATTTGAAGTGTGGCCTCACCAGGGCTGAGTATGGAGGGAAAATCACTGCCCTGCTCCTGCTGGCCACACTATTGCTGCTATAGGCCAGGATGTCACTGGCCTTCTTGGCCACCTGGGCACACACTGGCTCATGTTCGAACTCTGCCAACCCCAGATTCTTTTCTGCTGGGCAGCTTTCCAGCCACTCTGCCCACAGCCTGTAGGGATGAATAGGGTTGCTCTGACTGAAGCGTAGGACCCTTCACTTTGTCTTATTGAACCTCTCATTGAAGTTCATACTGCTGACCTTGGCCCACTGAACCAGCCTGTCCTGATCCCTCGGCAGACCCATCCTAACTTCCCACAGATCAGCAATCCTATCCAACTTGGTTCACCTGCAAAGAGGTTGAGGGTGCCCTTTGGCCCTTCACATAGATCATTGACAGAGATATTAAACAAGACTGGACCCAATATTGAGTTCCTGGGGACCCCCACTGGTTCAGCCATCATATGGATGTGACTCTGTTCACCACCACGCTCTGAGCATGGCCTTCCAGCCAGTTCTCCACCCGGTGAAGAGTGCTCCTGTCTTAACCATGGATTATCAGCTTCTCCAGGAATATGCTGTTGGAGACAGCATCAGAGGCTTTGATGAAATACAGGTAGACAACAGACACAGCCTTCCTGTCACCCACCAGGTGCGTCACCTGGTCATAAAAGGAGATGAGATTGGTCAAGCAGGACCTGTCTATCCTAAACCCACAAGTCTGGGCCTGATCCCCTGGTTGTCCTGTATATGTCATGTGATCACACTCAATCTTTTCCATAACCAGGTGCCATTTCCATAACCAGGTGCCATTTCTATAACCAGGTGCTGAGGCCCGGCTGACAAACCTGTAGTTTCCTGAATCCTCCTTCCAACCCATCCTTAGAATGGGCATCACACTGGTCAACCTCCAGCCATCTTCCCAGCTGGCCAGAACTGATGACAAATGATGGAGTGTTTTGGTGAGCTCTTCTGGCAGCTCCTTAATACCCTCAGGTGGATCCCATCTGGCCTCACGGACTTGTGTCACAGTGGTACAGCAGGCCATTAACTACTTGCTCCTATAATGTTCTCAGAGGATCTCAGTTACATTTTGTGAGTCTTGCCAGCAGGGCTTACCTCTTCCATTGAGCATATGAAATATTGCTAGTCTCTTGAAGGTTGACTACAGAAAGGTTTACTCTCTGAATTTTTAATTACTTACTTAAATATCTAAATTAATATCAAAGTCTACTGGAAATCTGGTTCCTTTTGTAAGACATACTTAAGAGATTAGTATTTCTAACCATGTACTGGAAATTATTTTACATCTTCCTGCACAGAGGAAGATACTGCAGTAGTCTTTTACTTGTTATTGTACTGGATTTTATTCAGTAGAACATAAATTAAAACTAACAAAAAAGACAAACTAAATTTTTGACCATTAATTAAAATAATAAGAACAAACATGAGTGTTTGTTCATGAGCTCATGAATAATGAATTTTATTCAACCTTCTTCCCTAAAGGGGAAAATTCCTGCTGTCTCAACATACCAGGAAAATTGCCTTTTAATGATTGTTCTGGAATCCTAAGTAAGTATCATTATATTGAACTGCTGGAGTAAAAATGTGTTTATATTTAATTTATAAATCAATAGGTGCTTTCAATTGAGATTATCACTTGAACTAGATTTTCTCAAAAACACCATACAATTTGTTACTTTAAATTAATTAGCAGTAAGTGTTTAAAATTTAACTGCAAAATTTCTAGGAAAAAGGTCACAACAAGTTTTGCAATTTAAGCATATTTCATTTAAAAGCACAAAGAGAAATAATCACGCAGTTTCTGGATTCCAAGATAGCTATAAATTGGTTTTTTAAAATGATTAAATAATGTAGACAATGCCAATAAAATTAGAGAGAAAACTGTGCAGAAAATCAACCAATCTTTGTGATGGCAGATTAATGGCTATATGCTCCTATTATCTATGTAAGCAATTTTATTCTGTTAACAAACTGATTTTAAAGTACCAATTTTGTTTAATGAAGAAATACACCTAGCAGATGTATAAACAATGTTCCCTTCACCTTACTTGCAGCTGAAGGCATATATGGCTGGTCACATTGAAAGCTTTGTTTGAGAAAGTGAAGGACTACTAACACTGTAGGAAGACTGAAATGCATTTAGACAAGCGACAGAAATACCTTCTAAAGTTAATTATGTTTACTTTCCCATCTCCCTTGGCGTTCATTACCTTTAAACGGAGCCACACATTGGCAGAAAAAATTACCAGGTTGGTCAATGCAGGTGGCTCCATTCTTGCAGGGAAATGAAGCACACTCATCTATATCTGTTTCACATCTTGCACCTTTGAAAAGATGAAAGTTTTGAACACTTACCAAAAAATCAGCTGCCAGTTTCTAATTCTTTTTTACCACAAAAATCTCAAGCAACTTGTGAAGATAAGCTAACATACATCAGCCAAATAAACAGCCACACTACTGATATGAGCATCCATTTTGTTCTTATAACCACAAATACAAACCAACAATTCTGAGTTGCTAAATGGTAACTAGTCTTCCTTATATATGCAAGCTTTGAAGGCCTTTTTAAATGCGACCAGTTTATCTTGTGCTATGTAGTTTACAGATGCGGTCAGCATTCCGGTTTGTTGGAATGCAAATTGAACATTAGATCAGGGAAGGTAAAGAGAAATGACAGTAAAACACAAGCAAATTAGTCAATAATGTCTTAATGGATGCTTTGTGGACTACCAGGCTGTGGAAAACAAGGTTAACTACAAAAACAACTCACCAGTAAAACCAGGTAGACAGATGCATTTATAGCCACCAATAAAGTCTGCGCATGATGCATTATGAAGACATGGAGAAGACTGACATTCATTTATATTTGCTTCACAAGTTGTACCTATGAATATAGAATAAGGAAAGGCGAAAGAAGTTATGCATGGCATCTTTAGGTAAAGACCAACATTCATTTTAACTGAATATTATTCACATATCAGAATCTATTTGACACACTTTTTTGACACATTTGACACATGTTCATCTTCTGAATGTTTGTTTACTATTTTTTAAAAATATTAAAAGTACAGTCACCAAATAATTTACTAAGGCTTAAAGCAAACAGTTTTCTTATTATATAAATATAGAAGAACAGAAACAAATTACATGAAGTATAATAGACTACAGTGTCATGAGAGGAAATATTTCTTATGTTCATGATAAGGCAAAAGATATACTCCCAAAAAAATGTGAAAAAGAAATCTATTATAGACAAGAAGAAAATTCCAATCTAGACTATAAAATATCCACGTAACTACTCAAAGTACAAAAATACTTTATTGCTAATATTTTTCAGTGAACCAAATTCTTTATAATTTGAAGAATAAATGAAAAAATTGCATCAATTACATGATTTGGGAAGTTAAAAGCATTTAAAGAAATAAAAATGCAAGTGATAATTTTTCTGAATATATGAGTGGTAGAAATGTACTACTTTGCACTGGGACATTTGAATTATGATTGATTTGTATTTTAATCATCAAATATCCATATTTTAAAAATGGTGCTTTAAAAAGAAAATGGATATTCTTAAAATTCCTGATCTAAGCTGAAAGCATAGCTGCAGCTATTAATGCATCCACTTATCAAAGCAATTAAATTTTTCATATAAATTGTGTAAATATGCCAAAACCAAAACCTTTACCACACAATTGGATTTTTTTTTCTCAATTTGACAAGATTATCTCAATTAAAAATATTTTAAAAGCTTGCAGAAAACAGTATCTCCTATTTGCAGAATTTCACTGAACCTCACAGATCCATTTTCAACTGCCAAGATACCAATTGGCAGAAAGCACCTAGCTCCATGCCATCATGAAAACAAAATAGGTAATTTAGTCAAGATCTGCTTCTTCTAACTGACATGTTTATGACCTCAGATCATACCCATATATGAATATATGCATCTCATCTGATATGTTTAAAAAATGGTGTAAAACTCCGTGGAGGTTTACAAAGTTATTGTCCTGTGGGGTTTTTTAATACCTTCAAATCCATCCTGACAGATGCAACTAAAGGCATTCAGGTGATCAACACAAGTAGCTCCATTGTGACAAGGGTCACTAAGACACTCATCCACTTCAATCTCACAGTTATGACCTGGAAACAAGTGAAGGATTCATTTCATTAGGAACAAGCCACTGGTGAATCATCAGTGCAGGCAGCAACAACAAAATGAAATCACTGAGCTTAGGTACAAGGAGCTTTTACCAATGAGCCATACATTGTCTTCGGGGAATTCATTTCTTGTTGATTAAAGGAAAAAGCAGAATTTAATGTTCAGCAACGATTTTCTAGAGTCCTTTACAGATGTACTAAAAAACTTGCATTTTTCATATTTTAAGGGCAAGAAAGCCTTGAGTTTTCCTGAAACATCACAAGTGTAAATATGGTTTCCAAGAAAAAAAAAAATTACAATCTTTCTCTATCATATTATTTTTTCATTGTTTATTAATTTTGGGGTTTGTTTTAAGGATCTCTATGTGAAATATTGGGAAATGCTTTAATTATGGACAAATATTTTCATATCTTGTAAAAAATAGACATCAGGAAAGTTAGATATTTGCATGTATTTGTAAATATGCAGAGGAAAAAAGTTGATGCTGATTTCTAGTTGTGAATGATGTGTCTAATATTTTTTTCTGGCATCAAATACATTGTTATCAATGTTTCAAGACAGATAAAGCTCCTGATTGCTTCTGAGGAATTTTGAGAGTTTTAATTGACCACAGAAAAAATATAAAAATGCCGATCCACTGTTATGTAGATATAACAATTTAAACAAATTTTTCAATAAAAAAGATCTCACCAAGGATTACCACAAGTAACATCATACAAATTTAATTTATATTTTAATAATAATAATAATAATAATAATAATAATAATAAAAACCAGTCATAGAAACAGGAGAAAGCATTTCATTGTATTAAAGAAACAAATACTATAGCTCTTAAATTACAGATTATTTAATCTCAATCAATGCCTATGTAAGGATGCCGAACAGCAAGTTAAGAGGTGTGCAGTCTTCTCAAGACGTCAATTCCTATGGTTGTCTGTGTCCTCCCTGTCTACTGAGGGAGATTTTATGTCATCTTATTCCTGCTTTTGGAGCCCTGTCAAAGTCCCTGGAGTTAGACAGGATGGATCTGGGTAGCATGGCTGATCTGCCACTCAGGGAATTCCTACTGCCCTTGATTATTTCACCATGTAGTTGATCAAAAATACCTGTATATGTATCTAGAAGGAATGGGTTTTTGACACTGCCATCTGATAATACCATGTCAGTAAGCTGACATAGCCAAACTAATTTTAATCTAGTCAGTCTAATGGCAATGGCCTGCAGGGTAGATGCAAATATGAGTAGTTAAACCTACCCAGGATCTTGGACGTATGTTTGGCAGTTGAGACGCTTGTTACTGCAGCCTCATTATTACAGAGAGCACAAAGAAGATAAATTGAGGCCAACTTGCATATGACTGGGAGTTCAAATCACATCAGTGTAAGACAGACACCATGTCTAAAATAGTATAAAGAGTAATTGGAGTGGAAATAGCCCCTTGTAGCCAGTATTTTTTACACCTGAATACTTTTACTCAGCCAAGTACTTTTGTGTGCCAGGAAACAAAAGTTTGTTTCTGTCTGAATCAGAGGCACACTACTAAAATATCTGTTGCTGCTTTTGAACAAACTTATTTTCTCTGACTGACTGACACATGTTAAAGAACACTTCTGCGAACTCACCTATAAAGCCAGGTGCACAGAAGCAAAGATAGCCGCCCACAATGTCTTTACAGATGCTGGAGGCTCCACATGGTTGTGATAGGCAGGCAGAAACATCTGCTTCACATAACTCACCAGTAAAACCTATTGGAAAACAGAGTAACAGAAGACTTAGGAAATTTATTACATTTAGTCTGAGAAAACAGACAAACGATAGACCAATTAAATGTGTAGTATTCTTATGTTTTAAAATCCTATTTAGGATAGGGTAAAATATTCCAGTTTCCTTGAATGTTTCAGTTTCATATACAAAACAACTCTGAATGGAACAAAGTTATAATGATAAAGTAAATGATAAAGCTGTACTTCAAATTATAATAAAAACCATTAAAATACAATAGGCATCAAGGAAATAATTTTCATTGATGAAAGCACTTTTATTTTTGAACATTCACAGTAAATAATTGCAAGTAAATATTCCTTGTATGGCCCCCTTTTTTTCAAACCAAATAAATATATGTAACTAAATGATATGAAGCAGTTAAAAAATCAATCCATGTGTGTGGAGCTAGTATCCAAATGCTGAGTATAAATGCAAAGTTTCATATTTTAGACATTTTGGTTTAGTCATAAAAACTTAGGCACCTAATGCATAAGAAGTACAGATTTCTGGTCTTCTATTAGCTGGGCACTTAAAAATTTTCTAAATATTTTTAGTGCAACAAAGATCAAAATAGACTGGAACAATTTATTATAATTTAATGAGTGCAGCATGAAAAGCCACTAAAGACTTAAACCAGAGATTTGGTTCAGTGGGTTAAATATAATGAATTCCAATGTCTTACAAACTTAGATACCAAATCTAACTGAAGATCTGAGTTTCACATTTAATTAAAAAATAAATTTATAAAGTAATGCCATGCTTCAGAAGCATAGGTATTGTCACTATAGATTCCAGTGTGCCGTTGAGTTGCCCCATATCTGACATTGTGTTAGTCAAAGTTTTAGTCAAAAAGGAAGATTCTTTGGTCAAAGGTGTTCAAATAAATCTGTATTCCTACCATATACCATGATAGGTTTAAAAACTAAACATAACCTTGCTTTAATAGTGTTTATTAAGTGCAGTTTAGCATAATAAATAATTACAAAATTTCAAAAGTTCAGCACTGCTCGGACATAATCTTTAAACCAAAGGAAATATAAACATTATTCTTAAGGCATGACTGAAGACCTCCTGGTCTGGAAGATTTTTAAACTTTTGAACATCTTGTTACATGAGGGAAGAGAGCAGCTTTTGACCATCAGGGTAAATTGCTGGAACATGCTGCACTTTACAAATTCTGGCTTGTTGAACAACGCTTTGAGGCATAAATACAAGGCAATGAATATTAAAACTGCCTTACACATGGAGTCATTTTCATTTCTAAATCAGTAGATGCAGAACAGTGACTTTAAGCTATGTTTCAATTCCATCCTAGAACACCATCTGTGCAACACTTTTGCACAGATGAAGTTTTCCTCTTTGTTGATTGCCATTAAGAATTTGAGTCTCTCATTTTGCCTTTGTAAATATCTTTAAACATCTGCATAATGAAGTACTACATAAACCTAATATAAAAAATTATGATAAAGAAATAAAATTGAAACATTGATCAATGAAGATAACAGCTATGCACAGATATAGCTATAGCTGTTGCATGTAAGACTTTCATCTAAGTGGAGATAATGAATGTAGAAAAGCCAACATGTTTTTTTCCTTGATGAAATAAAAATAATTATTCATAATAATTTTACAGATTTGAAATAAAGGTCTTAACCTATGTATCCTTTTATTTCTCTGTTTTGAATTAATTCTCGAAGTATTACAGCCTGGATTATTGGGCTTTGAGCAATCTGATCTACTTAAAGAAGTCACTATACTAAGTTAGAACTAAGAAGAACAAAGGGTATTATTAAACATCTTGTTATGTATAAAGTTTCTCATCAAAACAGATTCAGTTGCAGTACTTAAGAATTTACTATTTCCTACAAAAAGAAATGGGCACATTTTGATTTTTTTTTTTGTTACAGATATCCAAAAGATACTTCATAAATTTAGATAAGGAAAATTTAGCAACAGAATATTTAACTTTTTTTTTAAATACCACATTTACATTCTTGAGACATTTCATTTTGACAAAGCCAAATGCCTCATGACAAAAGTGATTTTTACTAGTCAGACTGTGACACTTAAACTCTCCAGGGAGATCACTGAATTGTGATCAATTCTGACATAGTCCAGCCACACAGTGATTTATGGCAATTTCACTACATGGCTGCTTATATTCTGGATGGCAGGTACATCTGAAACTATTAACTGAAACTTCACATTAAGGGTTATTGTCAGAGCCAGCATGATTTGATGTGCATTCATCCACTCTTATTGAACAAATACTGCTTCTGGGGAAAAGGTTTTATGGTTCCTGTTAAAATTACATCTGAGAAAAACTTAAACAGACTGAAAGAAAGAAATGCCAGAATTTTGAAAATTAATGCAAAACCTGGACAATATTTTCATTTTCATTAGTAGTCTTATATAATGGGGTGCCAATTTCTCCTTATTTGTACTGAATGTGATAATAATTCTATATGAAACATTTAATTAATTTGATTTTTGGAATAGAGTAGTTGCAATTGTTTTTGTCATTTTACACCTATCTTAATGAAATTCTGCTTTTGCTTGGGTCCTCTGGAATTTCAAATACAAAAATTGTACTTACTGAAAAAATTATACAACATGCAAAAATTGTAAAACGTATGCAACTAATAATAGCAGTGTTGAACAAAATAGAGAAATGGTCATAAAAAGGAAAAATCATCACCGTGGCATGTGTATTGGGTTTGCTTGGCCAGGTTTTGGTAGCCAGGGAAAAAGAGAGCAAGAACAAGAGGAACAGCTCTGCAGACACCAAGGTCAGTGCAGAAGGAGGGGCAGGAGGTGCTCCAGGTGCCAGAGCTGAGGTTCCCCTGCAGCCCCTGGCGCAGCCCAGGGTGAGGCAGCTGTGCCCCTGCAGCCCAGGGAGCTGCTCCACACCGGGGCAAGGTGGGTGACTGATAGGAGGCTGTGAAATCATGGGAAATGCACCCTAGAGCAGGCTGCTGGAAGGGATTTGCAGACCTGTGGACAGAGGAGCCCACTCTGGAGCAGGTTTCCTGGTAGGACTTGTGGGGAACATCACATTGGAACAGGATGTCCCTGAAGGACTGCATCCCATGGAATGGGACCCAAGTCTGAGAGGTTCATGAAGAACTGCAGCCTGTGGAAAGGACTCACACTGGAGTCCACAGACGACTGTCTCCCATGGGAGTGACCCCACACTGGAGCAGGGGAAAGACTCCTCTCAGGGAGAGGCAGCACAGCCAGCCTGGGGTGAACTGGCTGTAACCCCATTCCTATCTTCTTGTCCCACTAGGGGGTAGCAGGTAGGGCACGGGAAGGAGGGAGGGTGGGGAGAAGGTGTTTTTAAGATCTTGTTTTACTTCTCATTTTCCTGCTCTGGGTTGGATTAGTAGTAAATTCAGTTAATTTTTCTGTCAGGTCTGTTTTGCCTGTGACAGTAATGTGCAAGTGATCTTTCCCAGACCTGATCTGAACTCATAAGCCCTACCTTATATTTTCACCCCCCCATATATTTGCCAAGGAGAGAGATAAAAATCCTTTGACAGGTACCTGGCATTCAGCCAGGGTCAGCCCACCACAACATGAAAGGCAGGGGAAACAAATAATGCTCTTGCCTCAGACAGTACAAGAGGAAAGTGTTTTATTGTGACCATCTCCTCTAATAAATAGATGTGATTTCTATATTGAAGTAACCAATCACAACTACAAAAGACACAGCAGAAGATGCAATTTTCTCTGTTGTGTCCTTCTTACGTATATGGTGTCTGCAACTCAGAGAACAAAATCCATTATTCTCAGTAAAGACAATTCAAACTTCAGCAATTAGAATAGAAGAATAGCAGTTACCCTCTAAAAGTTTTAAAACTTCATGTTTGAAAAGGTAAGAGACTGAGAAATCATGGCAATGCAAGTTAAAGGAAGTCTGTTCTCTGGGGACTGTTCATTTTCACAAGCAGACTTTCTGAGCCAACAACAGCAGGAATCTGAAAAATTCAGACTGTTCTGTTCTTGTGAAAAAAATCTGATGCTTTATTTCTCAGTAAAGGTTGGGGAAGAGTCAAAATTTGTGTTTATGCACACATGTACATATAGAAAGTTTGACAAGTTGTAAGACTATTTTCACGGGTATTTAGGGTGTTTGTACAACAGCTTTTTTCCTACATATGTCAATTTGCTTGTACAATAAAAAAATAAATATTCTAAGGCAAAAGAATTTCAAGATTTGCAATTCAATTTTCTGTCATAAACTTCAAGAGTTGTAGATCTTTTGCAAAGTTTTTTCAACTAAGCGATAAGTAAAAAAAAGTAAAACTTCTAGGCTATCATGTCAGATTTTCTGATAAATAATGTTTCATTAGATATTCCTCAAAAAGCTCTACTGGAAACTGAAAAGTATTTTTGTACAATTTTGTAATTGTAATTGATTTGAATTTTGTGGTATGATTTTCTGGTTAGAAGGTGAAAATGTATTTTTTCAGCTAAGACTTCTGTGCATCATTTAAGCTTAATTCTGTCTGAAGAGGAACTTAAAAGAACAGTCAGTCCATCTTCTGCTTACCACTAACTCAATTTGGTATCAACAAATGCATGTATATTTTAAAATATTCTTGATATCCCAGAAGCACTGCCTCAGCTATATTAGGTTACTTACTGTAAAAACTAATATGGCAATGGTGGCAAGCCTATGTCCCTGACACAGACAACCAAAATGATTTCATCCAGGCTACCAATGGATTTACTCCAAGATCAATTCTGATTCAGACAGTTCCCAGGGGACAAATGTCACAGGCAGAGCTTATAGAGCCAGCATCATACCCTGCATGAGCCTGAATCTACATCCCTTTTCTGGCCCTCTTTCTGGCTTTTACTAATTAGCTACTGCTGGCCAATTTGTCCTAGTCATCTCTGTGCTAAAGCAGAAAGTCTTGGCACAGGCACATTAATTTCTCTTGACTGATATATTTGCAGGGCCTGCTCAACCCTGGAGATTAATTTTTAGCTACACATGCTTCAGTTATGCTCCAACACAGGAGAGTTAAAGGGCATTGTTATTTCCATTGCATGAATGCAGTCCATCATGGAATCACTGCATACCCAAATATGAGTTATCTCACATATTGAAAGATTTAAAAATTATCAGATTAAATTTAATCCTTTGGAAGTGGGAGAATAACTGTTCTCTAATAGTTTTGTCACTACCTGTTGAACACCAGTGCTTTTCTGATAATAATCTTCATTCACCAATGAAATCTAGCACTATGGATAGTAACATAATGTCTTGATAGAAATCTGAGTACCTGTAGCTCCATACAGAGGCACAAACCCATTGGAGCAATAAATACTAATAGACTTTGTGAGATATGTAGTGGTTACCAACTCATATTCCAGTCATATCCTGTGCTGACTCTGTATGCAGAGTATATGCCTTAATACCAAATTTTAAAGTGGTGTTTTCAGATAGCTTTAATTTAATAAATTTAATCAAATTTTATTATTCATATATGTCATATGACAGCAAAGCAAGGAGGGCACAACTCACTGACAAGCAATACAGTCCCACAGCCCCTAAGTGAGAGAAGCTGGGCAGGTCCATTGCTGATGACCAGGTCTAGCACAGCACAGGGATGACCAGACAACCTGCAGTGACAAAGCAGGCCTGAGCAGAAGCCTGGAAGTCAAAGTCAGCAAGGCAAGGTCAGATTGGCAGGAGCCTGCTGGTACATTTTGGTGCATGGCAGGGAGTTACATCACTTGCACAAGCAGAACTCTTGGACAAATGTCTGAGGGTGGAGATTTCTTTTTCAACACCAGTACGTGGCTCAATTCCATTCAACCTGTAATCTCTTGATGTGTTTCTTGCACATTGCTGCCTGGTTGCTTCCAATTTTCTATAAATTTGTTTATGACTGCTGAAGAGGATTAATCTTTGCTCGGCTGAACCTTCTTTCTTTTCCAGAACACTGCTGGAGCTTTTGCCTCTCTCCCAGATTGGTGCGATCTGCACAATCAGACACAATATTCCTAATTCAATAATCCACGCCATTGATAAGGAGGATTAATGAAGAGGACTAGTGGACCCAAAATACTTTCAGTGGTGTTCTTTTCCACACTGAATTGCTACCATTTTTAGTACTTTTTATCCCAGTGAGCTACATGTTGTTCAGTGGTAGTCTGACTGAGACAGTGTCCCCTTGGTTTCCTTATAAGAATGATGATGAACTAAGGATATATAGAATCTTCTTCCTTATCTCAAAAGTTTACTATCTCAAAAGTTTAATATCTCAAAACAGAAATTACAATGGTTTCACACATTTTGCTCTTGAGAAATTAATTTTACCTAGGGACTGTCATATTTTTTTTGGCTTCAGATGATTATAAATAGTTCAACTTCACATTTTGACAAGTATTTTTTCAAGAATTCAATTTAGACCTGACAGTTTTATACTTTACTTGTGTTCTTTTCTGTAACTTGGCTTAACCACAAGCCTGCAGCTCTGAAACTTCTCTGAATCCTTTCTAAATACCACAGCTGAAGCTGTAGCCAAAAGATTTTGCAGTATGCATTTTCATTTGAACTCTCTAGATTCTTCTGCGACTGATAAAATCATGAAGATTAATCTGGGGATACAGAAAAATGCCTGAAAAACAGCAGAGTATCAGTCGTGGCTTTGTGAGGCGAAAGTCCTGCTTATCAAACACAATTTACTTTTAGGACAAGGTAACCAACTGATGATCAAGGGAAGTCAATTGATGTAATATTTCTGGATTTCAGTAAAGCTTTTTGATACTGTCTCTCACAAAATACCCAGTGCACCACTAGATAAACCCATCATGTGATAGGTGAGCAGCTGGCTCAGGGGTTGGATGCAAAGGGTTCTAGTGAATGGAGTGTCACAGACTGGTGACCTGCTACTGGTGGGGTTCCACAGGGCTCCATCCTTTGCCCTGTGCTCAACATCTTCATAGATTACTTGGACACAGGATTTAAAGGAATATGAAGTAAATTTGCCAATAATACTAAACTGGGAGGAGCTGTTGACTCTCTCATAGGCAGAGGGATCCTGCAGAGAGACAGATTAGAGTATGGGCAGCCTGGGACCGTATGAAGTTCAGCCAAGTGCCGGATTCTGCACCTCGGTCAGAGCAACCCTGGATGAATCAACAGACTAGGAAATGAGATGCTGGAAGGCAGCACTGTGGAAAGGGTCTTGGGGTTCTGGCTGACAGAAAGTTAAACATGAACAGCCCCCAGGCAGCCAGAAGGGCCAACCCTGTGCTGGGGGCATCAGGCACAGCATGGCCAGCCAGGCAAGGGAGGGATTGTCCTGCTCTGCTCTGAGCTGGGGCAGCCTCACCTCCAGTGCTGGGGGCAGCTCTGGGCACCACAATGTAAGAGAGACATTAAACTATTAGAGAGTGTCCAAAGGAGGGCACAAAGATGGGGAAGGGCCTTGAGGGGAAGCCGTGTGAGGAGCAGCTGAGGGCACTGGGTCTGCTCAGACTTGGTTTTTAAGGGTTCTTCGTCTATTGAATATAGTGCAAAATAGCAGAACAGGAGTTCTGATATAGAAAGCTCTTTCAAAAGGAGTAAATCTGACATTTCTGTAACTTTTTTTCTGTTCATTCTCCCCCATTTAGAATTTATTCCTGCCAGTGAGTGCTAATGAGTCCACCATGTCTGTTTTAGCTACTTGATTTCAATGACCATTTCTATTGCTTTGGACAAATTGGATCTTCAGCCATACAATTTAATCCAAATATGTAGGAGAGATATTGCTCTACAGTGTTTTTCTTTTATGAAAAACCCTTAAACCTAGGCAAAGGACCACAATGGCTAGGTACATCTTCCAATACTGTAAGAATGTTTTTGTCAGTTCCACTAAAAGATGGATTAGAACTAGAGAAAAAGGATTAAGGAAAAAGAGAGGCATACTCTACTCATCTTACAGAAATAAACCAGAAGACTTACAGCTATTACAACAGAAGTTTGATTACTGTACCACAGCAGGCAGCTTCAGAATTGCTCTTATTTACACTAAGAAAAACACAGAATAAGTTTCTCTTCTGACTGTGCTTGCTGGATTGAAATGTTATTTTATAATGTTGTGGCTAAAAGGCTCTCTTACAATTTTGTGGTATGATGCATTAAAACAGCATCTAATGATGTTTTACACCTGCAGAATAATATAACTGCAAGAGTAGAAAAAACACCAAACTTTATGAAATAATATCTGTTATACATTTTCATTTTCCCATGAGGACTGTGAAGTTGTCAGTGTTTAATGCTTCTTTTGTGATGATGTCAAGATCTGCTGAGAAGGTGGTATGTATTATATAACATAATGTGATTGTTATTAGGAATAGGCAATTTATTACCCTTTCCTATATAGCATCTTCCTGTTATTGATATGCAAATCCTGTGCCATTTACAATTCCTTTGTGGATAATGAAAAATGAGAGCAAAAAATTGCTTAATTGAAATAGTTTACGCCAGTTAGAACTGGAGTAAAAGCATTGCTGCTAGCATAGGGGAAAAAACAAAAAAAAAGCAATGACAAAAAAAATAAACAACAATATCAATCATTGATATGAATTACCTAACTTCTGAATTACACAGATTTTCAGCTTAACATCTCTGAAAAAAAGGTTAGTGAAATGTGAAGCTCCCAGTAAAATCAACACAAGCAGTGGGTAATGTTGCTATTCTTCCTTAGTTACATCTCGGAGGTATTGCGTGCTTTCAGATGTCATGTGTCAAGAATAAGGAGATAAGAAGATGAGCTGCCCCCCATTGTGTAATACAATAGTGGATTAAATAAAGAGCTCTTCAGTTCAATATTCTTATTTTAGAGATGAATTAATTTGTTACAGAAAGTAAGTTCAACGACTTTATTAAAAAGAGAATGGTTTCTGAAGTGCCACATAAAGTCAGGTATGCATTTCCTCAGGAATGCAAAAGCTTTTTAATTAGAATTTAGGAAGACAAATATGAAAATATACATTGGCTTGCTGTTCATGTTGTTCATGGAATTAAGATTGGCAGGCAGTACACACAAGCAAAATTTTGGAGTCGAACTATTTCTTAGAATTTGCTGATAAGCAATCTGTTAGACAGAGAGAAAGCACAAAGACATTCCCTGTCATCTATCATATATTTTCTAGTCTGTCTTTTGTAAATTTTAAAGATCATATGAGATCCAAATATGATCCTTCATTTCTCATCTGATTAAAACACCATATGGTACTATAAAAGCTGGGAGGAAAAAACCAGGTTGATTTTAGTAACAGTTAAGTAAAGGAAAAAAAATTGTGATAAACCACATAAGGCAACAACAGTAGACTTTGTTGCAGGTCTGGTAAGGTAATTCTCTTACTTGTTAGGAATTTTATACAATATTTTTACTTCTTATTAATGCGTGTAGAGACATAGAATATGAAAACTGAACAAATGCTAATTATTTTTCAGTATATTGTAGGACCAGAAGATTAGTTGGAAAGTTAGTTGTCAAAGAAGGAAGTTATTTTAGAGAAGGGTAGAAAAGCATTAAGACAGAACAAAAACATAGACAAACAATTAAATGAGTGAAAATTTCAAAGAAAAAGAATAAATAATA